>NC_133329.1:154785573-155130573 GCF_042186555.1 Aquarana catesbeiana
CTTCCGTGAGAAAAAGTGGCATTTGGGAACCTGCCACTGAGGAACCACACATTCCACAAACCCACGGAAGGGGGGCAGAGTCTACCAACTATGATTGAAAGGTACTCAAGCGCTGACGTGGGGAAAAAAAAAAAAAAAAAACTTATTGCGGATACTAAATAGTTAATAAGAGATGACCAAATAATATAGCTGCAACTAAATAAGTGATTGGATCAATAAAATTGTAAACAGTGGTTAATTGCGCTGATATTATCCTCTTCTTACTATATTAGTGTGAATACTTAGATCAGTGATTAGCTAAAACAATCCTCCTTTCAATACTGATATAAACACCTCAAAGTGATCAAAAAAGTCTTACAATTCCTAAAATTATTCAATTCAATATCCAACACTAAGAATACCCCACCAACATAAACGTGAATAAACTCATAAATAAATCCATGAATATAAAACTATTGATATAAAGTGCTCAAAAATTATATCTGCTGTTTAAAAAGTATAAATGTGTACAGTGCCAAATAAATGATATCATGAACTTAAATCAATATATAAATCTATAAATAAATTATTACATGGATTTAAAAAATCATTAGCATATAGTGCTCAGAATCAATCTAGTGTTCTTTGTATATAATGAGTTCAATCAGTGCCAGTTCACATGTGACAAAAATATAAATCAATAAATGGTGTCAACAAAAAGTTTTACTTTCACTTCTTCTCTTGTTATGTTTTACTCTGCTAATCCGCTCATATCCAGGACATGAAAAGATAAAACATATATACATCCGAGGAGGGCAGGAGGCGGAGCCTAGCAGAGCAGACATGCATTGTTAGAGCTCCACACCGCTGAGGAGAGAAGAGAAGGACAAAGCGGAGCCTGCAGGCTCAAAAGGTATCCATTTGAACCTTTTTGCCCCAGGGAACAAACTGTGAAAGTTTGGGCAGGAAATATGGTACTGGGAGGAAACCGTGGCAGAAATAAAAATCACCTCACAAAGAGCTCACAGGCACTCACTGCAGCTGAAGCAGCTCCAGTCACCTCACAAGATACTGCATCAGGGCGCTCTCACAGACAGAAAATGTCACAGCAAGACTCTCCATTTGAGTCAGATACAGAACAAATCCTCTCACAAACTTCTCCACAAGCCTCCTCAGTATCCCCAGTAATATTATTACAATTTGAAAAGATGCTTCATAAGGCTTTAAAACAAACCTCAGACCAAATAACAAAAAGCCTAACCAAAGAAATAAGAGAGCTGGGAAACCGCACCGCAGCCTTAGAAATAAAAATGGATGAAATTGAAATTACAACCCAAGAAAATATAACAGAATTGGAACAATTAAAAAAAGAGAATTTAATACTTCAAACTAAGCTCGAAGATTACGAAAATAGAGCCAGACGTTCAAACTTGCGCATAAGGGGAATACCTGAAACTGTGACAGACCTGCAATCTACTATTACTGCTCTATTACAAGAACTAAAGCCAGATATCCCTATTGAACATTTAGAACTGGACAGAGTACACAGAGCCCTCACAGCCAAAAAGAAAGATGGACCCCCACGTGATATAATCACAAAATTTCATTATTACAGAACGAAAGAACAAATACTAATTGCTGCAAGAGAAAAAAAGGAACTTAATTTTCAAGGACACAATTATCAAATTTTTGCTGACCTATCCCAACTTACTATTACTAAAAGACGATCCATGAAACCCCAACTAATGGAACTGCAACGCCACAACATTATGTATCAATGGGGCTTCCCCTTTTCAGTCAGATTTAACTACCAAGGTACAATTTACAGAAGCAGATCAGCAGATGAACTACAACAAACCCTTTTAAAATTAAATCTGACAGAACCCACAAACAGCAACACTCCCACACGCAGAAGAATGGCGTCATCTTCAACTTCAGGCAGCACCCAGAAAATTTCAGAACAAAATGGGAATCATCATTCTCACAAAAGAGGCCGTTATGCCACATCATCCATGGACCAAGAAGATTCAATGGACTGACATCCTAATTCCTGATATCTCTTCATTTATTATACCAAGAGATGGTTCTCTATAAAAAAACCTATATTTATAACTGAATGTAACTGCATTCTGATAGTCACACACTGTGTGGGATCATGTTACATTCCAGTTATATTTCTTATTACTTCTGATTCATATAGCCTTAGAATATATAAGTGAAATAAGGAAATTCTTGTTCAGTTATATATTATCAGGTAATAACAATAGATTTATTACTTTTTAGGACAAATATGTTCAATAATCCAGAAGTAATGGAAGCTTTTTCTTTCTTTTCTTAAAACAAATATATTATTACCTAACTAGTTCCTAGAATTATGTTTTTGTTTATTCTAATCTGAAGCAATACAACCTCAATTTTATGAGTTAACATATCTAAACAGTTACATATGAATAAAATATGTAATTGTTTACTCTAAAAGGGTTAAAATCCCAAAATAATTCAAACTATCTTCATCAATACCAAAGTTATTAACAGTACCTTTCTAACCAAATTATTTAGCCTAGGGCAAGACTAACCATATACAACCACCCTGGAATAAATCATTTCAACAAAAACTATATTCTGCACTCCAATTAATGAAACATCATTTTGATGTCTTTTGACATAGCACTTCTCTCCTGTAAGCGGAAGATCCGTGTACCCCCATTAGCCCTCCTCATTCTCCCAACCATATTATGTGGGAGTGTGACGAAGGCACTTATTCCCCTGAGAGAGATATTTATTCTCTTTCACGGGTAAATTGTGATTACTTGCAAAAAATAATTTATACAATGTATCATCTAATCTCATATGTTTTTTGTTTACTCTTTACTCCAGAATTCACTGGTTTCTTTTCTATCTATTCATCTCTTCAGTCCACACAGGTTGATCTGCGCAGTCAGCTCTGCATAACAAAAAGTAAGTCAAAACTATTTGATCTATTGCCATGGCACCACTGAATATACTTTCCCTGAATGTTCAGGGAATAAATGTCCCTCAAAAAAGGACCAAAGCCTTCCGTACTTTCCATAACAAGAAGGCTCACATAGTATGCCTCCAAGAAACACACTTCACCAAAGATTCTACTCCAAAATATATTTCTCCTTTTTATCAACAAATTTACACGGCTTCTGCCTGTACCAAGCAAAGGGGAACTCTAATTGCATTTCACCGATCCATACCATTCACCTTATCATCAGAAATTTAAGACCCAGAAGGTAGATACCTGATACTCATGGGTTATATAATGGATACAGCAATCACGGTGATTTCCTACTACGCTCCTAACAAACAACCTACACCATTCCTCTCACATATATTACAAGTGATTAATACACACAAAATAGGAACAGTGATAATGTGTGGGGATTCGAACCAGGTCCTCCTCCCATTTCTAGATAAATCACCTTTTACACCATCCAAAATAACCTCTAGATTACCTTTTTCTCAACTTCTTTCCAAATACAATCTGGTAGATTCATGGAGAGAAAGTAACCCAATGAAAAAGAAATTCACTTATTTCTCGCACCCTCATCAAACCTTCACCAGAATAGATCATATTTTTCTAACAATAGGAATGATACCAGAAATTATTGCATCAGATATAATTCCGATTCCGTGGTCTGACCATAATGCAGTATACACTACTATAGCCTCAGCCATACCAAAAGCGCATGACCCAACGTGGTACTTACCAGACATAATGCTCAAACACCCACTACATCAGATGGCCATTGAACAAGCTTTAAAGGAATACATATCAATTAATAATACAACAGACATCTCCCCAATAACACTGTGGGAAGCTCATAAGCCTGTCTTGCGTGGTACAATACAAAGACAAATGGCACTATTTAAACGGGAACGCAAAAATCTAGCAAAAAAACTAGAACTCAATTTTAATGCAGCCTACATATCATTTCAAGATAATCCATCTCAGAGTACAAAATCTCATCTGGAAAAATCTAGATTGGAATACGATCTATTTCTCACTGAGTCAGTTGATAAATCCCTCAAACGCTCCAAACACAATTTCTACATGAATACAAACAAACCAGGTACATATTTGGCTCGGGCATTAAATTCAACTAACAAATCTTTCAAACCAATACGTTTGAAATTATCAAAAAATGTTTACACTTGTAATCCAGTTAAAATAGTCCATAAATTTCACTCACATCTCGCAACTTTATACAAGACAAACAATGAATTTAATCCTACAGAAGCTGAATCCTTCTTCTCAAAAATAACCTTACCTGAGTTATCTCAGAATCAAAAAAGCAGTTTGGATGAGCCTATAACTATAGATGAAGTTGCTAACGCCATAAAAGACCTAAAACTTAACAAAAGACCAGGCCCAGACGGCTTCTCGGCTTTATACTATAAAACATTCTCAGAAATACTCTCTCCCATTCTCACTGAAACTTTTAACAAACTTCTAGATGGACATTCTTTTCGGCAAGAAACACTAATGGCAATTGTTTGTATGATCCCAAAACCCCTTTCTGATGATACTTCCTGTGTGAATTATCGGCCTATCTCTCTGTTAAACCTCGATATTAAATTATTAGCAAAAATAATAGCAAAACGCCTCAATAGCATTATAGGAAAATGAATACATAGAGATCAAGTAGGCTTCATGCCAAATAGACAGGCAGGCGATAATATACGCAGGGCAGTGTTATTGGCACATATTGCTAAAAAACGGAAAATCCCTTTATGTTTTCTATCTCTCGATATTAAGAGGGCATTTGACACAGTATCCTGGCAATATATGCAATATTCATTACAAAAATGGGGTTTTGGACCCCACTTTTTAACATGGATCAAAGCATTATATAATAAACCCAAAGCCTATATAAAATATGCTGGATACAAATCTGAAGCCTTTAATATCGAAAGAGGTACCCGACAGGGTTGCCCATTATCTCCCTTATTATTTGCCCTTATACTCGAACCCATGGCCCAATACATCAGAACAAACCAAACTATAACTGGCATTGAAGTAGGAGGTATTACACACAAATTATGTATATTTGCAGACGATATATTACTTTTTCTATCATCACCACAGGTCTCTGGTCCTAACTTAATACCAGCTCTTGATGGATTTGCAGCCCTATCCGGCCTTATGATTAATCCTAAGAAATGCCTAGTGCTTAATATTTCACTCACAAACATGGAATTGATCCCGGCTAGGGCTGCACTCCCATTCACATGGGCAGAAAAATCAATCCCATATCTTGGAATTCATTTAACAGCATCTCATTCTGACTTATTCTCAACCAATTATCCTCCTGTATTAAGACAGATCACAAATCTAATAAAACAATGGTCGCAACTTCCTTTATCCTGGATAGGGAAGATTAATGCAATCAAAATGACTATTCTACCCAAATTGCTTTATCTATTCAGAGTCCTCCCTATTCCAATTCCTTCCTATTTTTTGAGAATAGTACAAAAAAGAGCAACTTCGTTTATATGGGGCTCTTCTAAACCACGTATACCTATACACACACTACATCTTCCCAAAAATAAAGGAGGCCTGGGATACCCTAATTTTACTAACTACTACAGAGCAGCACATTTGGCCAGTCTGTCCAAATACCATGCAAAACAGGAAATCCCATTATGAGTATTTATAGAGGCTTCAGAAAATGACCCTCTATTAATATCAAATTTATTATGGCTTGATCCTAAAGACCGCTTTAAAATTCATAATCCCATAACTAAACACTTCTTATCTCTCTGGGATAAACTAAAAACCAAATATCAGTTACAATCTCCACACGATCCTCTACTTTCTTTTATCAGAAATCCGGCCTTTTATCCGGCATGGATCTACCCAAATTCTTTTAAAGCTTGGACAACATCAGACATTCAGACACTAAATGACTTCATAGCATCTAAATCATTCCTTTCATTCCCATCGCTTAGAGAAAAATATGATCTACCAAACTCTGAGATATTTAGATATCTCCAAATCAAAAATTTCTATACACTATTCCTAAAGGGGGATACACCATTATCCCAATTATCCATTTTTGAATCAATCTGTACAAAAGATCCATTTGCTAAAGGTACAATTTCATCACTTTATAATCAATTATATGGAGTAGCAAATCTTAATAGACCCTCTTACGTTCAGAGGTGGGAGGAGGACCTGGGACGAACTTTAGAAGACACGGACTGGTCTAATATATGGCTCACATCTAAGTCATCTTCACCCAACATCTTGGCACTGGAGACAAATTATAAAGTCCTAACTCGCTGGTACCTTGTACCCGCTAGAGTGGCAAAATATTCACCTAATACCTCAACTCTTTGTTTTCGAGGATGCCCAGAAATAGGCACATATTTACACATATGGTGGACGTGCCCAGTAATCCAAACCTTCTGGAAGGAAGTCTTCGTGATTGCATCTAAAATATTTAAAAAAATAATACAACCAGATCCATATTTAACTTTACTTAATCTAAAACCGGAATGGTTAACACTCTCTCAATTCAAACTTATGATCCAACTAATAACGGCTGCAAAACAAACAGTGGCCAAGGCATGGAAATCTCCTACATTGGTACTAGCAGAAACAATTCACAGAATGAATAATACAATGTCCCATGCTAAGATGGTAGCCATCGATCAAAATCAAATTCCAAAATTTGAAAAACTTTGGCATCCTTGGATAAAACAACAGTTCCTGTCAAATTTCAATGACTCTGTCCTGTTGCCATGGTAACAGATTAAATGACTTACAGAGACACCCATTCTAAGGCTTCAAAGAGAACTAAAAAGAATAATAAACTGACGAGCGGGACAACCTTGTGGACCATACCTCTACCTTTCAACCCTTTTTCTTCTTTCTCTTTCCTTTTCTCCACCTTACGATTAAAGCTCATTATCAGAATTTATTTGACCTATATACACTCTACTTGTAAACAATATGTATAGTAGGTATAAATCATTTAAATACCTACAAAAGTAACTAAGGAAATGATATATATCTTTAATTTAGGTTTACGTGAACCCAATGTTTAATATTTGAAATCTCATGATATTTACCTATATAAACCCTACTGTAAAACAATGAGCTTACTTTATAGATCCTTGTAAACTTACTTTATGTATCTTTATGTATCTTTATAACATTGTATACTCAATAAACTTCTTTTGACAAGAAAAACATATATACATCCATTGCGCAGAGATCATACCAGTTGAAAACTTAGTGTCAAGCTACTCAGTTTCACTCACATATTTAACTCCCCAGGATCGCGTTTACATTGATCAGCTGCACGGAGCTCAGCGCTAAAGGCTGTTCATCCGTCGCCACTACTCACACACTGCAAGTGCTGGGAACGTCACAGGCTCCTCCTCCCTACGCGTTACATCACAGCCACGTGAGTTTTTCAAGGTTGCCTGTGTTATCCGCCTGCCAAGTACTTATAGTGTGTATCTGCTGGTAGTCATGGCAACCCTGGGAGTAAAACTGCATCATCATTTCAATAGCGCGATCTCTCTTGCATTCTGGCAATCATTGCAATCTACTTTATATAACATGATTCTACATTATCCAAACAAAATCTTTAATACAATAATTTAAACCTAAAATAGAATCATATATATTTTTAAAACCATGACATTAAAAATTAATAAAATAATTAAAAGATATTTTTAAACTATATGTTGGTGTGGAATATGGTGCTCCCCCTATTGTTGAAACATGGAACTACATCCCCTCAACACTTATGTTAGGATTTATCCAATACAAATTAAATTAATATCTACATAGCATTAAAATTCCTAACATCGCTAAAAACTACATATAACCTGTGTCTTAGAATATAAATAATTTCAAAATATGTGCCATAGTTAGTGATTGGGAAGATTTTTAGGTTATCAATTAATTAATCCAGACATTTTATCGGAAACATAAAAAAAGGATAAAAAAAGGAGCAATGTATGTTAAAAATCAGATATGAAACAATTCAAATCAAAATCTACGTTTAAGCCTAGTGGCGTGAGTTTACGCATGTTGAATATCCATTTTGATTCTTGTTTGCTCAATTCCCTCTCTTTATTACTCCCTCGCCAATGTGCACTATATTTTTCAATTGCCCAGAATTTTAGGAGTGCTGGATTTCTATTGTGATGTGAGGCGAAATGGTGTGAAACGCTATGTTTGGGGAATCCCTTTGTGATGTTTTGTATGTGCTCTCTGATTCTTTTCCATAGCGGTCTTTTTGTTCTTCCAATGTACTGCAATGAGCACGGACATTGCAGCACATATACAACCCCTTCACTTCTACATGTCAGAAAATCCTTAATCTCATACTGAGTATCGTTACTTGTGGCTTTAAAGTTGGTGCATTTTTGTCCATTTAATTTTGTATTTTTGCATGCATAGCACCGCTTACAAGGGTAGAAGCCTTTCCTCTGGAAAAAAGGCAATTCTTGTGATCTTTTAGGAGGGTCCAAAACATTTTTTGCGATTATGTCTCTCAATGTAGGTGCCCTTCTATAGACAAATCTTGGTTTAGCAGATAATATTTTCCTCAATTGTTGATCAGCTAGCAACAATGGGCAGTGCTTCTTAAAAATTCTTTCTATTTGTCGGTGCTGAATATTAAAATCCATGATCATAGGGACGTCTTGCAGTTTTGTTGAGGGTTCTTTTACTTTATCTTGGACAAGTTCATCTCTATTTAGATTTGCAACCTCCCTGATTTTTCCTTCTATAAATGACCTGTTGCATCCTTTTTGAATGAACTTTTCACCTACATTTCCAGCCTGCTCAAGAAAAATGTTTTTTTCAGTGCAATTCCTTCTTAAACGAATAAATTGTCCCTTTGGGATATTAATGAGCCAAGGGTCAAAATGACAACTGTCCACCGGGATAAAGCTGTTCCTTTTCACTGGTTTAAAAAATGTTTTCGTTGAAATTACATTTTTGGTCAGTTTTACCTCTAGGTCCAAAAATTGCACAGATTGGGTGCTCAATTCATAATTCAATTTGACGTTTTTTTCGTTGTTGTTTAGTTCTTCTAAGAATCCTCGAAGCGGTTCCTCCTCACCCATCCATAGCATTATACAATCGTCTATGTATCGTCTGTACATTACCAGTTGCATGGGGGTATATATGGCTTCCTCCTCTCATTCGGCCATGAACAGATTTGCGACGCTTGGAGCATATTTCACTCCCATACCTATTCCATTTAGTTGTCTGTAGTAATCCAAATTGAACCAGAAGTAGTTATGTTCTAAACCAAATGCTAAACATCTTAAAATGAATCTCTTTTGCTTCGATACTAAGTTGCTAAACTTGTTCATGGCCCATTTTGTTGCTGATATAGCATTCTCATGCCCTATGTTGGTGTACAGTGATGACACATCAGCTGTAACAAGTATATATTTCTGATCTGGCTGAATTGCAATTTTCTTGAGTTCCTGTATTAAGTGTTTCATGTCCTTTAGGTAGGCTGGTGTTTTCAGTACTAACGGTTGCAAATAATTATCAACATATTCTCCAAGTCTGGAATGAATAGATTGGATCCCGTTAATAATAGGACGTCCAGGGGGTTTTACTTGATCTTTATGTAATTTGGGTACTGTGTATATCACTGGTACCCTGCATGTGTCTGGGACAAGATATTTGTCTTCCTTGTCTTCCTTCTTACTTAGAATGTCTTTCATACTTCCTCTTTTGATTAATTCCTGTAGTTCCATTTTGTACTACCTTGTAGGATTTTCTCTCAGTTTTATATATGTATTATTATCATTAAGCTGTCCTTGAAGTTCATCATTATAGTTGTCAGATAAGGGTACTCACCGAGGCCGAGATGCTGAGAGCGGTAACCTCTTGCGACTAAGCGCACTCCACTCCTGGAGATGGTACAGAGGGTGAAGGGCACAAAGAGGCATGAGTCACCAGCAGGCTGGGCAGGTCTTGCGTGAAGGTCACCGGCAGGGATAGAGCTGTGCAGGACTGGAAGATGCTGAAGCTCAGGAAGGAGGATGAACAGCTGATCCAACAACAGGCCGGGGGTTAAACACCGTTGACTAGTAAAAGTCTCTGGATAGGCAAAAACAGTCTAGTGCAAAGACTGTTAGCAGGTCTGTCAGCAGGCTGATGACTAGTACTGAAGATTGATAGTAAAAGTCCGTAGGCAGGCCGAGGGTCAAACACAGGTGACTGGAAGCAAAGTCTGTGAGCAAGCCAGGGGCCGAGCACTGAAGACAATAGCAAAGTCCAAGAGCAGGCTGAGGGTCAAACACAGTAAGCAAGTGGAGAAGTCCGTTAGGCAAGCCGAGGGTCAGATGCAGGTAGAGATCAGAGCAGGTCAAGGTCAATCCGGGTCACAACAGGTAATCAAGAATCAGGATACAAAGCAGGAAACACACGGGGAGCTGAAAGACAAACCAGCAATCTGGTCATGGCACAGAGTGGCTTTTATAGGCCAGTGTGATGCTCATGTTGTGCGCGCTATTGCGTACGCACATTCGCCGTTGCGCTGAATCGCACACGCGCATTAGCCATTTCGCTGAATTGCACACAAACATTAGCTGTTTAGCCGAATTGCGCACGCGCATTAGCCGTTTAGCTGTATTGTGCCCAGGGATGCGCCGGAGTGCCGCTCTACCGCGCATGTGTGAAGGAAGGCAGCGATATTGGCGAGACTGGTACTTGCCTCTTTCCTGACAGTGCCCCCCCGACGGGCGGCATCTGGACGCCCAATCTGGACAGTAAGCCCGGGTGTTTCTTGTGGAAGGCTTGGATTAAGCGTGGAGCGTGTAAATCACTTGTAGGTTCCCAAGAATTATCCTCAGGGGGGTAGCCCTTTCATTTAATCAAGTACTGGAGCTGCTTGCTCTTCTTCCTGCAGTCAATTATAGCTGCTACCTCAAACTCATTCTCGCCATTGATTTTAACCGGAGGAGGAGGTGGTCTTTTTCTTCCTGAAAAAGGGCTAGGAATCACCGGTTTCAGTAGGGATGCGTGAAACACAGGATGTATCCTATAGGAACTGGGTAAGGCTAATTCAAAAGCCACAGGGTTCACAATTCTTTTGATTTTGAAAGGGCCGATGAATTTTGGTCCTAATTTACGAGAAGGACAAGGTAGCCTAAGGTTGATGGTGGATAGCCAGACTTCATCCCCTACCTTGAAGGCTGGATTTTCCTTTCTTCCCTTGTCATAGTGTCTTTTGTAACTGTCCTGGGCCTTCTGCATGGTTTCCTGAATTTTTTGGAAATTTGACTGGATGGAAGTTATGCGGTCTTGCACAGCTGGAACTGATATTTCAGGGAAGGAATTAGGAAGAAAGGAGGGATGAAACCCGAAGTTAGACCAGAAAGGCGTTTGGTTAGTAGCTGAGTGGATGGAATTATTATAAGCAAACTCCGCATAGGGCAGGAGAGTGGACCAATCATCCTGGGAGCCGGAACAGAAGCAACGAAGATATTGTTCTAATGTTTGATTTGAAAATGATTTTGTTGACGGGTCAGCTGGGTGATGGGCGAGACAATGGAAGAAAAATTTTTAATAAACCTTCGATAAAAATTAGCGAAGCCAATGAACCGCTGGACACCTTTTTTTTCTGCAGGGGCCGGCCATTCTTGAATTGCTTTAACCTTTTCCGGGTCCATTGCGACCCCATCGGTGGAAATAATGAATCCTAGAAATTGAACAACAGTTTTTTCAAATTCACATTTCTCTGCTTTAAGGTAAAGTCCATGTTTTCTGAGGATAGTAAGAACTTTCTTTACATTAGTCTGGTGTAGTTCAATGGTAGCAGAGAAAATAAGGATGTCGTCTAGGTACACAATTACGAAATTATCAAGGTACTCTCGAAAAATGTCATTTACCAAGTATTGAAAGGTGGCCGGGGCATTGCATAACCCAAACGGCATCACCAAGTACTCAAAATGTCCGAATCTGGATCTGAAGGCGGTCTTCCACTCATCACCAGCATGAATCCAGATGAGGTTGTATGCACCACGTAAGTCTAATTTGGAAAAAATTTGTGCAGTTCGGAACCGCTGGAACAACTCTGGAATGAGTGGAAGCGGGTACCTGTTCTTCACTGTTATTTTATTGAGTTCCCTGTAATCAACACAGGGTCTTAGAGAACCATCCTTTTTTTTGACAAAAAAGATGCCGGCTCCAGCCGGCGAGGAGGATGGGCGGATGAAGCCCTTTTCCAGATTCTTCCAATTCAGTCTCGGATAGCGGAAATATGCGCCCATAAGGAATTTCAGAGCCGGGTAAAAGTTCAATAGGACAGTTGTAAGACCGGTGAGGTGGCAAGCTGTATGCTTTTTTCTTGTCAAAAACGTCCCTGAATTCAAGGTATACTGGAGGAACATGTTGAAGGTTGTCGGGTACCGGTTGCACAGTCAAACAGGAAGTTGGAACTGGGTTTAGACAGTGTTGAGAACAGTAATCCGAGGAAAAAGAAATCTCTTTCTTGCTCCAATTAATCTGGGGATCGTGGGCCTGCAGCCAGGGAAGACCCAAGATGATGGGGAACATTGGGGAGCAGATAATGTCAAAACACAAGCGTTCTTGATGTCTGGAATCTGTGGTGGTGAGGATGGGTCTAGTCTCTTGAGTGAGGGGTCCTGAACAAGGTAGAGACCCATCAGCAAGGTGGACCTGGAGGCTTTGCTTCTCTTTCAAGAGAGGAATGCGTAGTCTTTGTGCTAGAGATGCATCTAGGAAGCAACTGCAAGCCCCCGAATCAATGATGGCCAGAAGCCGGATTCCCTCTTCCACCACCTGTAAGGAGACAGGAAGGATGACATGAGTTTGAGCAGCACCAGTGACATGAGAGTTCATGGTAAACTGGGAGCATGACTTACTGGGTCTCACGGGGCAGCTCCGTAGGAAGTGTCCTGAACCCCCACAATATAGGCACAAATTGGCTTGCCGCCTCCGTTGTCTTTCATCTGGAGTGAGAGGAGATCGGACCAGTCTTAATTGCATGGGCTCACTCTCTGGAGCAGAAACAGCAGAAGGAGCTGAGAATGGAGGATAGGCTGAAGAAGGCTTGGGAAGCATTCAGGTAGGTCGGGAAGACTGAAAGCGCTCGGAGCGCCGTTCACGCATGCGCCTGTCCAGTTTGATGGCCAGTTGGATTAATTCCTCCAGAGTAGTTGGAGTCTCGACCCGAGCCAGCTCATCCTTAAGAGTCTTAGAAAGGCCCTGACGGTATTGGTACTTTAGGGCAGCTTCGTTCCATGCTGTATCAGCCGACCATTTTCGGAAGTCTACCGTGTAGTCTTCTACTGGTCTGTTCCCTTGGGAGAGGGTGTGTAGGATGGCTTCAGCTGTGGCGGTGCGCTGGGGGTCGTCATACAATTGAGACATAGATATAAAGAAAGAGTCAAGTGAGTTCAGTATAGGGCTTCTTTGCTCCATAAGGTTATGAGCCCAGGCCTGCGGCTCTTCGGATAATAAGGAGATTACAAATCCTACTTTTACAACTTCTGTAGAAAAAGTTCTGGGTTGGAGGGCCAGGTACAAGGAGCAGGCGTTCTTGAAAGCTCTGAATTTCTTCGCTCAGGTGTAGGAACCCTGGGTTCAGGGAGGGCCATTACCACAGTAGCGCTGGTCTGTGCCTGAGGCGAGGTGACCGCAAAAGAAGGCATAGGAGCTGCGGCAGCTGGAGCAGGCGACCCGGACAGATGCTGGAGATGGCCCCGCCATTTGGACATAACCCTCCTGCAATTTCTGGACGACTTGTGTGAGGGCTGCAACCTGCTGGCACAGGGCCTCAAGAGGAGAACCCACTCTGTCGGCCTCTGACCTCTGTCGGTACTCACCGAGGCCGAGATGCTGAGAGCGGTAACCTCTTGCGACTAAGCGCACTCCACTCCTGGAAATGGTACAGAGGGTGAAGGGCACAAAGAGGCACGAGTCACCAGCAGGTTGGGCAGGTCTTGCGTGAAGGTCACCGGCAGGGATAGAGCTGTGCAGGACTGGAAGATGCTGAAGCTCAGGAAGGAGGATGAACAGCTGATCCAACAACAGGCCGGGGGTTAAACACCGTTGACTAGTAAAAGTCTCTGGATAGGCAAAAACAGTCTAGTGCAAAGACTGTTAGCAGGTCTGTCAGCAGGCTGATGACTAGTACTGAAGATTGATAGTAAAAGTCCGTAGGCAGGCCGAGGGTCAAACACAGGTGACTGGAAGCAAAGTCTGTGAGCAAGCCAGGGGCCGAGCACTGAAGACAATAGCAAAGTCCGTTAGGCAAGCTGAGGGTCAGATGCAGGTAGAGATCAGAGCAGGTCAAGGTCAATCCGGGTCACAACAGGTAATCAAGAATCAGGATACAAAGCAGGAAACACACGGGGAGCTGAAAGACAAACCAGCAATCTGGTCATGGCACAGAGTGGCTTTTATAGGCCAGTGGGATGCTCATATTGTGCGTGCTATTGTGTACGCATGTTCGCCGTTGCGCTGAATCGCGCATGCGCATTAGCCGTTTTGCTGAATTGCACACAAACATTAGCCGTTTAGCCGAATTGCGCACGCGCATTAGCCGTTTAGCTGTATTGTGCCCAGGGATGCGCCGGAGTGCCGCTCTACCGCGCATGTGTGCAGGAAGGCAGCGATATTGGCGAGACTGGTACTTGCCTCTTTCCTCACAATAGTATTCTTTGGACAAGATCACGATTGCTCCTCCCTTGTCCGCTTGTCTAACCACTACTTTCCTGTTTTTGTCCAGTTCTTTTATTCCATTTCTGATTGCTAGCGGATCACGAATTTTTCTTATTTTTAACCTCTCAAAATCTTGTGTGGTCATCCTATTAAAAACTTCGATGTGTTGATTATTGTGCACTGGAGGATTGAAAAGGGATTTATTCCTTAATTGACTGTGTACAACTCTTCCAGAAGTGTCAATTACTTCCCTATTGTCCCTATCAGTGGCCACTGTTTTATTCAACATGTATTTTTTAATGTTTAATTTTCTCGTATATTTTTGTATATCCACATACAAATTAAATTTATTGAGATTCCGTTTCGGTGCATACTTCAAGCCCTTGTCCAATAGCTTAACTTCATTTTGTGATAATTCAACTCCACTTAGGTTATATATCCCTTCACCTACTGCTCCCTTTTCCTTTTTGACCTTGTGTCCTCCTCTGCATCCCCTCTTTCGTTTGGACTTCTTGGATCTGTCGATCTTATTTGTCTTGGGGGGGTTGTATTTCTGCGCCAATCTAAAAAAGGGGTGGGTGGGTTAGCATCCCTATAATCTCTCAATGGTTCATAGTGATTCTGCGTTTGAATAGGACTATGTCTGGGTCCATATTGGTATTGTTCATACTGTCCTCGGTTTCCTTCATATTGCTGTTGATATTGGGGGTATGGTCTTCCTTCTTGTCTACCTTGATGGTACTGATAGTAGTTATCTGAGCTAGAATCCCCAGACCTTCCTTGGTTATTCTGTGATTGGTGTCCATAGTTGGATTGATTTGTGTAATCATTATGATATTGGTCCTTATAATGATCATACCCCCTGTTACCGGGGTGATCATGGTTGCTGTTAGAGTGATTTTGTGGTTTTCTTCTTCCATTGTTCTTCCAAAACGGTTTTCTGGGGGATTTGTTCCATGGTTTTGATTGATTATTCCTATTCTGCCACCAGGGCTTTGGTGTTCTGGGTCTGTTATATTCATGTTGTCTAGGTGGTCCATCCGTATTGTTCCTGGGCTGTCTGCCTTGCTCATTCTCATATTGTCTTATTGGAGATCTCTGCCTTTGGTCCCTACTAGGGGTTAACATCTGTACCTCCCTTTCTGGGGAGGATGTTACAGATCCAGTTCTCCCTTCCTTTAGATTTAGTTGCCACTTATAGCTTTGTTCTAATTTGTAGTCATTGGTGTCCCTTAAATATTTCCTTCCCTTCCCTTGTTTGATCTCAGTGTCTTTCCTTTCCAATACTTTATTCAATTGGTTTGTGAGTGTGGTGAAAGCTGGTGTATCTTTATGAACTTCCAATGCGTTTTTATATTCTGCGATTTGTTGGTTAATCAATGCGATTTTTCTCTGTTTTCTTTTCAGTAAAAAATGCAATAAATCCATGCCTTTATCATTAAAAAATGTATACCATTCACTGATCCCCTCTTCATTAGTGAGTCCGTCATTAATGGGAATATCCCATCTGAGCCGCCTTGGTACAATATTAACCTTGATATATTGTTCATGAGTGGCAACATCCCACCACAGGCTAACTTTCTTTTCCATTAGATGTCCAAATTTTCTAAAATTACTTTCTAGATCTCCTGTGTCATTACTGGGGTTGGTGGTAAAAATTTCTTCTAAAATAATTGTCCGATTTTCCATAAAATTAAAAATCTCCATGTCTGCTGCTTAACCACCTCAATACAGGGCACTTACACCCCCTTCCTGCCCAAGCCATTTTTCAGTTTTCAGCCCTGTCGCACTTTGAATGACAATTGCGCGGTCATGTTACACTGCACCTTAATTAAATTTTTATCATTTTTTTCCCCACAAATAGAGCTTTCTTTTGGTGGTATTTGATCACCTCTGCGGTTTTTATTTATTGCGCTATAAACAAAAGAAGAGGGACAATTTTGAAAAAACACAATATTTTTTACTTTTTGCTATAATAAATATCCAATTTTTTTTTTTTTTTAACAAATTTTTTCCTCAGTTTAGGCCGATACGTATTCTTCTACATATTTTTGGTAAAAAAAAATTGCGATAAGCGTATATTGATTGGTTTGCGCCAAAGTTATAGCGTCTACAAAATAGGGGATAGATTTATAGCATTTTTATTATTTATTTATTTTTTACTAGTAATGGCGGCGATCTGCAATTTTTATTGTGACTACGATATTGCGGCGGACACATCGGACACTTTTGGGACCATTCACATTTATACAGCGATCAATGCTATAAAATTGCATTGATTACTGTGTAAATGTGACTGGCAGGGAAGGGGTTAACACTAGGGGGCGCTCGAGGGGTTAATGTATGACCTAAGGAGGTGATTCTAACTGTGGAGGGAGGGGACTGACTGGGGGAGGTGACTGATCGCTGTCCCTATGTACAAGGGACACGCCATCGGTCTCCTCTCCTCTCTGACAGGACGTGGATCTGTGTTTACATGCACAGATCCACGCTCCTGCTCTGTTACCCGGCAATCACGGGTGCCCGGCGGACATAGCGGCCGCCGGGCACGCGCACCGGGTCCCGAGTGACGCAGCGCGCGCGCCCCCTAGTGGCTCGGGAGGGCGAGGACGTCATATGACGTCCTCCCAGAACAACAGAAGCCTCGTCCAGCCGTCATATGACGGTGGGCGGTGACTTAGTGGTTAAGTAATAGACTAAAATGTTTATAAACTATGATTGTAAGGTACTCAAGCGCTGACGTGGGAAAAAAAAAAAAACTTATTGCGGATACTAAATAGTTAATAAGAGATGACCAAATAATATAGCTGCTACTAAATAAGTGATTGGATCAATAAAATTGTAAACAGTGGTTAATTGCGCTGATATTATCCTCTTCTTACTATATTAGTGTGAATACTTAGATCAGTGATTAGCTAAAACAATCCTCCTTTCAATACTGATATAAACACCTCAAAGTGATCAAAAAAGTCTTACAAATCCTAAAATTATTCAATTCAATATCCAACACTAAGAATACCGCACCAACATAAACGTCAATAAACTCATAAATAAATCCATGAATATAAAACTATTGATATAAAGTGCTCAAAATTATATCTGCTGTTTAAAAAGTATTGATGTGTACAGTGCCAAATAAATGATATCATGAACTTAAATCAATATATAAATCTATAAATAAATTATTACATGGATTTAAAAAATCATTAGCATTAGGGATGAGCCGAACACCCCCCCCGGTTCGGTTCGCACCAGAACCTGCAAACGGACCGAAAGTTCGCACGAACGTTAGAACCCCATTGACGTCTATGGAACTCGAACGTTCGAAATCAAAAGTGCTCATTTTAAAGGCTAATTTGCATGGTGTGGTCCTAAAAAGGGTTTGGGGACCAGGGTCCTACCCCAGGGGACATGTATCAATGCAAAAAAAACTTTTAAAAACGGCAGTTTTTTCGGGAGCAGTGATTTTAATGATGCTTAAAGTAAAAAAATAAAAGTGAAATATTCCTTTAAATATCGTACCTGGGGGGTGTCTATAGTATGCCTGTAAAGTGGCGCGTGTTTCCTGTGTTTAGAACAGTCCCTGCACCAAATGTCATTTTTAAAGGAAAAAATCTCATTTAAAACTGCTTGCGGGTTTAATGTAATTTCGGGTCCTGGCAATATGGATGAAAATCAGTGAGACAAACGGTACTCCCCAGTCCATTACCAGGCCCTTTGGGTCTTGTATGGATATTAGGGGGAACCCCGCACCCAAATTAAAATAAGGAAAGATGTGGGGCCACCAGGCCCTATATACTCTGAACAGCAGTATACAGGCGGTGCAAACAAGACAGAGACTGTAGGTTTGTTGTTAAGTAGAATCTGTTTGTCATTTTGAACGGGTACATTTTTAACGTGTTTAGCTCCAGCCAAATTATCTTTTTTAAGCTTTTTGGAAAACATAGGGAAGGGTTATCACCCCTGTGACATTTGTTTTGCTGTCTTTCCTCCTCTTTAGAAGATTTCATCTCACTTTTTGTCCCAATGACAAATGTTTTTTGAGAATTTGGGGTTTTTTGTGGAACAAGGATTGGAAAGCATCAGTGGAAAGGAGAAATGTTTTTCCCATATTAATTCTTACAGGAGAGAATTTCCCTTACTAGGGGTAGATTTCATCTCACTTCCTGTTGTCTCCTTCCGTTTGCAAGTAGGAGTTGTTTGTAAGTTAGATGTTTAAAAGTAGGGGCCTGCCCTATATACTCAGCAGAAATTTGGGCCTTAGGTGTTGTTGTGGCCACAACAACGTAAGCCCTCACAGGGCCCTGCTGTGAAATATTAGATCAAGAATTGTAATTGCATGCCCCTGTTGAACAGGGGCAGAAAAACTGGGCCTTTGGTGGTGGTGGTGCTGGTGCCACAACACTGTAAGTCCTCACTCGCTCTTGGTGGGTGCAGAAATGGGCCCTGCTGTGAAATATTAGATCAAGAATTGTAATTACATGCCCCTGTTGAACAGGGGCTGAAAAATTGGGCCTTTGGTGGTGCTGGTGCCACAACACTGCAACCCCTCACAGACACTCTAGTTGGAACGCAGGAACGAGCCCTGCTGCAAAGTATTGCATCAAAAATTGTAATTACACGCCCCTGTTAAACAGGGGCAGAAAAATTGGGCCTTAGGCACTGGTGCTGGTGCCACAACACTGCAATCCCTCACAGACACTCTAGTTGGAACGCAGGAACGAGCCCTGCTGCAAAGTATTGCATCAAAAATTGTAATTACACGCCCCTGTTAAACAGGGGCAGAAAAATTGGGCCTTAGGCACTGGTGCTGGTGCCACAACACTGCAACCCCTCACAGACACTCTAGTTGGAACGCAGGAACGAGCTCTGCTGCAAAGTATTGCATCAAAAATTGTAAATACACACCCCTGTTAAACAGGGGCAGAAAAATTGGGCCTTAGGCACTGGTGCTGGTGCCACAACACTGCAACCCCTCACAGACACTCTAGTTGGAACGCAGGAACGAGCCCTGCTGCAAAGTATTGCCACAAAAATTGTAATTACACGCCCCTATTAAACACTGGTGGTGGCGCCCAGAACCAAAAATGTTCTTACAAGCTATCAGCGTGAAGATTGAGGAGGAAGAGGATAATTACTCAGGGATAGTCACTCAGCATCAGCATAGGCAGTCTTTGAAGGGATCTGAGATTTCAAAAAAAATTATTCAGTTACATCAGCATCAGGTGCTTGGTAGCTGGTGGTGATCCAAGACTGATTCATTTTTATGAAGGTCAGTCGATCGACCGAGTCGGTGGACAGATGCACCCTGTGATTGGTTACCACGCCTCCAGCAGCACTGAATGTGCGTTCCGAAAGAACGCTGGATGCAGGACAGGCCAGTAGCTCAATTGCATACTGTGCAAGCTCTGGCCAGTGATCCATCCTCAAGACCCAGTAACCCAGAGGATTTTCGGTGGGAAAGGTGTCCAAGTCTGATCTTGCCCCTAGGTATTCCTGCACCATGTAAAACAGACGCTGGCGATGGTTGCTGGAACCGATCATACCTTGGGGCTGCGGACCAAAAAATTGTCTGAACGCATCGGTCAGACGGCCACCTTCTCCACCGCTCCTTCTTTGACTGACCGAAGCCTCAGCAACACGTTGTCCAGAAACAGGAGTTTGTAACCTCCCAGTCTCTGGGAACGCGTTGCACAGACCTTTCTGCAAGGCCTCCCGAAGATGTTTCATCCTCTGCTCCCTCTGCGATGGCAAGATAAGGTCCGCAACCTTACCCTTGTAACGTGGATCAAGGAGGGTTGCCAGCCAGTATTGGTCCTTCTCCTTGATACCACGAATACGAGGATCCTTACGCAGGCTTTGCAGGATCAGGGAGGCCATGCAGCGTAGGTTTGCTGAGGCATTCGGTCCGGAGTCCCCTGGGTCACTAAGGACGACATGGTCCGCAGCCACCTCCTCCCAGCCACGTACAAGTCCATGTGTTTCTTGGGACTGATCCCTTAAAGACTGCTGCTGATGCTGAGTGCCAGGCTCCACCTCCATACTGACACAATCTTCCTCCTCCTCGTCCTCTTCCTGTGTGATCGGCGGGCACGCAGGAACACTGTCTGGATAAAGGGGGTCTTGAGAGCTAAGGAAGTCCTCCTCTTCCTGCCTCTGTTCTGCCTCAAGTGCCCTGTCCATTATTCCACGCAGCGTGTGCTCCAACAGGTGGACAAGGGGAACAGTGTCACTGATGCATGCACTGTCACTGCTCACCATCCTCGTGGCCTCCTCAAATGGTGACAGGACAGTGCATGCATCCCTGATCATGGCCCACTGGCGTGGGGAAAAAAAAACAAGCTCCCCTGACCCTGTCCTGGTGCCATAGTCGCACAGGTACTCATTGATGGCCCTCTGCTGCGTGTGCAGCCGCTGCAGCATGGCCAAAGTTGAGTTCCACCTGGTGGGCATGTCACAGATTAGGCGGTTCTTGGGCAGGTTAAACTCCTTTTGCCGAGCACTGGCATTATATGACCGGCGGAAATGCACACAGACTTTCCTGGCCTGCCTCAGGACATTCTGTAAGCCCGGGTACCTGCCCAAGAACCACTGCACCACCAAGTTAAGGACGTGAGCCAAACAGGGCACATGGGTCATTTGTCCCTGTCGGAGGGCAGAGAGGAGGTTGGTGCCATTGTCGCAAACCACCATTCCTGCCTTAAGTTGGCGTGGCGTCAACTACCTCTGAACCTGCCCCTGCGGAGCTGACAGAACCTCTGCCCCAGTGTGGCTCCTGTCCCCCAAGCACACCAGCTGAAGCACCGCATGGCATCTTTTGGCCTGCGTACTTGCGTAGCCCCTTGAACGGCTACGGAGCACCACTGGTTCTGAGGACAAAGCACAGGAAGAGGCCATGGAGGAAGAAGAAGAGGAGGGGGTGGAGGAGAGAGGTGTGTCACAATCATTAGCATTTTGGAGGCGTGGTGGCGGAACAACCTCCAACACTACTGCACCTTGTCCTGCATCCTTCCCAGCTGCCAGCAGAGTCACCCAATGCGCCGTGAAACTTAGGTAACGTCCCTGTCCATGCCTGCTGGACCATGAGTCAGCGGGAATATGCACCTTACCGCTGACCGCCCTGTCCAGCGAGGCATGGACATTGCCTTCCACATGCCGGTAGAGAGCCGGAATCGCCTTCCTTGAGAAAAAGTGGCGTTTGGGTACCTGCCACTGAGGAACCGCACATTCCACAAACTCACGGAAGGGGGCAGAGTCTACCAACTGAAAAGGCAGCAGTTGAAGTGCTAGCAATTTTGCCAAGCTAGAATTCAACCGCTGGGCATGTGGATGGCTGGGAGCAAACTTCTTTCGGCGGTGCAGCAGCTGGGGCAGGGAAATTTGTCTGGTACAATCTGACGTCGGTGTACCAAAAGCAGATTGCCCACAAGTACTTGGCTGTGACACACCTAATTCTACACCTTCATTCCTCTCAGTGCAGGTCTCAGAGAGGACTGAAGGTATAGTGGGGTTAGAAATCTCAGCTGATGAGGAGCAAGGAGAGGTCCTCTTTGTTCGTTGGTGTGGGTCTTTTAGATACGCTTGCCAACAAACTGCATGGCAGGTCAACATATGTCTGGTCAAGCATGTGGTACCCAAGCGGGAGATGTTTTGGCCACGCGAGATACGCTTGAGACATATGTTGCAAATAGCAGTGGTGCGATCTGATGCACTCGTCTCAAAAAAGGCCCACACCAAAGAACTTTTTGAATAACGCTCAGAGACTGCAGCGCCCTGCACATGTGGAGCTTTGGGGTGTGATGCAGTCAATGTGCTGCCCTTATGATGTGCCACCTCCTCCTCCTCCTCCCCTCTCCTATCAGGCACCCACGTTGAGTCAGTGACCTCATCATCCCCTCCCTCCTCATCACTGGAGCAAACCTGGCAGTATGCTGCAGCAGAGGGAGCATGACTGCAAGATTGCTGTCCTTCTTGGGCACCCCCTCTGTCCGTGCTCATGTTACTGCCTTCATCGAGCTCAGTATCATCATCAGAGCCTTCCAAACGCTGGGCATCCTCCTGGAGCATGTACCCAACACTGTGGTCAAACAGTTCGAGGGACTCCTCAGGAGGACATGGTGGGGCTAGGGAAGGAGTCACTGATGACATTGAGCCGAGGGAAGAGGCCGCTGCTTTGCCAGACAAGGTACCCTGGGCATGGGGACGGCTTGGTCATCCACTCGACCATGTCTTCCGCATGTTGCGGCTCAACACGGCCAGCTGCCGAAAAAAAGGTCAAGCGTGTCCCACGGCCACGTGCTGAAGAGGATTCACCGTCTCCACGATCAGCACTAGACACAGAGCCTGCTTGCCCTCTCTTATTGGCTTGTGACTGTCTGCCTCTCCTTCTTGGCCTTCCAGACATACTAATGGCCTGTAGCTGCACTAAGCTGGGATATATATATATATATATATATATATATATGTACTGATACTGCAGCTAGCAAAATCAACTGCCTGCCTGTAATATGAGAACACCACCAACCTTCTACAAGTAGCTTTAGCTGAATACTGTGAGGTGGATGCACCCCACTAACTTGTAGGTTTAGCTGAACACTGTGAACAGGACGCACCCCACTAACTTGCAGGTTTAGCTGAACACTGTGAACAGGACGCACCTCACTAACTTGTAGGTTTAGCTGAACACTGTGAGGTGGACGCACCACACTAACTTGTAGGTTTAGCTGAACACTGTGAGCAGGATGCACTGCACTAACTGTAAATAGTCTAGCTGCCTGACTGTGGTACTAATAGGATCAAACGAACACCAGTAATTTTCTTCAGGTAGCTGTATATACTGTAACAAGACAAGCCTGCCTGTCAGTAAGAAGATAACAGGAACGGATCTAGCTGAACACTGTGAGCAGGACACACCCCACTAACTTGTAGGTTTAGCTGAACACTCTGAGCAGGACGCACCCCACTAACTTGTAGGTTTAGCTGAATACTGTGAGGTGGACGCACCCCACTAACTTGTAGGTTTAGCTGAACACTGTGAGCAGGACGCACTGCACTAACTGTAAATAGTCTAGCTGCCTGACTGTGGTACTAATAAGATAAAAAAAAACAGTAATTTTCTTCAGGTAGCTGTATATACTGTAACAAGACACGCCTGCCTGTCAGTAAGAAGATAAAAGGAACGGATCTAGCTGAACACTGTGAGCAGGACGCACCCCACTAATAGGATCAAAAAAACACCAGTAATTTTCTTCAGGTAGCTGTATATACTGTAACAAGACAAGCCTGTCTGTCAGTAAGAAGTTAACAGGAATGGATCTAGCTGAACACTGTGAGCAGGACGCACCCCACTAACTTGTAGGTTTAGCTGAACACTGTGAGGTGGATGCACCCCACTAACTTGTAGGTTTAGCTGAACACTGTGAGCAGGATGCACTGCACTAACTGTAAATAGTCTAGCTGCCTGGCTGTGGTACTAATAAGATAAAAAAAAACAGTAATTTTCTTCAGGTAGCTGTATATACTGTAACAAGACACGCCTGCCTGTCAGTAAGAAGATAACAGGAACGGATCTAGCTGAACACTGTGAGCAGGATGCACCCCACTAACTTGTAGGTTTAGCTGAACACTGTGAGCAGGACGCACTGCACTAACTGTAAATAGTCTAGCTGCCTGATTGTGGTACTAATAGGATCAAAAGAACACCAGCAATTTTCTTCAGGTAGCTGTACATACTGTAACAAGACAAGCCTGCCTGTCAGTAAGAAGATAACAGGAACGGATCTAGCTGAACACTGTGAGCAGGACGCACTGCACTAACTTGTAGGTTTAGCTGAACACTCTGAGCAGGACGCACACCACTAACTTGTAGGTTTAGCTGAACACTGTGAGGTGGACGCACCACACTAACTTGTAAGTTTAGCTAAACACTGTGAGCAGGACGCACTGCACTAACTTGTAGGTTTAGCTGAACACTGTGAGCAGGACGCACCCCACTAACTTGTAGGTTTAGCTGAACACTGTGAGCAGGACGCACCCCACTAACTTGTAGTTTTAGCTGAACACTGTGAGCAGGATGCACTGCGCTAACTGTAAATAGTCTAGCTGCCTGACTGTGGTACTAATAGGATCAAAAGAACACCAGCAATTTTCTTCAGGTAGCTGTATATACTGTAACAAGACAAGCCTGCCTGTC
This sequence comes from Aquarana catesbeiana, assembly GCF_042186555.1. Lineage (NCBI taxonomy): Eukaryota > Metazoa > Chordata > Amphibia > Anura > Ranidae > Aquarana > Aquarana catesbeiana. The sequence goes on from NC_133329.1 coordinate 154,810,446, forward strand.
AGTAAGAAGATAACAGGAACAGATCTAGCTGAACACTGTGAGCAGGACGCACCCCACTAACTTGTAGGTTTAGCTGAACACTGTGAGGTGGACGCACCCCACTAACTTGTAGGTTTAGCTGAACACTGTGAGCAGGACGCACTGCACTAACTGTAAATAGTCTAGCTGCCTGACTGTGGTACTAATAGGATCAAAAGAACACCAGCAATTTTCTTCAGGTAGCTGTATATACTGTAACAAGACAAGCCTGCCTGTCAGTAAGAAGATAACAGGAACGGATCTAGCTGAACACTGTGAGCAGGATGCACTGCACTAACTTGTAGGTTTAGCTGAACACTCTGAGCAGGACGCACCCCACTAACTTGTAGGTTTAGCTGAACACTGTGAGGTGGACGCACCACACTAACTTGTAGGTTTAGCTAAACACTGTGAGCAGGATGCACCGCACTAACTTGTAGGTTTACCTGAACACTGTGAGCAGAACGCACCCCACTAACTTGTAGGTTTAGCTGAACACTGTGAGCAGGACGCACCCCACTAACTTGTAGTTTTAGCTGAACACTGTGAGCAGGACGCACTGCACTAACTGTAAATAGTCTAGCTGCCTGACTGTGGTACTAATAGGATCAAAAGAACACCAGCAATTTTCTTCAGGTAGCTGTATATACTGTAACAAGACAAGCCTGCCTGTCAGTAAGAAGATAACAGGAACGGATCTAGCTGAACACTGTGAGCAGGACGCACCCACTAACTTGTAGGTTTAGCTGAACACTGTGAGCAGGACGCACTGCACTAACTGTAAATAGTCTAGCTGCCTGACTGTGGTACTAATAGGATCAAAAGAACAGCAGCAATTTTCTTCAGGTAGCTGTATATACTGTAACAAGACAAGCCTGCCTGTCAGTAAGAAGATAACAGGAACGGATCTAGCTGAACACTGTGAGCAGGACGCACTGCACTAACTTGTAGGTTTAGCTGAACACTCTGAGCAGGACGCACCCCACTAACTTGTAGGTTTAGCTGAACACTGTGAGGTGGATGCACCACACTAACTTGTAGGTTTAGCTAAACACTGTGAGCAGGACGCACCGCACTAACTTGTAGGTTTAGCTGAACACTGTGAGCAGGACGCACCCCACTAACTTGTAGGTTTAGCTGAACACTGTGAGCAGGACGCACCCCACTAACTTGTAGTTTTAGCTGAACACTGTGAGCAGGACGCACTGCACTAACTGTAAATAGTTTAGCTGCCTGACTGTGGTACTAATAGGATCAAAAGAACACCAGCAATTTTCTTCAGGTAGCTGTATATACTGTAACAAGACATGCCTGCCTGTCAGTAAGAAGATAACAGGAACGGATCTAGCTGAACACTGTGAGCAGGACGCACCCCACTAACTTGTAGGTTTAGCTGAACACTGTGAGGTGGACGCACCCCACTAACTTGTAGGTTTAGCTGAACACTGTGAGCAGGACGCACTGCACTAACTGTAAATAGTCTAGCTGCCTGACTGTGGTACTAATAGGATCAAAAAAACACCAGTAATTTTCTTAAGGTAGCTGTATATACTGTAACAAGACAAGCCTGCCTGTCAGTAAGAAGATAACAGGAACGGATCTAGCTGAACATTGTGAGCAGGACACACCCTACTAACTTGTAGGTTTAGCTGAACACTCTGAGCAGGACGCACCCCACTAACTTGTAGGTTTAGCTGAATACTGTGAGGTGGACGCACCCCACTAACTTGTAGGTTTAGCTGAACACTGTGAGCAGGACGCACTGCACTAACTGTAAATAGTCTAGCTGCCTGACTGTGGTACTAATAGGATCAAAAGAACACCAGCAATTTTCTTCAGGTAGCTGTATATACTGTAACAAGACAAGCCTGCCTGTCAGTAAGAAGATAACAGGAACGGATCTAGCTGAACACTGTGAGCAGGATGCACTGCACTAACTTGTAGGTTTAGCTGAACACTCTGAGCAGGACGCACCCCACTAACTTGTAGGTTTAGCTGAACACTGTGAGGTGGACGCACCACACTAACTTGTAGGTTTAGCTAAACACTGTGAGCAGGATGCACCGCACTAACTTGTAGGTTTACCTGAACACTGTGAGCAGAACGCACCCCACTAACTTGTAGGTTTAGCTGAACACTGTGAGCAGGACGCACCCCACTAACTTGTAGTTTTAGCTGAACACTGTGAGCAGGACGCACTGCACTAACTGTAAATAGTCTAGCTGCCTGACTGTGGTACTAATAGGATCAAAAGAACACCAGCAATTTTCTTCAGGTAGCTGTATATACTGTAACAAGACAAGCCTGCCTGTCAGTAAGAAGATAACAGGAACGGATCTAGCTGAACACTGTGAGCAGGACGCACCCACTAACTTGTAGGTTTAGCTGAACACTGTGAGCAGGACGCACTGCACTAACTGTAAATAGTCTAGCTGCCTGACTGTGGTACTAATAGGATCAAAAGAACAGCAGCAATTTTCTTCAGGTAGCTGTATATACTGTAACAAGACAAGCCTGCCTGTCAGTAAGAAGATAACAGGAACGGATCTAGCTGAACACTGTGAGCAGGACGCACTGCACTAACTTGTAGGTTTAGCTGAACACTCTGAGCAGGACGCACCCCACTAACTTGTAGGTTTAGCTGAACACTGTGAGGTGGATGCACCACACTAACTTGTAGGTTTAGCTAAACACTGTGAGCAGGACGCACCGCACTAACTTGTAGGTTTAGCTGAACACTGTGAGCAGGACGCACCCCACTAACTTGTAGGTTTAGCTGAACACTGTGAGCAGGACGCACCCCACTAACTTGTAGTTTTAGCTGAACACTGTGAGCAGGACGCACTGCACTAACTGTAAATAGTTTAGCTGCCTGACTGTGGTACTAATAGGATCAAAAGAACACCAGCAATTTTCTTCAGGTAGCTGTATATACTGTAACAAGACAAGCCTGCCTGTCAGTAAGAAGATAACAGGAACGGATCTAGCTGAACACTGTGAGCAGGACGCACCCCACTAACTTGTAGGTTTAGCTGAACACTGTGAGGTGGACGCACCCCACTAACTTGTAGGTTTAGCTGAACACTGTGAGCAGGACGCACTGCACTAACTGTAAATAGTCTAGCTGCCTGACTGTGGTACTAATAGGATCAAAAAAACACCAGTAATTTTCTTAAGGTAGCTGTATATACTGTAACAAGACAAGCCTGCCTGTCAGTAAGAAGATAACAGGAACGGATCTAGCTGAACATTGTGAGCAGGACACACCCTACTAACTTGTAGGTTTAGCTGAACACTCTGAGCAGGACGCACCCCACTAACTTGTAGGTTTAGCTGAACACTGTGAGCAGGACGCACTGCACTAACTGTAAATAGTCTAGCTGCCTGACTGTGGTACTAATAGGATCAAAAGAACAGCAGCAATTTTCTTCAGGTAGCTGTATATACTGTAACAAGACAAGCCAGCCTGTCAGTAAGAAGATAACAGGAACGGATCTAGCTGAACACTGTGAGCAGGACGCACTGCACTAACTTGTAGGTTTAGCTGAACACTCTGAGCAGGACGCACCCCACTAACTTGTAGGTTTAGCTGAACACTGTGAGGTGGATGCACCACACTAACTTGTAGGTTTAGCTAAACATTGTGAGCAGGACGCACCGCACTAACTTGTAGGTTTAGCTGAACACTGTGAGCAGGACGCACCCCACTAACTTGTAGGTTTAGCTGAACACTGTGAGCAGGACGCACCCCACTAACTTGTAGGTTTAGCTGAACACTGTGAGCAGGACCCACTGCACTAACTGTAAATAGTCTAGCTGCCTGACTGTGGTACTAATAGGATAAAAAAAACACCAGTAATTTTCTTCAGATAGCTGTATATACTGTAACAAGACAAGCCTGCCTGTCAGTAAGAAGATAACAGGAACGGATCTAGCTGAACACTGTGAGCAGGACGCACCCCACTAACTTGTAGGTTTAGCTGAACACTGTGAGCAGGACGCACTGCACTAACTGTAAATAGTCTAGCTGCCTGACTGTGGTACTAATAGGATCAAAAGAACACCAGCAATTTTCTTCAGGTAGCTGTATATACTGTAACAAGACAAGCCTGACTGTCAGTAAGAAGATAACAGGAACGGATCTAGCTGAACACTGTGAGCAGGATGCACTGCACTAACTTGTAGGTTTAGCTGAACACTCTGAGCAGGACGCACCCCACTAACTTGTAGGTTTAGCTGAACACTGTGAGGTGGACGCACCACACTAACTTGTAGATTTAGCTAAACACTGTGAGCAGGACGCACCGCACTAACTTGTAGGTTTAGCTGAACACTGTGAGGTGGACGCACCCCAATAACTTGTAGGTTTAGCTGAACACTGTGAGCAGGATGCACCCCACTAACTTGTAGTTTTAGCTGAACACTGTGAGCAGGACGCACTGCACTAACTGTAAATAGTCTAGCTGCCTGACTGTGGTACTAATAGGATCAAAAGAACACCAGCAATTTTCTTCAGGTAGCTGTATATACTGTAACAAGACAAGCCTGCCTGTCAGTAAGAAGATAACAGGAACGGATCTAGCTGAACACTGTGAGCAGGACGCACTGCACTAACTGTAAATAGTTTAGCTGCCTGACTGTGGTACTAATAGGATCAAAAGAACACCAGCAATTTTCTTCAGGTAGCTGTATATACTGTAACAAGACAAGCCTGCCTGTCAGTAAGAAGGTAACAGGAACGGATCTAGCTGAACACTGTGTGCAGGACGCACTGCACTAACTGTAAATAGTCTAGCTGCCTGACTGTGGTACTAATAGGATCAAAAGAACACCAGTAATTTTCTTCAGGTAGCTGTAAATACTGTAACAAGACAAGCCTGCCTGTCAGTAGGAAGATAACAAGAACGGATCTAGCTAAACTGAATACAGTGTGTATATATATATATATATATGCAACACCTGGGATGCATATATATACACAATACACTGTAAGTGCAGCTAACTGACTGACTGTTCTGCCTAATCTATCTAACTCAAATCAAATGTCACTGCCTGTCTCTCTCTCAATGAACGCCGGAACACACACTACACAGGGCCGCCGTGCAGGCGGCCTTATATAGTGTGGGGCGTGTACTAAATCCCCTGAGCCATAATTGGCCAAAGCCTCCTTGGCTTTGGCCAATTACGGCTCTCTGTTCAGGCGGCGCTGTGATTGGCCAAGCATGCGGGTCATATTGCATGCTTGGCCAATCATCAGCCAGCAATGCACTGCGATGCCGCAGTGAATTATGGGCCGTGACGCGCCACACGAATTTGGTGCGAACGGCCCATATCGTTCGTAATTCGGCGAACGGGCGAACAGATGATGTTCGAGTCGAACATGGGTTCGACTCGAACACGAAGCTCATCCCTAATTAGCATATAGTGCTCAGAATCCATCTAGTGTTCTTTGTATATAATGAGTTCAATCAGTGCCAGTTCAAATGTGACAAAAATATAAATCAATAAATGGTGTCAACAAAAAGTTTTACTTTCACTTCTTCTCTTGTTATGTTTTACTCTGCTAATCCGCTCATATCCAGGACATGAAAAGTTAAAAAATATATACATCCATTGCGCAGAGATCATACCAGTTGAAAACTTAGTGTCAAGCTACTCAGTTTCATTTACATATTCAACTCCCCACAATCGCGTTTACATTGATCAGCTGCATGGAGCTCAGCGCTGAGGCTGTTCATCCTTCGCCACTACTCACACACTGCAAGTGCTGGGAACGTCATAGGCTCCTCCTCCCTACGCGTTATGTCACAGCCACGTGACTTTTTCAAGGTTGCCTGTGTTATCCGCCTGCCGAGTACTTATAGTGTGTATCTGCTGGTAGTCATGGCAACCCTGGGAGTAAAACTGGATCATCATTTCAATAGCGCGATCTCTCTTGCATTCTGGCAATCATTGCAATCTACTTTATATAACATGATTCTACATTATCCAAACCACAAATCTTTAATACAATAATTTAAACCTAAAATAGAATCATATATATTTTTAAAACCATAACATTAAAATTAATAAAATAATTAAAAGATATTTTTAAAGTATATGTCGGTGTGGAATATGGTGCTCCCCCTATTGTTGAAACATGGAACTACATCCCCTCCACACTTGTGTTAGGATTTATCCAATACAAATTAACTTAATATCTACATAGCATTAATATTCCTAACATCGCTAAAAACGACATATAACCTGTGTCTTAGAATATAAATAATTTCAAAATATGTGACATGTGCCATAGTTAGTGATTGGGAAGATTTTTAGGTTATCAATTAATTAATCCAGACATTTTATCGGAAACATAAAAAAAGGATAAGAAAAGGAGCAATGTATGTTAAAAATCAGATATAAAACAATTCAAATCAAAATCTATGTTTAGCCTAGTGGCGTGAGTGTACGCATGTTGAATATCCATTTTGATTCTTGTTTGCTCAAATCCCTCACTTTATTACTCCCTCACCAATGTGCACTAGATTTTTCAATTGCCCAGAATTTTAGGAGTGCTGGATTTTTATTGTGATGTGAGGCGAAATGGCGTGAAACGCTATGTTTGGGGAATCCCTTTGTGATGTTTTGTATGTGTTCTCTGATTCTTTTCCATAGTGGTCTTTTTGTTCTTCCAATGTACTGCAATGAGCACGGACATTGCAGCACATATATGACCCCTTCACTTCTACATGTCAGAAAATCCTTAATCTCATACTGAGTATCGTTACTTGTGGCTTTAAAGTTGATGCATTTTTGTCCATTTAATTTTGTATTTTTGCATGCATAGCACCGCTTACAAGGGTAGAAGCCTTTCCTCTGGAAAAAAAGACAATTCTTGTGATCTTTTAGGAGGGTCCAAAACATTTTTTGCGATTATGTCTCTCAATGTAGGTGCCCTTCTATAGACAAATCTTGGTTTAGCAGATAATATTTTTCTCAATTGTTGATCAACTAGCAACAATGGCCAGTGCTTCTTAAAAATTCTTTCTATTTGTCGGTGCTGAATATTAAAATCCATAATCATAGGGACGTCTTGCAGTTTTGTTGAGGGTTCTTTTACTTTATCTTGGACAAGTTCATCTCTATTTAGTTTTGCAACCTCCCTGATTTTTCCTTCTATAAATGACCTGTTGTATCCTTTCTGAATGAACTTTTCGCCTATATTTCCAGCCTGCTCAAGAAAAATGTTTTTTTCAGTGTAATTCCTTCTTAAACTAATAAATTGTCCCTTTGGGATATTAATGAGCCAAGGGTCAAAATGACAACTGTCCACCGGGATAAAGCTGTTCCTTTCCACTGGTTTAAAAAATGTTTTCGTTGCAATTACATTTTTGGTCAATTTTACCTCTAGGTCCAAAAATTGCACAGATTAGGTGCTCAATTCATAATTCAATTTGATGTTTTTTCCGTTGTTGTTTAGTTCTTCCAAGAATCCTCGAAGCGGTTCCTCCTCACCCATCCATAGCATTATACAATCGTCTATGTATCGTCTGTACATTAGTAGTTGCATGGGGGGTGTTGGTATATATGGCTTCCTCCTCCCATTCGGCCATGAACAGATTCGTGAGGCTTGGAGAATATTTCGCTCCCATACCTATTCCATTTAGTTGTCTGTAGTAATCCGAATTGAACCAGAAGTAGTTATGTTCTAAACCAAATGCTAAACATCTTAAAATGAATCTCTTTTGCTTCGATACTAAGTTGCTAAACTTGTTCATGGCCCATTTTGTTGCTGATATAGCATTCTCATGCCCTATGTTGGTGTACAGTGATGACACATCAGCTGTAACAAGTATATATTTCTGATCTGGCTGAATTGCAATTTTGTTGAGTTCCTGTATTAAGTGTTTCGTGTCCTTTAGGTAGGCTGGTGTTTTCGGTACTAACGGTTGCAAATAATTATCAACATATTCTCCAAGTCTGGAATTAATGGATTGGATCCCGTTAATAATAGGACGTCCAGGGGGTTTTACTTGATCTTTATGTAATTTGGGTACTGTGTATATCACTGGTACCCTGCATGTGTCTGGGACAAGATATTTTTCTTCCTTCTTAGTTAGAATGTCTTTCATACTTCCTCTTTTGATTAATTCCTGTAGTTCCATTTTGTACTCCCTTGTAGGATTTCATCTCAGTTTTATATATGTATTATTATCATTAAGCTGTCCTTGAAGTTCATCATTATAGTAATCTTTGGACAAGATCACGATTGCTCCTCCCTTGTCCGCTGGTCTAGCCACTACTTTCCTGTTTTTCTCCAGTTCTTTTATTCCATTTCTGATTGCTAGCGGATCACGAATTTTTCTTATTTTTAACCTCTCAATATCTTGTGTGATCATCCTATTAAAAACTTCGATGTGTTGATTATTGTGCACTGGAGGATTGAAAAGGGATTCATTCCTTAATTGACTGTGTACAACTCTTCCAGAAGTGTCAATTACTTCCCTATTGTCCCTATCAGTGGCCACTGTTTTATTCATGTATTTTTTAATGTTTAATTTTCTCATATATTTTTGTATATCCACATACAAATTAAATTTATTGAGATTCCGTTTCGGTGCATACTTCAAGCCCTTGTCCAATAGCTTAACTTCATTTTGTGATAATTCAACTCCACTTAGGTTATATATCCCTTCACCTACTGCTCCCTTTTCCTTTTTGACCTTGTGTCCTCCTCTGCATCCCCTCTTTCATTTGGACTTCTTGGATCTGTTGATCTTATTTGTCTTTGGGGGGTTGTATTTCTGCGCCGGGCTAAAAAAGGGGTGGGTTAGCATCCCTATAATCTCTCAATGGTTCATAGCAATTCTGCGTTTGAATAGGACTATGTCTGGGTCCATATTGGTATTGTTCATACTGTCCTCGGTTTCCTTCATATTGCTGTTGATATTGGGGGTATGGTCTTCCTTCTTGTCTACCTTGATGGTACTGATAGTAGTTATCTGAGCTAGGATCCCCAGACCTTCCTTGGTTATTCTGTGATTGGTGTCCATAGTTGGATTGATTTGTGTAATCATTATGATATTGGTCCTTATATTGATAATACCCCCTGTTACCGGGGTGATCATGGTTGCTGTTAGAGTGATTTCGTGGTTTTCTTCTTCCATTGTTCTTCCAAAACGGTTTTCTGGGGGATTTGTTCCATGGTTTTAATTGATTATTCCTATTCTGCCACCAGGGCTTTGGTGTTCTGGGTCCGATATATTCATGTTGTCTAGGTGGTCCATCTGTATTGTTCCTGGGCTGTCTGTCTTGCTCATTCTCATATTGTCTTATTGGAGATCTCTGCCTTTGGTCCCTACTAGGGGTTAACATCCGTACCTCCCTTTCTGGGGAGGATATTACAGATCCAGTTCTCCCTTCCTTTAGATTTAGTTGCCACTTATAGCTTTGTTCTAATTTGTAGTCATTGGAGTCCCTTAAATATTTCCTTCTCTTCCTTTGTTTGATCTCAGTGTCTTTCCTTTCCAATACTTTATTCAATTGGTTTGTGAGTGTGGTGAAAGCTGGTGTATCTTTATGAACTTCCAATGCGTTTTTATATTCTGCGATTTGTTGGTTAATCAATGCGATTTTTCTCTATTTTCTTTTCAGTAAAAAATGCAATAAATCCATGCCTTTATCATTAAAAAATTTATACCATTCACTGATCCCCTCTTCATCAGTGAGTCCGTCATTAATGGGAATATCCCATCTGAGCCGCCTTGGTACAATATTATCCTTGATATATTGTTCATGAGTTGCAACATCCCACCACAGGCTAACTTTCTTTTCCATTAGATGTCCAAATTTTCTAAAATTACTATCTAGATCTCCTGTGTCATTACTGGGGTTGGTGGTAAAAATTTCTTCTAAAATAATTGTCCTATTTTCCATAAAATTAAAAATCTCCATGTCTGCTGCTTAAGTGATAGACTGAAATGTTTATAAACGATGATTGTAAGGTACTCAAGCGCTGACGTGGGAAAAAAAAAAAACTTATTGCGGATACTAAATAGTTAATAAGAGATGACCAAATAATATAGCTGCAACTAAATAAGTGATTGGATCAATAAAATTCTAAAAAGTGGTTAATTGCGCTGATATTATCCTTTTCTTACTATATTAGTGTGAATACTTAGATCAGTGATTAGCTAAAACAATCCTCCTTTCAATACTGATATAAACACCTCAAAGTGATCAAAAAAGTCTTAAAATTCCTAAAATTATTCAATTCAATATCCAACACTAAGAATACCCCACCAACATAAACGTGAATAAACTCATAAATAAATCTATGAATATAAAACTATTGATATAAAGTGCTCAAAAATTATATCTGCTGTTTAAAAAGTATAAATGTGTACAGTGCCAAATAAATGATATCATGAACTTAAATCAATATATAAATCTATAAATAAATTATTACATGGATTTAAAAAATCATTAGCATATAGTGCTCAGAATCCATCTAGTGTTCTTTGTATATAATGAGTTCAATCAGTGCCAGTTCAAATGTGACAAAAATATAAATCAATAAATGGTGTCAACAAAAAGTTTTACTTTCACTTCTTCTCTTTTTATGTTTTACTCCGCTAATCCGCTCATATCCAGGACATGAAAAGATAAAAAATATATACATCCATTGCGCAGAGATCATACCAGTTGAAAACTTAGTGTCAAGCTACTCAGTTTCACTCACATATTCAACTCCCCACGATCGCGTTTACATTGATCAGCTGCATGGAGCTCTGCGCTGAGGCTGTTCATCCGTCGCCACTACTCACACACTGCAAGTGCTGGGAACGTCACAGGCTTCTCCTCCCTACGCGTTATGTCACAGCCACGTGACTTTTTCAAGGTTGCCTGTGTTATCCGCCTGCCGAGTACTTATAGTGTGTATCTGCTGGTAGCAAAAGAGATTCATTTTAAGATGTTTAGCATTTGGTTTAGAACATAACTACTTCTGGTTCAATTCGGATTACTACAGACAACCAAATGGAATAGGTATGGGAGCGAAATATGCTCCAAGCGTCGCGAATCTGTTCATGGCCAAATGGGAGGAGGAAGCCATATATACCAACACCCCCCATGCAACTACTAATGTACAGACTATACATAGACGATTGTATAATGCTATGGATGGGTGAGGAGAAACCGCTTCGAGGATTCTTGGAAGAACTAAACAACAACGAAAAAAAACATCAAATTGAATTATGAATTGAGCACCCAATCTGTGCAATTTTTGGACCTGGAGGTAAAACTGGCCAAAAATGTAATTGCAACTAAAACATTTTTTAAACCAGTGGAAAGGAACAGCTTTATCCCGGTGGACAGTTGTCATTTTGACCCTTGGCTCATTAATATCCCAAAGGGACAATTTATTTGTTTAAGAAGGAATTGCACTGAAAAAAACATTTTTCTTGAGCAGGCTGGAAATGTAGGTGAAAAGTTCATTCAGAAAGGATACAAAAGGTCATTTATAGAAGGAAAAATCAGGGAGGTTGCAAATCTAAATAGAGATGAACTTGTCCAAGATACTTGTCCAAGATAACGTAAAGAACCCTCAACAAAACTGCAAGACGTCCCTATGATCATGGATTTTAATAATCAGCACCGACAAATAGAAAGAATTTTTAAGAAGCACTGGCCATTGTTGCTAGCTTATCAACAATTGAGGAAAATATTATCTGCTAAACCAAGATTTGTCTATAGACGGGCACCTACATTGAGAGACATAATCGCAAAAAATGTTTTGGACCCTCCTAAATGATCACAAGAATTGTCTTTTTTCCCCAGAGGAAAGGCTTCTACCCTTGTAAGCGGTGCTATGCATGCAAAAATACAAAATTAAATGGACAAAAATGCACCAACTTTAAAGCCACAAGTAACGATACTCAGTATGAGATTAAGGATTTTCTGACATGTAGAAGTGAAGGGGTCGTATATGTGCTGCAATGTCCATGCTCATTGCAGTACATTGGAAGAACAAAAAGACCGCTATGGAAAAGAATCAGAGAACACATACAAAACATCACAAAGGGATTCCCCAAACATAGCGTTTCACGGCATTTCGCCTCACATCACAATAAAAATCCAGCACTCCTAAAATTCTGGGCAATTGAAAAATATAGTGCACATTGGCGAGGGAGTAATAAAGTGAGAGAATTGAGCAAACAAGAATCAAAATGGATATTCAACATGCGTACATTCACGCCACTAGGCTTAAACATAGATTTTGATTTGAATTGTTTTATATCTGATTTTTAACATACATTGCCCCTTTTTTTATCCTTTTTTTATGTTTCCGATAAAATGTCTGGATTAATTAATTGATAACCTAAAAATCTTCTCAATCACTAACTATGGCACATGTCACATATTTTGAAATTATTTATATTCTGAGACACAGGTTATATGTAGTTTTTAGTGATGTTAGGAATATTAATGCTATGTAGATATTAAGTTAATTTGTATTGGATAAATCCTAACATAAGTGTGGAGGGGATGTAGTTCCATGTTTCAACAATAGGGGGAGCACCATATTCCACACCAACATATACTTTAAAAATATCTTTTAATTATTTTATTAATTTTAATGTTATGGTTTTAAAAATATATATGATTCTATTTTAGGTTTAAATTATTGTATTAAAGATTTATGGTTTAGATAATGTAGAATCATTTTATATAAAGTAGATTGCAATGATTGCCAGAATGCAAGAGAGATCGCGCTATTGAAATGATGATGCTGTTTTACTCCCAGGGTTGCCATGACTACCAGCAGATACACACTATAAGTACTCGGCAGGCGGATAACACAGGCAACCTTGAAAAAGTCACGTGGCTGTGACGTAACGCGTAGGGAGCAGGAGCCTGTGACGTTCCCAGCACTTGCAGTGTGTGAGTAGTGGCGACGGATGAACAGCCTCAGCGCTGAGCTCCATGCAGCTGATCAATGTAAACGCGATCGCGGGGAGTTAAATATGTGAGTGAAACTGAGTAGCTTGACACTAAGTTTTCAACTGGTATGATCTCTTCGCAATGGATGTATATATTTTTTTATCTTTTCATGTCCTGGATATGAGCGGATTAGCGGAGTAAAACATAACAAGAGAAGAAGTGAAAGTAAAACTTTTTGTTGACACCATTTATTGATTTATATTTTTGTCACATTTGAACTGGCACTGATTGAACTCATTATATACAAAAAACACTAGATGGATTCTGAGCACTATATGCTTTTATTTATTTATTTTATATATGCTAATGATTTTTTAAATCCATGTAATAATTTATTTATAGATTTATATATTGATTTAAGTTCATGATATCATTTATTTGGCACTGTACACATTTATACTTTTTAAACAGCAGATATAATTTTTGAGCACTTTATATCAGTAGTTTTATATTCATGGATTTCTTTATGAGTTTATTCACGTTTATGTTGGTGGGGTATTCTTAGTGTTGGATATTGAATTGAATAATTTTAGGAATTTTAAGACTTTTTTGATCACTTTGAGGTGTTTATATCAGTATTGAAAGGAAGATTGTTTTAGCTAATCACTGATCTAAGTATTCACACTAATATAGTAAGAAGAGGATAATATCAGCGCAATTAACCACTGTTTACAGAGTCTACCAACTGAAAAGGCAGCAGTTGAAGTGCTAGCAATTTAGCCAAGCTAGCATTCAACCGCTGGGCATGTGGATGGCTGGGAGCGAACTTCTTTCGACGGTGCAGCAGCTTTGGCAAGGAAATTTGCCTGGTACAATCTGACGTCGGTGTACCGATAGCAAATTGCCCGCAAGTACTTGGCTGTGACACACCTAATTCTACACCTTCATTCCTCTCAGTACAGGTTTCAGAGAGGACTAAAGATATAGTGGGGTTGGAGATCCCAGCTGATGAGGAGCAAGGAGAGGTCTGCTTTGTTCTTTGGTGTGGGTCTTTTAGGTACACTTGCCAACGAACTGCATGGCAGGTCAACATATGTCTGGTCAAGCATGTGATGCCCAAGCGGGTGATGTTTTGGCCATGCGAGATACACTTGAGACATATGTTGCAAATAGCAGCGGTGGGATCTGATGCGCTCATCTCAAAAAAGGCCCACACCAAAGAACTTTTGGAATAACGCGCAGAGACAGCAGCACCCTGCACATGCGGAGCTCTGCGGTGTGATGCAGTCGGTGTGCTGCCCTTAAGCTGGCCCCCGGAGGGCATCCTGCCTCATTTGAGATGTGCCTCCTCCTCCTCCTCTCTCCTATCAGGCTCCCACGTGGAGTCAGTGACCTCATCATCCCTACTCATCACTGGAGCAAAGCTGGCAGTATGCCAGATTGCTGTCCTTCTTGGGCACCCCCTCTCTCTGGGCTCATGTTACTGCCTTCCTCTAGCTGGGTACCATCATTGGAACCTTCAAAACACTGGGCATCCTCCTGGAAAATGTACCCAACACTGTGGTCAAACAGTTCGGGGGACTCCTCAGGAGGACATGGTGGGGCTAGGGAAGGAGTGACTGATGCCATTGAGCCGAGGGAAGAGGCCGCGTTGGCAGCTGCTTTGCCAGACAAAAGTACCCTGAGCCTAGGTGAGAGAGGATGAGGAGGATGAGGACAGCTTGGTCATCCACTCTACCAAGTCTTCTGCATGTTGCGGCTCAACACAGCCAGCTGCCGACAAGCGTGTCCCACGGCCACGTGCTGATGAGAATGCACCGTCTCCACGACCAGCACTGTTGCCTCTAGACACAGAGACTGCTTGCCCTCTTTTATTGGCTTGTGACTGTCTGCCTCTCCTTGTTGGCCTTCCAGATATACTAATGGCCTGCAGTGAGATGTAGCTGCACAAAGCTGGGATGTATATATATATATATATATATATATATATATATATATATATATATATATATACTGATACTGCAGCTAGCAGAATCAACTGCCTGCCTGTGGTACTAATAGGATCAGAAGAACACCACCAATTTTCTTCAGGTAGCTTTAGGTGCACACTGTGCAGAGGACACAGTACACTAACTGTAAATACTGTAGCTGCCTGCCTGTGGTATTAATAGAAGCAGAACAACAGCAATTGTCTTCAGGTAGCTTTAGGTGCACACTGTGCAGAGGACGCAGTACACTAACTATAAATACTGCAGCTGCCTGCCTGTGGTACTAACAGGATCATAAGAACACCACCAATTTTCTTCAGGTAGCTTTAGGTGCACACTGTGCAGAGGACACAGTACACTAACTGTAAATACTGTAGCTGCCTGCCTGTGGTATTAATAGGATCAGAACAACAGCAATTGTCTTCAGGTAGCTTTAGGTGCACACGGTGCAGAGGACGCAGTACACTAACTGTAAATACTACAGCTGCCTGCCTGTGGTACTAATAGGATCAGAAAAACACCACCAATTTTCTTCAGGTAGCTTTAGGTGCACACTGTGCAGAGGCCACAATACACTGATGTAAATATTGTAGCTGCCTGCCTGTGGTATTAATAGGAGCAG
The DNA here is from genome assembly GCF_042186555.1 of Aquarana catesbeiana. NCBI lineage: Eukaryota > Metazoa > Chordata > Amphibia > Anura > Ranidae > Aquarana > Aquarana catesbeiana. The sequence goes on from NC_133329.1 coordinate 154,825,998, forward strand.
AACAACAGCAATTGTCTTCAGGTAGCTTTAGGTGCACACTGTGCAGAGGACGCACTACACTAACTAGTAAATACTACTAGTTGCAGCTGCAACAAAGTTTTTTGGTGCACTAATTTATTTATTTTGCGAGCGCTGTTTTTTATATATTTATAGTAAATACTGCAGCTGCCTGCGGTACTAATAGGATCAGAAGAACACCACCAATTTTCTTCAGGTAGCTTTAGGTGCACACTGTGCAGAGGACGCACTACATTGTAGTGATATGATATATAGTGGGTAGATAATTAATTAGTAGTTATTATATTGATGATGTAAGTACTCTTCCGCATCAACCCAATTCTTCCAGAGTGATGCACTTTATTGACTTCCAACACAGAACAAGGTCCAAAATCCACAGATGACAAAAATCCAACAGAGTAAATAACTCAGAGTCCCATTTTTCCTAGATTTGCGCCTTCATAGACACACACAGACAGGACTGACTGCCAGCTTGAATAGTCCCCCCTGAAATACTAATACACTAGGAGGGAGTTTCTGCTAGGTCAACCCAAAATACTCTTTGATCTTTTTGTTACCCCCCTTCAAGTCTAATTACCATCAATAAATACTTCTTCTAGGGTCCTTTGAACAATGTACCGTTTGAAATGTTCAATTAGGTTTACAGGCCATACCTCACACACCTAGGTAGACTTGCATAAGATCAACTTATCAAATGGTCTTCAGCTGTGCCCTTGATATGTTAAAATTCAGTTGGCTTGGACAACTCAACTGAATTTCTGGTCAATATGGCACTCCAATACAACATTATACATAAATCGGCCAACATATTACAACATATACCCCCACTTGGGTCGGTTCTAACTACTAGAACTGACCCATAAATCAAACAAGAAAAATATCATTATGATTTAGGGTACTGAATGCTTTACAATGGCTCATATAAAATATGAAGTTGAAACTGGTTATATCTCTCTTCACCAGCTTCTAAAATATCCCAATGAAACAGTTATTAGATAATATAACTTTTAGACCATGACTGGAAAAGGATTTGGTAAACATCAGTGGCCCATATAGCTGTTAGACCTTATTATATCACATCAAGATCTTGAATATTGCACAAAGACAAGCTGATGTCACAGTCCATTCTTCAGTACGACTTCCTCACATCTCTCACCATCTCACCAAAAGTAAACTTGGTATGCTCTGGGAGCTCCAATCCACATAAGTCCATGATTCTCTCATCTCCAGGCTCAAGCTTTACATTTTTTCTGTTCAAATATTTTATTGGTAAATAACAAACATTAGTTACAAGCTTCACAATACAAGGTTTCATTTGGTTATCAGGTAATGTACAACTTAACAAGTTAGGAGCATGTTGACCTAATAGTGGTTGAAGCTTGCGGACAATTTACACTCTGTCAAATATTTCAAGATCCAGTAGGACTGGATATAGTAGTATTAAGGTGGATCGTGGTCCTTGGTTTGGACATAATATGTAACTGAAGATTATAACGGAGGGGTCGGTCTGAGCAAACAATCGGGACCAACCCAACAGAAGAAAAAGGAGAAATAAAACAGAGTATACTTCCCACATTATCAGGGGTAATTAAGGGGAGGAGTGTAAAGAATGAGGGGGGAATAGAGAGATAGGGATGAGAAAGAATCAGGAGGGGTAAAGATGAGAGAGGGAAGGGAGGCGGTCGGGACGCGCGGGCACCGGTGTGGTTTCACAGAGGGAATTGGTTACCAAAACTTCTCAGGGTTCCAGCAGGCTCATGTCAATGTCTGGGGGTAAAAAGTTTTCTATCCACGGCTGCCAGACTCTGAAGTGTTGTGGGACTCTATCTAGTATTATTGCTTCAATTTTGCTGTGGATCATTGCCTGGGTAATTCTGTTTCGCATTTCAATTGTGTTGAGTGCGGGTGATTTCCAGGCTTTGGCAATCGTTTGCTTGGCAGCCGTGAATAGGTGAAGAAGGAGACATCGCTGGGCTTTGGTGTAGTCCTGGGGTATAAGGTTGAGTAAGGCTATAGTTGGGTTAGGTTCTAATGTGACTTGATGGAGGGTAGAAGCCATCTGGAATGTTGTCGCCCAGAAACGTTGCACTATTGGACATGTCCACCAAATGTGGATGTGCGTTCCCTCATCCTTACAGCCCCTGAAGCAAGTTGGGGGGTATTCGGGTAGATATTTGGCAATTCTGGACGGGACCAGGTACCATCGCATGAGCACCTTGTAGTTTGCTTCTGAGGCAACAACATTCTGAGATGAGTTTTTCGTATTAGTCCATATGGTAGACCAGTCATCTGCTTCAAGTACGATGTTTAAATCTTTAGACCATTGTCTCGCATAAGTGGGAAGGTTTGTGGTCGATGTCGTGAGATGAGTGTAGAGGCGAGAGATGATGCCTGGTGCATGCGGGTCTGAGTCGCATATATCCTCAAACTCAGTCTGAGTGTCCAGCTCAGCACTGGATTTTAAGTTTGTTTTAACAAAATGAGCGATTTGGAGGTAACGGAAGCACTCTTTAGGTGAGAGGTGTGCTTGCGCTTGTATGGCCGGGAAAGATTTTATAGAGTTACCACTAAGTAAATCACAAATGCGAGTCAGACCCGCCTGAGCCCAAGCCTGGAACAGGGCTGGTTCAGAGAGTGCAGGGTAGAACTGTGGATGGCCCAAGAATGATAAAAGTGGGGAGTGTGGTGAGACCAATTTGTAGGGGGTACGTAATCTATCCCAATGTTTGAGAGTGCATTGTGTAATTGGATTGGTTATGGTGCCGCGTGCAGTTGGGGGGAGCCACAGCAAATTGGTAACTGTGATTGGGTGGAGATCTATGGCTTCCAGACTGACCCATATTGGAGTTTCATTCCTAGAATGATATAGAGTAGCCTGGGCTAGTCGGGCTGCGTGATAATAGTGTAAGAAGCTGGGTATTCCCAGACCTCCATTTAACTTATGACGGAGTAGTACTGGTCTGGCCACTCTAGGTTTAATGGGGCCCCAAATGTATTTAAAAACTCGGTTTTGTATGGTTCTGTGATAGTAAGGGGGGATCGCTATAGGGAGTACCCTATATAGATATAGTAATTTCGGTAATAAGGACATTTTCACAGCTGCCACTCGTCCTAGCCAGGAGACACAAAGAGGCTGCCAGGAATTAAGTAATGAAGAGAGTTGGGTTAACATCGGGAGGTAGTTGGAGTGGAATAAATTTAAAGGGTCACTAGTCAGTTTAATCCCTAGATAGGGAATGGATCTTGTGGACCAATTGAAAGAGTAGTTTTGCCGAAGTAATTCAAAGTCAGTTTGTGGTAATGACACATTGAGGGCCTTGGACTTCGTTTGGTTAACTTCTAGCCCGGAGACCAAAGCAAACTTATCTAGGATGTGCATGAGATTAGGTAGAGTGGTATGTGGTGATGTGATGAACAGTAGTGCATCATCTGCGAAAAGGCATAACTTGTGCGTGGTGGAAGCTATCTCCAGCCCACGAACGTCTGGGTTAGTTCTGATCAGGGCTGCCAGGGGTTCTATTGCTAGGGCAAATAATAAGGGGGATAGGGGGCAGCCCTGCCTGGTTCCACGGGAGATAGGAAAGGGGTTTGAGCGGAATCCTGAGTATTGTACATATGCCTGTGGGTGGTTATATAAAGCGTTGATCCAATCAAGGAAATGTGGGCCGAAGCCCCAACGTTGGAGAATATAGAGGAGGTATGACCAGGAAACTGTATCAAATGCTTTCCTTATATCTAGGGAGAGAAGGTGCATTGGTATTTTACGTGATCGGGCTAGGTGTTGCAGGAGGATTACACGTCTGATGTTATCGCTGGCTTGCCGTTTGGGTATAAAACCAACTTGGTCTTTGTGTATTAGACTGCCAATAATTGGATTAAGGCGAAGGGCTAAAATTTTGGCCAGGATCTTTATATCAACGTTTAGCAAGGAAATTGGTCTAAAATTAGACCATATTGTGTTATCAGTGTTTGGTTTCGGGATCATGGAAATAAGTGCTGTCAATGTGTCACGACCAAAGGAGTGTTGTTTGAGTAAAGCGTTGAATGCGTTTGTGAGGAGGGGAGCGAGTTCGGCTGCAAATTTTTTATAGTAGAGACTGGGGAGGCCGTCTGGGCCCGGACGTTTATGTGGTTTGAGAGTCTTAATGGCTGCTAAGACTTCCTCTACCGTGATCGCGCTTTCCATAGACTCCCGACTATCCGTGGACAGCGTAGGGATTGGTAGATTATGGAAAAGCTTTTCAGCTTGGCGTGTGGGAAAAGCAGTCCCTGCCTCATAAAGTTTGGATAATCGTCTACGGAACTCTGAGAGCACCTTGATCGGGTTACTAGTAACATTATCTTTAGATAATCTAAGTCTGATGGGAACACGAACACGGTCTGGTCTGCGTAGACGCAAGGCCAGAAAGGTATCTGGTTTGTTGGCTTTTGTGTAGATAGTATGGTTGGATCTACGTATAGACTTATCAGCCGCTTCAGCTAGTAGAATGTCAAGTTCTAATTTAATTTTGTCTAGAATTCGTTTGTGAGCTTCAGTGGGGGAAGTTTGAAACTGGAGGAAACTCTGGTGATATTCTGACTCAAGCTGTTGTTGTTTATGGATTCTGTCTTTCTTGAGGTGGGATGCGACTGAGATGCATGTGCCTCTAATCACTGGTTTGTGTGCTTCCCAGAGGAGTGTGGGGGTGATGTCTGAGGTGGTGTTGTGCATTAAATAGTCTTTTAGGGCAATTTGAATATCCAGGCAATATGATTGATTGGTTAAAAGTGCATCGTTCATGCACCATGTTCTATTTGTGGGTTGTGGAATCAGGGAAGTTACTGCGGTGATCACTGCGCAGTGATCTGTCCAAGTGATTGGCTGAATATGGGATTGAAGTAGGGTTGGTGCAGATGCTATGGAAATGAAAATGTGATCAATTCTGGAGAAGGATTTATGGGGGTGAGAGTAAAAAGTAAAATTTTTCTTGATAGGGTTGCATTCTCTCCAGGTGTCTAAAAGGGAAGCTTTTAAAAGCTGTCTGCGGAATTGTGTAGAGGGGGTGTAGTGTTCAGGAGTATAGGGTGATTTATCTAGATGGGGCTGTATAACTGAGTTGGAGTCGCCACAGAGGAACAGGGTTCCTTTGCTGTGTGTTTTTATTACCTGTAGAAGATGTGAGAAGAAGGGGTTAGGGTTCGTATTAGGGGCATAATAGGAAACAAAAGTGGCTACTGTGTCCTGTAGCAACCCTATCAAAATTAGATACCGACCCTCCGGGTCTTTTATTTCGGATTGTAGAGTGAATGGGGTGGTGTGGTGGAAAGCGAGTAAGACCCCTCTATGTTTCGTTTCCGCTGAGGCGGTGAACGCTTGTGGGTATTTAGAGCTAAAGAAGCTCGGGGTGTGGCGTTTGGAAAAATGGGTTTCTTGGAGGGCCACCACACTAGCCCTTAGGGATGCAAATGTTTGGAAAGCCTTTACCCGTTTTTGGGGAGAGTTTAACCCTTTAACATTTAAGGTTAGTATATTTAGTGGGGCCATTGTTGGGTATATGGGGGGATCCTGAAAGGTGGTTGGGGGCCCGCGCGAGCCGACCGGCCAAGAAGAGAAAGACGAGAATTAGTGAAGTAAGGTGAGAGTAAGAGAAGAGAGGGGGAAGGAGGGGGAAAGGACGTAAGCGTAGGGCAATGTACCGAGACACAGCCCATTTAGAGGGACTGCGGGTCAGCACTGCCCGACTGAATAGTGCACCAATTCCACGGCCAGTAAACTAGCCAAAGAGCGGGCGCGCTATAGAAGGGGGGCGCAATGACTGCTCCCCGCCGCAGACGGAGATAACAATATCAATACAGTTTATATGTTCTGCAGATTTCAAAGTATGTACAAATAGTCATAAATATTTAAGTAGGGGTATGTTTATAGATGAATAAAAAGAAAACAGGAGTTCTAAACATGGGGTATGGGGGAGGGGACAAAAGAGGAAGGGGAGGGAAGAATGGGATGAGGGGGGAGGTGAGGGGGAGGGGAGGGAAGGAAGGGGGGGAGGGGAGAGGGAAGGAGGGGAGAGGAGGGGGAGGGAGGGGGAAGGAAAGGGGGGAAAAAAGGGGGATGTGGGAAGGAAAGAGGGGGATGGGAGGGGGAAGAGGAAGGGGAGGGGGGGGAAGAGGAAAGTGGGGGGGGAAAGAAGGGGGGAGGGGGGAGAGTGGGTGGAGGAAGGGGAAGGGGCTAGGGAGGGGGGAAGAAGGGGGTGGGGGGGGGAAGAGGAATGAGGAGGAGGAGGAGAGGATAGGGGAAAGGGAACAATAAATTTTAGTAAATGTGATATAGAAATTCAAAAACTAATAGTCTGAGCTGCGCTAATAGTTCTCGATTTAGTACATGGGGTACGAGCAGCAAAGACCATGAGATTTAACAATTGCATTACACTAGCGCCTACTTAAGGATATAAACTTAATGTTACAGATGTGGGTTTGCAGGTCAATACTTTGGTTAACATCAAAACTTAAGACGCAGACCCTAAATAGATAAGAAAAAAGGGAACAAAAAATAAAACCTAGAAATAATGTAACTGAACCTGAGAGGGCCCAATGGGGCCTGGGTGCCCTGGAGATTAAAGTTCAGGACGCGATGATTATCTGATGAGCTGTAGTCGTCAGACAGGACATGGGTGTTGTCATGTCTTCTTGGGGAATCCAGAGGTCAGTATCTGTGATTACCGCCGAGGACCTGCCTGTAAGAAAGAAAGAGTGGACAAAAAGCAGTTCGCTGATTATCAACGTAGAGCTTGGGGTTTCGGGCTTGGTTGGTAGCTTCCAGAAGATCGAGCCGGAGTCCCTTTCCGGATTGATACAGGATCAGGGATGTTACGTTTCGGGGTCGCGGCATATGGATGGATGGCTGATCTTGCAGGTGTACGAGGAAGGGCAATTTCTGATTGTTGTGGTGACAATGCCAGATGGAGTGATTCCAGGAGCCTCTGGAGAGATTCAGGCGTGGTGCATGTGTGTTGTTGTCCCTGGTGGGAGAATTGGAGGGCAAACGGGAACCGCCATGTGTACTTGAGCTGGTGCTGTTGCAAGATTTGGAGCTGGGGTTTCATAGCACGGCGTTTTGCGATGGTGAGGGGTGCTAAGTCAGAGAACAGCTGGTACGTGTGGCTTTGGAATTGTAAGGAATTCTGGTTGCGGGCTGCTGTCATCAGTTGTTCTTTTGTACGGAAGAAATGCAGTTTGACAATAATGTCGCGGGGCGGGCCATCTGCTTGGCGTCGTGTTAGTGCCCTATGAATTCTATCGAATTCCAAGCGTTCAATAGGAATGGAGGGTGAGAGTTCCTGAAAAAGGGAAGTGGTAAAAGATTGGATATCATCAATCGATTCTGGTATACCGCGGAGGCGTAGGTTGGATCTACGCGAGCGATTTTCTGCGTCCTCTAAACGAGATAGTAGCATGTTGTTCTCTTCACGGAGAGCCGTGTGTTCTTGGGCATGTTCCTGGATTGTGAGCTCCATATCGTCCACCCTGGTTTCCAGGTCTGCTGTGCGCTGTCCTAATTCGCGTATTTCGCGAGTCAGACTGCTGGTAATCTGGTCAGATGTGGTTTTCAGGGCTTTGTGGAGCATAGATTCCATGAGTCTGATAAAAGCTGCTTGTGACATGCCAGGCTGTGAGATAGGAGGAGAATCACCTGGAATGGGGTGTAGATCGCTATCTTCCTCACTATCCAGCATCTCTGAATGTGCGGGTGAGGATGTAGGCTGCTCTGCCAGGGCTCGGGCCTTCGCCGCCATCTTGGAGGAGGCGCGGGCTAACGCTTCTTTGATGGGTTTAGTCTTTGTTCTGCCTCTGTGCCCCGTAAGAACCATACCGGAGGGTGCACAGACTTGTGAGGAAACGATACCTGAAGGAGGAAGCTGGTGGGGTGGTTCAGTTGTCCGTACGGGTTCCGTGTATGCGGCGGGGAGTACGGAGCTCTACAGTGCAGCGTCTGCCATGTCGAGCCTCGCGCATGCGCCCCCCAAGCTTTACATTTTTAAAGATGCTTTTACACAAACATTCTACTTACATCTTTATGGTAAGAAGAACCATCAATGTACCAGCACTCACTTTCAAGGTCAAAAGGTTTGGATACGGCAGTAAAAACTGTGCTGCAAACTATTTCCTTGCACTTGACATTCATGAGTCCATCTTGCAAGCATTTTACAATTCACATCTGCTTCTTTCCATTTCCTATTTGAGCAATGATGACCGGTTGTGTACCCGTCAAGTACCAGAATTTGTTGATTGCCAGCCACAATTTGCAATAGAGCAGTTACTTGGATCATTCAGTCCATAATTACACCTGAATGGTATACCAACACATACATATACCCCCACACGATGGTTCAGATAGAATCAGCTTGACATCAGTGTTTATCAGATCTTCTATCCAGACAAAGCGGCAGTGGAAATTCTTGCCAGTATCCTTAACACGAAAGGTAGAAAGGTCTTTTTCATCCATATATATATATATATGAGTAAGCATTTTGACTATATTACTAATGATTTAAAAAAAGGAAATATTTTACTCACCGCATTAGTTACTCCTTCATCTTCCAGCTCAGGTCTTCTGGTACATGACACAGTCCTTTTTTTGTTGTTTCCAGTCTCCAGAGAATAATCCTGGGGTTCCTAACTTGTTAAATTTTGTAGCTTAGACTCTCTTATGTCACAACCAGACAGAGTCACAGCACAGCTCTTGGTTCTTCATCAGACTTCTGTCCACCTCACGGGATTGTTGTCACCACCGACTTCTGTTACTAAGTCCGAAAATGCTCTTCTGGTCACTTGAACGGCACCAATGTAGTGATATGATATATAGTGGGTAGATAATTAATTAGTAGTTATTATATTGATGATGTAAGTACTCTTCCGCAGCAACCCAATTCTTCCAGAGAGATGCACTTTATTGACTTCCAACACAGAACAAGGTCCAAAGTCCACAGATGACAAAAATCCAACAGAGTAAATAACTCATAAAGCAGAGATCTTGCGAGCCACAACAATCCAGTGCCTATAAAGTGAAAATAATAATAATATCCAGCTGCAAATGCAGATCACGTTTCATAATCGTGCAAAAATGATATAAAGAAATAAGTGTGTTGCGCTAGAAAAAATCATAATAAATATATGTCTATGCGTAAATTTGCATTAAGTGTATATCAATCAAATACAAAGCGTATGCAATATATTCATAAAACATCAAATGTCAATCAAGTAAACAAAGTGGTAAATTCATAAGTGACAGTTCATAGCAAAAAATGTTTTAAAGTGCAATGTGCATGCACAATATCAAAAGTGTGACACAGAATGTGAAAGTGCACAGTGCTATGCATATATATCAAAAAATTCTATCAGATGTTCCTTTGTGAAAAACAAAAATCATACATAATAAATGCCCAATAAACGTGTAAAACAGTGTCCATATGTAATATTATCCAGCATGTTCATCCAATCTATAGTGCTGCAAAACCATGCTCCGGTGCACTCCAGTGACCCCCCCCAAGGCCGTTGTGCTCACCTCAGAGCATGTGACACAGTGATTAGCTGCATCCAAACACCCTTTGGAGCCACCTCCGAGCTCTATATTGAAATGCAGATATCGATCTCCAGCTGGTTCAATCAATGCAACTCCAAGCCATAAAATTTATTAATAAAACACACTCCCCACATTGGGGTACTCACATAACATAGGTGCGTGAGTGCACCACTCTGTATCAGGCTTCCAAAGTGATAAAAAATGCCGGTATGGCGCATGGTATGGTATGCGCCTCTCCACGATCCAACTCCGTGCTGTCAGCTCTGTCCTGGCCCCTCCCCTATGCGTATTCGACACAGGGATCATGTGTCTTCATCAGTGGGATACGAATCATATCACACGAATCAACACATCGTTCGCAATTCGACGAACGGTCGAACATGCGATATTCGAGTTGAACATGGGTTCGACTCGAACTCGAAGCTCATCCCTAATAGAGATATCAACTTGAGTGTTTTCAAAGAGACCACGACACAAAGTTTAGACCTTGATTCTGGATTTAACCACCTGAAGACAGGACACTTACACCCCCTTCCTGCCCTGCCCTGTCGCACTTTGAATGACAATGAATGCTACACTGTAACCATGTGAATTTTTTATCATTTTATCATTTTCTCCACACAAATAGAGCTTTCTTTTGGTGGTATTTAACCACTTAAGGACCGCCTCACGCCGATGTACGTCGGCAAGGCGGCACGGGCAGGCAAAATCACGTACATATACGTGATTTGCCTCCCGCGGGTGGGGGGTCCGATCGGACCCCCCCCCCGGTGCCCGAGGCGGTCCTGTTATGTCCCCCGGCGATCGGAGGTGAGGGGGAGGCCATCCGTTCGTGGCCCCCCCCCTCGCGATCGCCGCCGGCCAATCAGATCACTTCCTTTGCTGCTGTATGCTAAACAGCAGCAAAGGAAATGATGTCATCTCTCCTCGGCTCGGTATTTTCCGTTGCAGCGACGAGGAGAGAAGACTTCCCTGTGAGTGCACAACACTACACACACAGTAGAACGTGCCAGGCACACAAAACACCCCGATCCCCCCCCGATCCCCCCCCAATCAACCCCCCCTCCCTGTCACAAACTGACACCAGCAGTTTTTTTTTTTTTTCTGATTACTGCATTGGTGTCAGTTTGTGACAGTTACAGTGTTGGGACAGTGAGTATTAGCCCCCTTTAGGTCTAGGATACCCCCCCTAACCCCCCCTAATAAAGTTTTAACCCCTTGATCACCCCCTGTCACCAGTGTCACTAAGCGATCATTTTTCTGATCGCTGTATTAGTGTCGCTGGTGACGCTAGTTAGTGAGGTAAATATTTAGGTTCGCCGTCAGCGTTTTATAGCGACAGGGACCCCCATATACTACCTAATAAATGTTTTAACCCCTTGATTAGCCCCTAGTTAACCCTTTCACCACTGATCACCGTATAACCATTACGGGTGACGCTGGTTAGTTCGTTTATTTTTTATAGTGTCAGGGAACCCGCCGTTTATTACCGAATAAAGGTTTATCCCCCCAATCGCCCGGCGGTGATATGCGTCGCCCCAGGCAGCATCAGATTAGCGCCAGTACCGCTAACACCCACGCACGCGGCATACGCCTCCCTTAGTGGTATAGTATCTGAACGGATCAATATCTGATCCGATCAGATCTATACTAGCGTCCCCAGCAGTTTAGGGTTCCCAAAAACGCAGTGTTAGCGGGATCAGCCCAGATACCTGCTAGCACCTGCGTTTTGTCCCTCCGCCCGGCCCAGCCCAAGTGCAGTATCGATCGATCACTGTCACTTACAAGGCACTAAACGCATAACTGCAGCGTTCGCATAGTCAGGCCTGATCCCTGCGATTGCTAACAGTTTTTTTGGTAGCATTTTGGTGAACTAGCAAGCACCAGCCCCAGGCAGCGTAAGGTTAGCGCCAGTACCGCTAACACCCACGCACGTACCGTACACCTCCCTTAGTGGTATAGTATCTGAACGGATCAATATCTGGTCCGATCAGATCTATACTAGCGTCCCCAGCAGTTTAGGGTTCCCAAAAACGCAGTGTTAGCGGGATCAGCCCAGATACCTGCTAGCACCTGCGTTTTGCCCCTCCGCTCGGCCCAGCCCACCCAAGTGCAGTATCGATCGATCACTGTCACTTACAAGGCACTAAACGCATAACTGCAGCGTTCGCAGAGTCAGGCCTGATCCCTGCGATCGCTAACAGTTTTTTTGGTAGCATTTTGGTGAACTAGCAAGCACCAGCCCCAGGCAGCGTCAGGTTAGCGCCAGTACCGCTAACACCCACACACGCGCCGTACACCTCCCTTAGTGGTATAGTATCTGAACGGATCAATATCTGATCCGATCAGATCTATACTGGCGTCCCCAGCAGTTTAGGGTTCCCAAAAACGCAGTGTTAGCGGGATCAGCTCAGATACCTGCTAGCACCTGCGTTTTGCCCCTCCGCCCGGCCCAGCCCAGCCCACCCAAGTGCAGTATCGATCGATCACTGTCACTTACAAAACACTAAACACATAACTGCAGCGTTCGCAGAGTCAGGCCTGATCCCTGCGATCGCTAACAGTTTTTTTGGAAGCTTTTTATTGAACTGGCAAGCACCAGCGGCCTAGTACACCCCGGTCGTAGTCAAACCAGCACTGCAGTAACACTTGGTGACGTGGCGAGTCCCATAAGTGCAGTTCAAGCTGGTGAGGTGGCAAGCACAAGTAGTGTCCCGCTGCCACCAAAAAGACAAACACAGGCCCGTCGTGCCCATAGTGCCCTTCCTGCTGCATTCGCCAATCCTAATTGGGAACCCACCGCTTCTGCAGCGCCCGTACTTCCCCCATTCACATCCCCAACCAAATGCAGTCGGCTGCATGAGAGGCATTTTTATGTCCTCCCGAGTACCCCTACCCAACGAACCCCCCCAAAAAAGATGTCGTGTCTGCAGCAAGCGCGGATATAGGCGTGACACCCGCTATTATTGTCCCTCCTGTCCTGACAATCCTGGTCTTTGCATTGGTGAATGTTTTGAATGCTACCATTCACTAGTTGAGTATTAGCGTAGGGTACAGCATTGCACAGACTAGACACACTTTCACAGGGTCTCCCAAGATGCCATCGCATTTTGAGAGACCCGAACCTGGAACCATTTACAGTTATAAAAGTTAGTTACAAAAAAAAGTGTAAACAAAAAAAAAAAACACATACAAAAATATAAAATAAAAAAAATAGTTGTCGTTTTATTGTTCTCTCTCTCTCTCTATTCTCTCTCTATTGTTCTGCTCTTTTTTACTGTATTCTATTCTGCAATGTTTTATTGTTATTATGTTTTATCATGTTTGTTTTTCAGGTCTGCAATTTTTTATACTTTACCGTTTACTGTGCTTTATTGTTAACCATTTTTTTGTCTTCAGGTACGCCATTCACGACTTTGAGTGGTTATACCAGAATGATGCCTGCAGGTTTAGGTATCATCTTGGTATCATTCTTTTCAGCCAGCGGTCGGCTTTCATGTAAAAGCAATCCTAGCGGCTTATTAGCCTCTAGACTGCCTTTACAAGCCGTGGGAGGGAATGCCCCCCCCCACCATCTTCCGTGTTTTTCTCTGGCTCTCCTGTCTCAACAGGGAACCTGAGAATGCAGCCGGTGATTCAGCCAGCTGACCATAGAGCTGATCAGAGACCAGAGTGGCTCCAAACATCTCTATGGCCTAAGAAACTGGAAGCTACGAGCATTTTATGACTTAGATTTCGCCGGATGTAAATAGCGCCATTGGGAAATTGGGGAAGCATTTTATCACACCGATCTTGGTGTGGTCAGATGCTTTGAGGGCAGAGGAGAGATCTAGGGTCTAATAGACCCCATTTTTTTCAAAAAAGAGTACCTGTCACTACCTATTGCTATTATAGGGGATATTTACATTCCCCGAGATAACAATAAAAATGATTAAAAAAAAAAAAAAAAATGAAAGGAACAGTTTAAAAATAAGATAAAAAAGCAAAAAAATAATAAAGAAAAAAAAAAAAAAAAAAAAAAAAAAAAGCACCCCTGTCGCCCCCTGCTCTTGCGCTAAGGCGAACGCAAGCGGCGGTCTGTTGTCAAACGTAAACAGCAATTGCACCATGCATGTGAGGTATTACCACGAAGGTCAGATCGAGTGCAGTAATTTTAGCAGTAGACCTCCTCTGTAAATCTAAAGTGGTAACCTGTAAAGGCTTTTAAAGGCTTTTAAAAATGTATTTATTTTGTTGCCACTGCACGTTTGTGCGCAATTGTAAAGCATGTCATGTTTGGTATCCATGTACTCGGCCTAAGATCATCTTTTTTATTTCATCAAACATTTGGGCAATATAGTGCGTTTTAGTGCATTAAAATTTAAAAAAGTGTGTTTTTTCCCCAAAAAATGCGTTTGAAAAATCGCTGCGCAAATACTGTGTGAAAAAAAAATGAAACACCCACCATTTTAATCTGTAGGGCATTTGCTTTAAAAAAATATATAATGTTTGGGGGTTCAAAGTAATTTTCTTGCAAAAAAAAAAAACTTTTTCATGTAATCAAAAAGTGTCAGAAAGGGCTTTGTCTTCAAGTGGTTAGAAGAGTGGGTGATGTGTGACATAAGCTTCTAAATGTTGTGCATAAAATGCCAGGACAGTTCAAAACCCCCCCAAATGACCCCATTTTGGAAAGTAGACACCCCAAGCTATTTGCTGAGAGGCATGTCGAGTCCATGGAATATTTTATATTGCGACACAAGTTGCGGGAAAGAGACAAATTTTTTTATTTTTTTTTTTTTGCACAAAGTTGTCACTAAATGATATATTGCTCAAACATGCCATGGGAATATGTGAAATTACACCCCAAAATACATTCTGCTGCTTCTCCTGAGTACGGGGATACCACATGTGTGGGACTTTTTGGGAGCCTAGCCGCGCACGGGACTCCGAAAACCAAGCACCGCCTTCATACTTTCTAAGGGCGTGAATTTTTGATTTCACTCTTCACTGCCTATCACAGTTTCGGAGGCCATGGAATGCCCAGGTGGCACAAAACCCCCCCAAATGACCCCATTTTGGAAAGTAGACACCCCAAGCTATTTGCTGAGAGGTATAGTGAGTATTTTGCAGACCTCACTTTTTGTCACAAAGTTTTGAAAATTGAAAAAAGAAAAAAAAAATGTTTTTTCTTGTCTTTCTTCATTTTCAAAAACAAATGAGAGCTGCAAAATACTCACCATGCCTCTCAGCAAATAGCTTGGGGTGTCTACTTTCCAAAATGGGGTCATTTGGGGGGGTTTTGTGCCACCTGGGCATTCCATGGCCTCCGAAACGGTGATAGGCAGTGAAGAGTAAAATCAAAAATTCACGCCCTTAAAAACGCTGAAGGCGGTGATTGGTTTTCGTACGCGGCTAGGCTCCCAAAAAGTCCCACACATGTGGTATCACCATACTCAGGAGAAGCAGCAGAATGTATTTTGGTGTGCAATTCCACATATGCCCATGGCCTGTGTGAGCAATATATCATTTAGGGACAACTTTGTGCAAAAAAAAAAAAGTGTCACTTTCCCGCAACTTGTGTCAAAATATAAAATATTCCATGGACTCAATATGCCTCTCAGCAAATAGCTTGGGGTGTCTACTTTCCAAAATGGGGTCATTTGGGGGGGTTTGTGCCACCTGGGCATTCCATGGCCTCCGAAACTGTGATAGGCAGTGAAGAGTGAAATCAAAAATTTACACCCTTAGAAATCCTGAAGGCGGTGATTGGTTTTCGGGGTCCCGCACGCGGCTAGGCTCCCAAAAAGTCCCACACATGTGGTATCCCCGTACTCAGGAGAAGCAGCTGAATGTATTTTGGGGTGCAATTTCACATAGGCCCATGGCCTGTGTGGGCAATATATCATTTAGTGACAACTTTTTGTAAATATTTTTTTTTTTTTTTTTTTTGTCATTATTCAATCACTTGGGACAAAAAAAATAAATATTCAATGGGTTCAACATGCCTCTCAGCAATTTCCTTGGGGTGTCTACTTTCCAAAATGGGGTCATTTGGGGGGGTTTTGTACTGCCCTGCCATTTTAGCACCTCAAGAAATGACATAGGCAGTCATAAACTAAAAGCTGTGTAAATTCCAGAAAATGTACCCTAGTTTGTAGACGCTATAACTTTTGCGCAAACCAATAAATATACGCTTATTGAAATTTTTTTTACCAAAGACATGTGGCCGAATACATTTTGGCCTAAATGTATGACTAAAATTGAGTTTATTGGATTTTTTTTATAACAAAAAATTCAAAATTTTCGGTCTTTTTCCGTTTATAGCGCAAAAAATAAAAACCGCAGAGGTGATCAAATACCATCAAAAGAAAGCTCTATTTGTGGGAAGAAAAGGACGCAAAATTCGTTTGGGTACAGCATTGCATGACCGCGCAATTAGCAGTTAAAGCGACGCAGTGCCAAATTGGAAAAAGACCTCTGGTCCTTAGGCAGCATAATGGTCCGGGGCTCAAGTGGTTAATCACTTCTGGGTTTTTAATTTTTTTTCCAAAAAAAAAAAAAAAAGACCGAAAATGTAAAAAAAAAAAAAAAATTAAAAAAATGTTTTTCTTAGTTTCTGTCAGTAAATTATGTAAATAAGTAATTTTTCTCCTTCACTAATGGGCGCTGATGAGGCGGCACTGATGGGCACTGATAGACTGCACTGATGGGCACTAATGAGGTGGCACTTATGGGTACTGATGAGGCGGCACTTTTGGGCACTGATAGGTGGCACTGATAGGCAGCACTGGTGGGCACTGATAGGTGGCAAGGATAGGTGGCACTGATGGGCACTGATGGGCAGCATTGATGGGCAATGATGAGTGGCATTGATGGGCAGCAGTGATGGGCATTGATGGGCAGCAGCGATAGCAGTACTGACTGGCATCGCTAATGGCCACTGATTACTGGCACTTCTGGGCACTGATTGCTGGCACTGGTGGGCACTGATTGCTGGCACTGGTGGGCACTGGTGAGCACTGATTGCTGGCATTGGCGGGCACTTATTGCTGTCACTGTGGGTGCTTGATTGTAATCAGGGCACTGATGATCAGTGCCCTGATTACATTCCTAGATGTCCTCTGCGAGGAGATCCGCTGATCGGCTCTCCTTTCCTCACACTCTGTCAGTGTGAGGCGAGGAGCGCCCATTACCGGCATCTCCGTGTTTACATGTGACCAGCTGTGATTGGACACAGCCGATCACATGGTTAAAGAGCCGCGGCCGAGGCTCTTAACAGTGATCGGGGTCGCACCATGTTCTAGCAACATGGCGTGGCCGTGATCGCTGTGATTGCCGCGCTGCGCGCCCCCGCGAGAGCAGCCACTCTGAGAAGCCGTCATATGATGTCCATCCAGAACAAGAGCCGCACCGCCCAGCCATCATCTGATGGTGGGTGGGCGGCAAGTGGTTAAACAGATATTCAAGGTCATGGAGAAACAAATAAAAACCTGGTGGGATATTACCAGGTTAAAACAATACCTTAAAGAGGACATCATTCCAAAAAGCCTCAGATAGGACCTTGGTCCTAATGATGCTTTGGAGGATGAAAATCTAATCAAAGAATGGAGCCAGTTTTTCAATCAGTGTAAAAAGAAGCTAATGGGAATTATAATTGGCAGAAGGAAACATAAATTCCGCATATTAAAGATAAGGTGGCACCTTTCTCTAATACCCCAGAGTATCTAGCTAAAACTAAAAAACTCCAGCATTATCTTAATAAGCAAGATAAGGAAACTAAGAACAAAAAAAATTAAAAATATCAACGAAATATGAAAGACTATAAAGATAATGGGATTTATGAATGGCGGGATTCCATCATACCCCCCACAGGGGGGATGAGGGGACTCCCCAACTACCATCCACTTCTGGTACTGGTCCCTACCTTGGTAAAACACAGGGAAAGAAAGAGGATAAAAAAGCCGTGAAGGTACATCATCCACAAACTTCCCCCTATTGTGGGGAAGAAGAGGCAGAACCCACATTTTGGGGTAATGCCTCAGCTCTTACTCCCCAATACAGAGTTCCCACCCACAACCACTATGCACCCATAAGGGATCAGTCCCCACAGACCCCGGGGACACCTTATTATGATACCTATGCATCTAGGTCTAGAACATATCAAGGTAACCGGAGAGGAAATTTTAGAGGGCATGGTAGAGGTAGAGGAAGGCCACTCTATAACACACACCATACCCAAGGGGGGGATGGAGGGAGTGGAGAGAACCATTCAAAATTGTGCAGACAGAGCCGATAGAGGGGGAATCATTATCTTCACCCACAGAGGGGGAGTCATCATCCCCTCCCCTTCCTGAGCATCCCCCGTCCAGCCAAACACACAGGAGAGGGGGCAGAAAAGAAAAGAAAAAGAGAAGTCTAACTACAGGCATTTTCAACCTCACTGATATTTCATTCACTGAGGAGGAACTTCTCATTCTCAGTGAGGGTTTGAAATTTGCTCCAGCCAAGTTTTTGGATAAGTTTGAAGCATTCATTGACCTGGAAAATTTTGCCAGGAAATTGAATGTCAAAAATTTTTTTGAAGAACATCCCAGTTCAAACAATATAACGGTTCCGCAGTGTCATACCCATACAGGATTGCGGAATAAGTCCTTTTAATCCCAAAAATATATCCCATAGGTTTATAGAAGTCTTTAAACACATTGTACAAAAGGATATAAGGCATATTCCTTTTACCAAAAAAAGAAAAATTAAACAGACTAGAGAAGCCATCTCGAAATTAGAACAAAACAGGAATATAGTTATTAGATCGGCAAACAAGGGGGAGGTCTGGTTATCCTGAAAAAGGAGGATTATATTGCAGAAATGCAACGAATAGTACAGGATACAACCACCTACAAAAAACTCCCGGGTGATCCAACGGGTAAATTAAAAGCCCTCCCATCCAAACTGATAACTAAAGGTATACTCAATAAGAAAGAAGCAAATTATTTATTACCCAGAGTCCCAAAAATTCTAGTTATCTACCAAATTCCCAAGATACACAAGAATAGGTTTACTCCCCAAGGCAGACCCATTGTCAGTGGGATAGACTCCCTTTACTTTAGGTTAGGCGAATATATTGATATTTTTTTGCAGCCTATAGCCACAAGGGGTAAAGCATACCTGAAGGATAGTAAGGACCTTATTAATAGGATTAGGTCGATGGTGATAGGAGAGCATACGTTGTTGGTCACCGTGGACATTAAATCCCTATATACCAACATCATACAGCAGGATGCCCTCAATGCCGTGTTATGGGCATTGAAGAAGTATTCCAACCTAAAAACCCCCCAAAGAAAATTCCTTGTGGAGGCCTTGGAAATGGCAATGACTTACAACTTTTTTTGGCATGCAGGAGATTTCTTTAACCAAATAAATGGGGTGGCTATGGGGCAAAGTATGCACCCAGAATTGCTAATATCTTTCTAAATAAGTGGGAGGAAGAATGTATTTTCCAACCAGTGGCCCCAAATGCAAATGTACCAAAAAACATGACAAAAAAAGACAATTGTTTGGGAAGGTTCAAAGGAGGAGCTGGATGGTTTTCTAGTGTATTTGAATAGCAATAAATATCAAATAAGGTTTACCAGCACTTGGCACCAATTGTGTATCCAGTTTTCGGATCGCAAGATCTTTAGGATGGGTTCTGGTTTGGGGACTTGGACCCATTTTAAGGAAACTGATCGGAATGGATACATTTCCACCTGCAGTTGCCATCACCCAATATTGGGTGAGAGCGATCCCAAGGGGCCAATTCCTTAGAATTAAAAGGAACTGTACAGGTGAGGAAGATTTCATGGCTCAAACCAACATGCTCATTAACCACTTCGGCCCCAGAAGAATTTACCCCCTTCCTGACCAGAGCACTTTTTGCAATTCGGCACTGCGTCGGTTTAACTGACAATTGCACGGTCGTGCGACGTGGCTCCCAAACAAAATTGACGTCCTTTTTTTCCCACAGATAGAGCTTTCTTTTGGTGGTACTTGATCACCTCTGCGGTTTTTATTTTTTGCGCTATAAACAAAAAAATAGCGCATTTTTTTACTTTTTGCTATAATAAATATCGCCAAAAAATAATTACAAAAACATTTTTTTTCCTCAGTTTAGGCCGATACGTATTCTTCTACATATTTTTGGTAAAAAAAATTGGAATAAGCATTTATTGATTGGTTTGCGCAAAAGTTATATCGTTTACAAAATAGAGGATAGTTTTATGGCATTTTTATTAATATTTTTTTTTTTACTAGTAATGGCAGCGATCAGCGATTTTTATTGTGACTGCGACATTATGGCGGACACATCGGACATTTTTGACACATATTTGGGACCATTGTCATTTATACAGCAATCAGTGCTATAAAAATGCACTGATTCCTGTGTAAATGACACTGGCAGTGAAGGGGTTAACCACTAGGGGGCGGGGAGGGGTTAAGTCAGTACTAGGTAGTGTTTTCTAACCGTAGGGGGGATGGACTAGCTGTATCACATCACTGATCTCTGCTCCCAATGACAGGGAGCAGAGATCAGTGTCCTGTCACTAGGCAGAACGGGGAGATGCTTGTTTACATCAGCATCTCCCCGCTCGTCCTCTCCATGAGGCAATTGTGGGTATCCCCACAGCGATCAAATCTGCGGGACCCACGACCTGACTCACGGAGCTCCCGGCCGGCACGCACACAATGGCACGGCGGGGAATTCAATGGGACTTACAGGTATGCCCATTTGCCCAGCCGTGCCATTCTGCCGACGTACATCGGCGTACGCTGGTCGGGAAGTGGTTAACAGATTTATAGAGAGAGGGTATAATTAAAAAAAAAATTGGAAATCACGAGGGAACAAGTTAGGCAAATCGATCGCCTTACCCTTTTGAGACCCAAAGTCAGGCACCCAGCAGGGGATCAATTTAACCTCATATTTGTTTCAGGCTTTCATCTCCAATACAAAGAGGTAGAAAGAATAATTAAAAGATCCTTCCCAATAAACCCAAGTTTATCTACAAAAGAGCCCCAGGGTTACGCAATATGATAGCCAAAAATGTTATCTGGTCCCCAAAAAACCTCCCACTTTTCTGGATTGTATAGGGTTCTACAAATCTAGGAGATGCAAAGTATGTAGAACTGTCAGGGACAAAACTAGGAAAGCCACCAGCTTTCCATCAGTGGTCACGGGTGGTGAATATGACATTAGGCAGTTCATCACCTGTGCGGCATTATTGGTATACATTTTTCAGATAGTTTATTGAACTGAAAGATTGCACGTACAGTATCTCACACCTCACGTTTTTGTAAATATTTTATTATATCTTTTCATGTGACAACACTGAAGAAATGACACTTTGCTGCAATGTAAAGTAGTGAGTGTACAGAGGATAAGAAGGCAAAACAGGGGATTTTAGCAGCTACTGATAACTTCAAACTATTCTGTGAATAGGAAACAGAGGAGGTGGAGGATGAAGGCATGGTTAGCCATTTCACAATCACCACCTTCTCCATGCGCTCTGGGTGTATAGCATATACCCACTGCCAGAAAAGAAAGGTACACATGACCTGCCTCTAGATGCCGCACCCTGATCACCACCTTGGGTACAGATGCTGCTCACCCCCTGATAGCTACATAGGAACCACTTCTGGCCCTCCCTTTGGGCTTCCCAGCCATGGCCTTATTCTCTACTTTTATTAGTGACTAGGGCAAAAGCTGTATGTGGGGATTTAGTGCTTCGGTGTAGAGGTTATGTGCAAGACTTTGGCCAATGACAGCTTTTTTTTTTTTTTTTATATCAAACAGGGTTTTATTGAATGTTTGCTGCATACATAAAATGATTGCGGTAGCATATTGACATTGTATCATTGTAACAGTTATCATGACTTGAATAAAGACAACATTAAGTATATACATGTCTAACCCGTGTTATTATTCCAATTATATATATATTTAACTTGCATAGATTAACAATCCATACTTATATCTATTAAATCACTCTGTGTTTATATGATTATGCTAGACACAGGTAGAGGATTCTTGAAGCCACCTGTCCCAGATCTTATTATACTTAGCTGGACAACCTCTATTAATGTATATACATTTCTTATATGGTAATGTATTATTTATCTCCACCTTCCATTCCACTACCCCGGGGGGCACCCTCCTCATCCATTTCCTGGCTATAACTTTTCTTCCTGCGGAGAGTGTTTCGGATAAAAAGGTTTTGGTGTATTTGTCTGCTGTGTCTGGAACTATGCCCAAGAGGCATTGTTTGGGGTCTAGAGTCAGAGGGGAGCCTATTGTATCGTGTAAGAATGCCACAATTTGCTCCCAGAAGCCCTTTATCTTAGGGCATGCCCAGAGTAGATGAAAAAAGGTGCCCGTCTCTCTCTCGCACATCTGACATGTGACAGTTTGTGTACGCTTGTATCTGGCCACTCTGAGGGGTGTGAGATATGCCCTGTGTATAATGTAAAGCTGTGTCAACCGATCAGAGAGTTTAGGAGACACAGTCTTACAGGCCTCCAATACCTCACCCCACTCCTCATCCTCCATCAGTCCTACCTCTCTCTCCCATCTCGGTTTAATTTCATATGCAATTTTAGTAGCTACAGGGGTTAAAAGTAAGTTGTAAAAGGCTGAGATCAATTTGTGGGAGTCTGTGCTTTTAATTATGGCTATTAGAACATTAGATGCAGGGTCAGGATAAGAGTCTGGGAATTGTGATTTTATCGCATGTCGAATTTGTAAGAATCTAAAGAACATCTGATCCTGTATTGTAAATTCTTCCTTAAGTAGGTCAAATGTTTTAAGTTGTCCATCTTTCAATATATGGTGTAGGTAGAATATTCCCTGTATGGACCATATGAAAGTGTCATTTATTTTATTAAGCTCCTGAAGATTTTTGTTGTGCCATAGTGGCGTGTAGTCATTAAACTGTGGAATGTCAAGTCTGGAAACTGCCAAGTTCCATATTCTCCTATAGTGGTGCAGCATGGTGTATCTTCTTTCTCCTGGTTCCATCCCGCCCAGATCTGCTGCTATTGCATATATTGGGTCTTTGGTGTATTGCGCCCATTTCGGGCATATGAGTTTGAGGAATCTCTCGCTGTCAGTTTTGTCTAGATGGAAAAGCTGGGATAACTGTGCTGCGATGTAGTATAGGTTAAAATCAGGTAGGGCCGTACCCCCAAGATCAGTTGGGTTTTTAAGGGCTTGCCATGTTAATTTATGCCTATTATTGCCCCAGACAAATGACTTGAAGAGGGATTCTAGAGATTTAAAGTGTTTTAGTGGCAAGTAAACAGGGGTGTGCCATAAAACATAAAGTATCTTGGGTAATAGGATCATTTTGATTAAATTTATACGACCCCAGACTCCTAATGGTAATTTGGACCAGACCCGTATTTTATTTTTAACTACGGATATGAGAGGTTCTATATTTAGGGAGACATAGTCTGCAGGGGATCTGGTTATGTGTACCCCCAGATACTTAATAACATCTGTTCTCTGTAGCGGGAGACTGGTTTGAGATTCTGGGGGTGGAAAACTGTCAATTGGTAGGATTTGGGATTTATCCCAATTCATTTTCAGACCTGAAAATTGCCAATGACAGCTTTTACAATTCATTCTGGAATGATTGGTGGAGCAATTCCCTATGAATGTCCCTGAAGTTTGGATTTAATCTGAACAACCCAAGTACAGACCAAGTTTAAGTTAGGATCAAAGTCTCAGTTCATTCCTTGTCTTTATAGTAATGCCTGAGGTTTTGTAATCATGGTTAATCAAATATCATGATAGAAAACAGTGTACAGTATAGAACATTGTTAATTCAGTGGTTTACTATGGTCTATAGAAGGGGTTGCCAAACTATGGCCCTCCAGTTGTTTAAGAACTATGATTCCCATCATGCCTAGTCATGTGTGTGAATGTCAGAGTTTTACAATGCCTCATGGAACATGTAGTTTCGCAACAGCTGGAGTATCAATTTGGGCTGTGGAAGTTATCCACTGCACAGTGCCTACATATTGTGAATTAATTTCAGTAATGTCTCCAGCAACAACATTTTCTAACTTTTTCAAATTTTTCTGTCTGATTTTGCATTTTTACAATTAAATGTTCCTTCGGTACTTTTCTCTACTCCAACCCTCAAAAAAAGGGATTGGCATGGTGGTCTTAGTGCCTTAAAAGTCACATGATCTGATGACGTATATACATTTGAAAACTTTACTTAAGAATAGCTGCCACATTTGAATCCAATAAACACTGAATTGTTTAGTTATTTTAGTTAGTTATATTATCCTTTTTCCTTATTGTGCTGCTCTTGCACAGAAAGACACAGCTGGTTTGGCATACTGGTATACAACTTTGAATTATGGGACACTGCAAATGCAAACGTAAAAGTACATAACATAAGGAATAAAACTCTCTTTTTAAAATGAGTACATATGGCATACATTAATATTTCAGCTGTTACAGGGATTTTACAGTTCCTGTAGTGTTGCTGAAGGATTCTGCATGAGAATGTCAAGAATTCCAACTTTGTCTCAAATGTTCATTTCTACGTTGTATTCTTGGCAGAACTACCAAGGCCACAAACGTCACACTTGCAACTGGGCCCTGGCGTTCCACTACCAAACTCAGAGGGAAGGGCCCTGGCCGGCGGTCAGAGGGGCCCTTATGATTTCTTGCACCAGGGCCCTGAGGGTTCTAGTTACACCACTAGTGCCAGGTATATGCAACTCCATCATGCATGGGCAGATGTTACATCATCAGTAGCTGTCTAATGGTCAAAGAGAAAAATAAAACATTTTGGGACTTTGAGGCAATGACCTGGTACAGTCATGTGCCTCCATCCCTGTCTATGAAGGAAGAGGGGGAGAGAACAGAAAGTGGGACTTTAACTGAAGCATGCAGCTGTAAGGAATACAACAGTAAATGTATATAAACATATTTATTAATTAATGAAAAGCTGTATGTAACAAGGTAAAAAAACAGTAGTTCATGGTAGTAATTGATATCCTA
Source organism: Aquarana catesbeiana (assembly GCF_042186555.1). Taxonomy (NCBI): domain Eukaryota; kingdom Metazoa; phylum Chordata; class Amphibia; order Anura; family Ranidae; genus Aquarana; species Aquarana catesbeiana. The sequence goes on from NC_133329.1 coordinate 154,850,603, forward strand.
TTAAAATGTATAAATATACACATGCACATATTTTGATGATATTACATTACAGTTACAAATGATTATATGTATGCAACCTCCACGCTCTCTATTCTACATCAGATGCAATTGGAAAAAAACCTTGTTATTTGTTGTATATGAAATCCTAGAACCACAAAATTGAAAATGAATATTTGCATAATTCATGTATATACACATATAGGGTTTAAACATGGCTTCTAGTTAGCTTGACGTGTTTCATGGCTGGGTAATTACCACTCTTCAAGAGCAAGCATGTGTTATAGATCTGAAATATAATACACAAGTTCCCATAAGAAACTGCTATCTGTCAGAGGAAAAAAAAACATTTTTCAATGTAATATTAGGGATGGAAGCACATTATGCTAAGTTACTCTAGATTAGTAGCATGCACATTGTGTACACATTTGGTTTACTTTGTTCCACCCTTCTTCCTCTCCTCTACCATTACTTGCAAGGGATATGACTTTAAATAGGATGTACAAGCTCATTTATTTCCTCCCAATATGTTAGATTATTGTCCTTATGCTGTGTTTGTTGGTGGTGTTTTGGTCTGAGCCGTCAGCTTGTCCGGTTCTCATCTGTTCCGGGAACTGCGATGTGCACCACAGGTTTACCCCCCTCCTCCCTTGGCTCTCATTGATGTGGGGTGTGCATGTGTATGTTTATGAATTTTATTAGGATATCAATTACTACCATGAACTACTGTGTTTTTTACCTTGTTACATACAGATTCTCATGAATTAAAGGGGTTGTAAAGGTTTTTTTTTTTAAAATAACAAACATGTTAGTTATGCTTACCTCCTCTGTGCAAAGGTTTTGCACAGAGTGGCCCAGATCCTCATCTTCTGGGGTCCCTCAGCAGCGCTCCTGGTTCCTCCCCGCATAGAGTGCCCCCTCGGAGACCCGCATTCCAAGGGAACACACAAGCGGGCACACTTGAGTCCTTCTGCTGCGTCCATTGACACAGACAGCAGGACTCGGCCCCACCCCCAGCTCCCGTGTCACTGGATTTGATTGACAGCAGCGGGAGCCAATGGCTGCGCTGCTATCAATCTATCCATTGAGGACCTGAGACAGTGGCTAGAGCTGCTGTGCTCGTCCCTGTTGATGGATCGATTGGGTTCAGGTATGTAAAAGGGGGGCTCTGTGGGGCTGCTGCACTATGGAAGGTTTTTCACCTTAATGCATAAAATGCATTAGGGTGAAAAACCACAAGGGTTTACAACTCCTTTAATAAATATGTTTATATACATTTACTGTTGTATTCCTTGCAGCTGCGTGCTTCAATTAAAGTCCCACTTTCTGTTCTCTCCCAATCTTCCTAATAGTCAAAGAGAGCAGGTGAGAAGATGGAGGTGGCAGCAGACAAAGAAACAGTGAACATGGATCTGTTAGTTCTGGAGGAGAGTGGGTGAAGAGGTAAGTCTTCATCCACTACCATAATGTGCTGGTAAGATGTGCATATTTGTGCATAATGTCAAGAACTTCCTGTAGCGGAGAGTTAAGTTCTGCTTAAATTTTCATCTTCTATGCAGCTTATAACATAACCAATAGCCTAACTAGTTGCAGACTTTGGACGTGCTACACAAGTCCAAAATAAATCATCATTGTACACAGGAAATGTTTAGCGCGTCCAGTCAGTCTCTCTGCCCTGCCTCTGGGACCCCCTTCCCAGTATACAACAATTGTCTCCTTTGGTTAATCAAATCCAACACTACTGTATACTAAGAGAAGGTGTCGGCAGCAGTAGCTGACAAAAAAGCAGTCTGAATCATGTTTATATATAACATTGCTCAGATGCAAATATACAAAGATATATACACACTGTATTGTTACTTTTGTATCTTTCTGTTCATTCATCTGCAGAACAAAGGGGTGAACTTAGATCTTCAAATGATGTCATTTAAAGCAACCTGAAACGTGTTTTTGTGTTTTTGTGTTTTTTTTTAACATGTTCTCTGTTTAACCCTTAGCTTACTCTAATCAGCCAGAATTAACTCCTTATTCTCCTTCTCCTTGCAACTATTATTTTCCTGATGATTTTTTTGTTTACATCTATTTTATTAACTATTAATATTTCACTTCACCACTGGAAGGTTTTACCCCCTTCATGACTAGGGCATTTTGTGCTATTAGCACTGTGCCAATTGAACCTGTTGCCAACCAGCCGCTGTCGTTATATGGCGGCAGGTTGGACAGCCTGCGCAAAACCTGCTGTAGGTGTACGTTGGCCGCTTTAAGATCTGTGGGTACTGGAGCCGTTGCTCCACAGAGAGCCAGAACGGGCATCTGTCAATGTAAACAGACAGATCCCCATTCTGACAGGGGAGGAGAGAGATATCTGCTGTTCCTAGTGATCAGGAACAGCAATCTCTCGCCTCCTCCAGTCAGTACCATCCCCCCACAGTTAGAAACACCTCCCAGGGAACACATTTAACCCCTTGATCACCCCCTAGTGTTAACCCCTTCCCTGCCAGTGACATTTACACAGTAATCAGTGCATTTTTATAGCACTGATCGCTGTATAAAATGTCAATGGTCCCAAAAAAAGTGTCAAAAGTGTCCGATTTGTCAGCCGCAATGTTGCAGTCCCACTAAAAATCACTGATCACCGCCGTTACTAGTAAACAAAATGCAATAATAAAAATGCCATAAATATAGCCCCTATTTTGTAGATGCTATAACATTTGCCCAAACCAATCAATATACGCTTATTGCTTTTTTTTTTAACCAAAAATATGTCGAAGAATAAATATTGGCCTGAACTGATGAAGAAATTCATTTTTTTACATTTTTTTGGGATATTTATTATAGCAAAAAGTGAAAAATATTGTTTTTTTTTCAAAATTGTTGGTCTTTTTTTGTTTATAGCACATAAAATAAAAAATGCAGAGGTGACCAAATACAACCAAAAGAGAGCTCTATTTGTGGGAGAAAAAAAAGGACATACAGTGGGGACGGAAAGTATTCAGACCCCCTTAAATTTTTCACTCTGCTATATTGCAGCCATTTGCTAAAATCATTTAAGTTCATTTTTTTCCTCATTAATGTGCACACAGCACCCCATATTGACAGAAAAACACAGAATTGTTGACATTTTTGGAGATTTATTAAAAAAGAAAAACTGAAATATCACATGGTCCTAAGTATTCAGACCCTTTGCTCAGTATTTAGTAAAAGCACCCTTTTGATCTAATACAGCCATGAGTCTTTTTGGGAAAGATGCAACAAGTTTTGCACACCTGGATTTGGGGATCCTCTGCCATTCCTCCTTGCAGACCCTCTCCAGTTCTGTCAGGTTGGATGGTAAACGTTGGTGGACAGCCATTTATAGGTCTCACCAGAGATGCTCAATTGGGTTTAAGTCAAGGCTCTGGCTGGGCCATTCAAGAACAGTCACTGAGTTGTTGTGAAGCCACTCCTTCGTTATTTTAGCTGTATGCTTAGGGTCATTGTCTTGTTGGAAGGTAAACCTCTGGCCCAGTCAAGTACATGTATCCCTGTACTTGGCCGCATTCACCTTTCTCTTGATTTCAACCAGTCACCCTGTCCCTGCAACTGAAAAACACCCCCACAGCATGATGCTGCCACCACCATGCTTCACTGTTGGGACTGTATTGGACAGGTGATGAGCAGTGCCTGGTTTTCTCCACACATACCGCTTAGAATTAAGGCCCAAAAGTTCTATCTTGATCTCATCAGACCAAAGAATCTTATTTCTCACCATCTTGGAGTCCTTCGGGTGTTTTTTAGCAAACTCCATGCAGGCTTTCATGTGTTTGCACTGAGGAGAGGCTTCCGTCGGGCCACTCTGCCATAAAGCCCCGACTGGTGGAGGGCTGCAGTGATGGTTGACTTTCTACAACTTTCTCCCATCTCCCGACTGCATCTCTGGAGCTCAGCCACAGTGATCTTTGGGTTCTTCTTTACCTCTGTCACCAAGGCTCTTCTCCCCCGATAGCTCAGTTTGGCCAAACGGCCAGCTCTAGGAAGGGTTCTGGTCATCCCAAACGTCTTCCATTTAAGGATTATGGAGGCCACTGTGCTCTTAGGAACCTTAAGTGCAGCAGAAATTTTTGTGTAACCTTGGCCAGATCTGTGCCTTGCCACAATTCTGTCTCTGAGCTCTTCAGGCAGTTGCTTTGACCTCATGAGGTCTTATATAGACAGGTGTGTGGCTTTCCTAATCAAGTCCAATCAGTATAATCAAACACAGCTGGACTCAAATGAAGGTGTAGAACCATCTCAAGGATGATCAGAAGCAATGGACAGCACCTGAGTTAAATATATGAGTGTCACAGCAAAGGGTCTGAATACTTAGGACCATGTGATATTTCAGTTTTTCTTTTTTAATAAATCTGCAAAAATGTCAACAATTCTGTGTTTTTCTGTCAATATGGGGTGCTGTGTGTACATTAATGGGGGGAAAAATGAACTTAAATGATTTTAGCAAATGGCTGCAATATAACAAAGAGTGAAAAATTTAAGGGGGTCTGAATACTTTCCGTCCCTACTGTAAATGGTGTTTGTGTACAACATAGCATGACCGCGCAATTGTCAGTTAAAGTGTCGCAGTGCCGTATTGCGAAAAATGGCCTGGTCAGGAAGTGGGTAAATCCTTCCGGGGTTGAAGTGGTTAACTGCCAATTGCGTGGTCATGCAACACTGTATGCAAATTAAATTTATATAAATTTCTTCACACAAATGAAGCTTTTTGGTGGTATTCATCACTGGGTTTTTTTTTTTGTTTTATTTTTTTGCTATATAAAAACGGAAAAAAAAGAAGTACATTTTGAAAAGAAAACACGTTTTTCTTCATTTCTGTTATAAAATTTTGCAAACAAATAATCCTTCTTCATACATTTATACCAAAATGTATTCTACTACATTTCCTTGGTAACAATAACCAAAATCAGTGTATATTGTTTAGTTTGTGTGAAAGTAAGAGTCTATAAACCATGGTATACACATTTGAAAATTGATCAAATCCTGATGTACTGGCTGCCTATCTGTTTTATTGACATCACGTGATCGCTATGACCAATCATAGCGGTCACATGATACCAGCTGCTGGGTACCAAGCGCCATGATCCGCTGTGTCCACCTAACACATCGGTCACGAGATTGCGACGTTGCACACCTCAGGGGGTACACTAATGCGCATGCGCTAGGTGACATATCAGTACATCGCCTAGCATTGCTATGCGTCCCGTCCGAGGTAAATGTACTGTGGGCAGGTGGCAAATAGTTATATTTTTTGTTTTTGTATTGTTTGTTATTATTTTTACATATTTAACATTATTTATTTATATATATATATATATATATATATATATATATATATATAAAGCGCAAAAGTGAAAAATAAAAACCACTCTGTTTAATTTTTAAAAAACATTGCAATGCTTTGCAGCAGAATCATAATTAAGTGTCATTTTAAACAGGACAAGTTACAGAACGCAAACAAGTTACAAAATGCAAACTTTTTACGTGCAGTACACACTAACTATTTTTAAAATAACGTGGCTCCAAAAAAAAAAGAAAAAGTGCATTTTGCTTAGTTTTGTTGCGTTTTAGGATTGCCCAAAAAAAAAAAAAATTATATATATATATATATATATATATATATATATATATATATATATATATATATATATATATATTTGCACAACAACATATAGGGGTTGATTTACTAAAGGCCAAAAGACTGTGCACTTTGGAAAGTGCAGTTGCACACGGCAAGAGCAGTTGCTCCAGAGTTTAGTAAATGAGCAGAAGCTCGGCTGACTTTCATCAACCAATCATGTGCAAGCAAAAATGCTGTTTTTTTAATTTTCCTTGCATGTGATTGGGTATTCTTTGCAAAGTGAAACTTTACCTCATTTACTAAGCTCTGGAGCAACTGCACTTGCAGAGTGCAATTGCACTTTCCAAGGTGCACAGTCTATTGGCCTTTAGTAAATCAACCCCATAATGTTCGTCCTTACAAAAAAAAGTGAGTGGATAAGTGTTTAAAGTAGAACTAAAGGAAAAACCTTTTTTTTCCCATTCTCAATAGAGTAAAGGAGTGTTTTAATCCCCGTCAGTTTTTGGCTATCTCTGTCCAATTGGGGAGATTTCCCTTAACTTCCTGTCCCATAGCCACAATAGGAAATGAGAGGAAAGCCCTCTAAAGTGAGGAAATGCCTGGTTGCCACCAGAACTAGTGCCCCCATTGGAAGATTGTCCTCTATTACTGTTCTGGGACAGCTCAGCCCAAAATGTGTTTTTTTCCTCACTTTCATTATCAGTAATAATGGAAAATTGTATTAAATACTTACCATAATTTTCCTTTCCTGACGCCAATACATGGCAGCATACATATGATATAGCTCCGCCCCTATATCAACCCACAGGACCTGTTTAGCGCTATAAAAGTCTGACTGAGATCTACATCGCCCATTCTCCATATAAAGCACAAAGGTCAGGGGGGGGTGGGGGATGTTGTATGCTACAATGTATTGATGTCAGGAAAGGAAAAGTACGTTAAAATAATAACAGAGATAATGAAGGTCTCTGATCCCAGCGCTCAGAATGGATAAAAAGTGATCGATTGTGCTCATCAAGCTGCTATCATAAAATAAAACAATAATGTAAAATATATACCCCTTTAGAAGAAGAAAGTTTTAACAGCGCTTAGTATGAATAAAAAATTAACCAGTATAATGTTGCATATATTGCACTAATCTGATATTTCCAATCAGATCAAGACAACATTTGAAAATGATAAATCCATCAGTCCTTCAAATGCAATTATAATGCTGATATGATATACATGTTCTGATGAAAGATAACAGTATATGTATCTCTATAGACACTATCCTTAAAAGATCAGTAATGATGCTAATCGTAATATTAATAGGACCTAAATATAACAAGGAATTTAAGGACACAGTCTGGATTCAATGAACATAGCTGAAATTATACATCAAGTCCTTCTAATAGCAATTGCATGCAAGTAGCTGACAGCGAAAGAGGTGGGCTTCAAATCCAACCAAGTGCACTAATCATGGGCTGCTACACCTTCACCGAATCACCTCGTGATAACCCCCTTTGTGAATGTGCTTATCAAAAGGTAAGAATCAACAAGGCCTGTGATCACTTTCCCAGAATTGATCTGCTCCTCGGCCGCTGTATGGGTCAGCTAGGTGAGAAGACTCCATGTGTTCCTCCAACATGGAGTGAGCTCTAACCACCTCCGGATCCTTCCCAGCTGCTCTATATGCCCAGTGAATAGTTTTTACTATCCAGGCCGAGATAGTTCTGGCCTCTTTCCCTTTAAATTTTCCGGTAGGTACGATGAAAAGTCTGTCAGAATGTCTGAATGTAGAAGTAGCTTGGAGATAGGCTTTGAGGACTTTTGGAATGTCCAGCTCGTGCAGATCAGCATCTGATTCCGCTGGGAAGGCTGGAAGCACCCATTCACTGAAGAGATGAAATATCAATGCTACTTTTGGGATAAAATGATCCAATGGTCTCAGTACAACCCTGTCTGGGAAGAACATGGAATAAGGTTCGGCTGCCTCCAATTCTTGGAGTTCCAACACCCTTCCTCCTGAAGTTATGGCTATTAGGAAAGCCGTTTTTAAGGTGATATCCCATAATGAACAGTCTTCTGTCGGAGCACGAGGAGGGTTTGCTAGAAAATTAAGGACTGCTGCCAGGTCCCATTGAGTTAACCCATTTCTGTTCGGAGGGCATAGTCTAAGTACCGCTCTCATGAAGCACCAGCAGGTTTGCCGCCCATTTCTTTTGGGTAAAATCCGAGATGGCTGAAATTTGAACCTTAAGTGAACTTAGGCTGAGACCCAAATCCAATCCAGATTGCAGGAAAGACAGGACTTGAGATACATTTGGGTCACTAGGGTCAAACTGACGTCCAGCTGCAAAGCTTGTGCACCTATTCCATATTCTGGAGTAGTTGGCATTGGTTGACCCCTTTCTGGAACTCTGTAAAGTTCTAATAACCTCTGGAGAATATCCTAACTCTTGTAACCACTGCCTTTCCATCCCCAGGCCGCTAAGGCCAATCGTGATGGTTGCAGATGTAGGATATCTCCTTGCAACAGGAGGTGCCACCGGGAGAGTGATCGGTGGGCACGCGCTGAGATCCATTGCCAGAGAGAACAATGGTCTGCGATGCCAGTAAGGTAATACTGTGATGACTGTCAAATTCTCTGTCAATCTCAGGATTAAAGAAATTGGAGGGAAGGCATATGCCAGTTGCACAACCCAAGGATGGGTGAGGGCATCCGTCCCCTCCGCTAACGGATGAGGGTAGCATGAGAGGAACTGGATCACCTTGCAGTTGGTTGATGAGGCAAAAAGATCCCACTCGTGGATGATCTGTTTGAACACTTCGGGGTGAAGGGACTGTAACGAGCCCCTTGCTCGCTCGGTTCCACTCTCCCGACACTCCTCTGCTGCTATAGAATCAGATTGCAGATCGCACGTCTGATGGTTCAGTCATCCGATGCTCCGGAATTAGAACTACAGCTATGTGCCGTTTTAATCCAGTTGTGTAGCTCAGAACAAACATCAGGCAGGCTGTATGTAAGTTCAACCAGGAATCTGTTTTATTGAAAAATACAGGCTCTCTTATACAGTAAAAGAGGAGGTGCGTACCTCCGCCTCATATTACTCTGAACATACACCTGTGACCAGAAACCTAATTAATATGGGCTAATTAACTAATCCCTTAAGACAGCCTAGAGGACTCAGACATGACCTTTAGGCCAGACTGGCCCTCTTGTAGCTCAGAAAATCCAATCAACATTATCACAATAGCAGAGTTAATTAACACAAACACCAATGGGGATCTAATGACTCTTAGATCCCATACTAGAGACTTATTTACAATACACATTCTAGCAGGCAACAGAGAGACAGGTGGCTGGAATTGACATCAGCATCTCCTAACAGTATTTGTCCCAGCATTATGAATCAGCCACTATTTCTAATATGGCAAATCCAGGGTCCCCAGAGTCTGTGTGTCCTGGGGGACCAGGACCCGAATCCACAGTAATACCACCTCGAGGTTCCCCAGGCATACAGCTTACAAAGAGCACCTTAGAGTAGATATAGACTTCTCAAAGATTAGTGTGAAAGGGTTGCCATCATCCCTGAACAATATGCAATAGGAACCTCATTTGATTGGGATTTTTAAGGCAACAAAAGAAAGAAATTTTTTTAAAAATTAGATAAGTTTTATTTATACAAAAATTGTTAAAATGTGATTAAACATATGAAGATATACATTTGCAAAAAAATGATACACTACAGAAGTGGCAAAGAATTATATGATCCAACGCGTTTCAAAATGATTAAATTTCTTCTTCAGGGATAAATTTTTGCCATTATCTGAAAGGCATAAAGGTAACATAAGTATACATACATATATATATATTTTTTACAACCAACAAAAAAATATGTAAGGAGGCTTACAGTAATCATGATTGACCCAGCAGTTTCTCAGCGTGACACTCCAAAACCCCAACCAGCCTGATAACAGTCTTATATCGCGCAAAGGAGCCCCCAGATATTAAGATCCAATAAGAGACGCCTAATGTCCCAAGCAAAAAGAAGACGCTGGGGGGAAGGGGGATGTGAAATCTGAAAAAAATATACATATATACACACACTCATCATCTGTAAGGGAGATAATGCATCCAAAAAAAAAAAAAAAAAAAAAAAAAAAGGACCAAAAACTAACCTTGTAACGGAGATGCAGGTTTATGTGCCTTCAAAGGCGAAAAGATTCAGTATGCAATAAAGAGAAGAAATTCCCCTTCCTGAGAACAAGAGGAAGAGGAATCAGAATGAAAAAATGCAAAAATGAATGAAAAAAATATAAAACACAAGAAAAATAACCATTGTGTCCTAATAATTTCGTGAGCTTAACCACAAAGGGGACTGAATCTGGTGTGCAAGAAAAAATATATATTTAGCTGAATGAAGAATATTAAAAAAAAAAAAATAAAATAAAATATATAAATAAATAATTTTTTATTGTCAGAATATCAGTGAGTAAATTCATATACAGGCACTGAAAACTGAGAGTATCATGAAAGAGTGGAATTGACCCCAAGAGGAGAAGAATGACTAAAAAGTATATAATATATATGTATTGCTCACTTCCCAGATATTGTCCACAAGTAGGGAAAAAAAGTCTGGAGAGGAGGTAGCTGGAAATGGAAAATATCCATCAATGAAAATAGTGATTTAAAGCTTACCATGGTTTTACAGCATATCTCCCGTAGATGAGTATAGGTAAGTATAGAATCCACCAGGGGTCCAGGAGGAAAAAACAGAGATCCGCCCTGAGCCCAAGCACAAACCCAAAGTTGTCCAATCTTAGCAGCAAGCAGCAGAGAAATGACGCTGGCGGCTCGAGGGCTCCCGGCGTTCTCCTTATAAGTCTGTGCTGATGAATTGATTGACGAGCGCAGGGAGATGACGCCGCCCCAAAAAACGTAGGCGACGTCACTTCCGCCGCTCACAATAGAGGTCATACATGCGCCCGTATATCCGGACGTGAGGGGAGACAGGCCGGCTTCCCGCCCCGCCCCCCCTTTACGTCAGTAACCGGAAGGACGCATACAAGAGACATACCATGCTGACACTGGTAGAGCGCCCACAGGCCAGGAGGCAGATGGGGAGAGACAGGCCGGCATTCAGCTCCGCCCCCCCAAACATGTCCACGACCAGCAGGACGCACATAGAAAAACACGGACTGCCAAACAAAAACAATCCAAAGCCCGATCCCGGAGGGGGCAAAAATTGCCCCTCATCGGATCCGCGCATGCAAGGGGGCCCGTCCAAGGACAGTTCCCACCCCTGTAAATTAGAAAATCATAGCAAAGTGTACAGCAGGGTCTCTAAAAAAATAGATTATAACAAAGGACTCAAAAATTGTTGTCATAAATAGCTGGACATGTGGGAAGAATACCCCATATCCAGTGTTAAAGCAGAGACTTTTTGGGAGGAAACATATCCAAAAAAGGATAAATCCTCAAGGAGAACAAAAGCCCCCGACACAGAAAAATCCATCAAATGCCACAAGATGGTGTCCAGTAGACGCCTCGAGTGGCAATGGAGAAAACAGGGGCCCCCAAACTTAAGTTCGGGCCCCCGCCTGTGCCGGGTGCGCGATATGACCACAGACCCGAGTGGGGGCAATTGGAAGATCACCCAGGAAACAGTCAAAACATGAGAACCGAAGCAAACAAATATACACAAATAAATAAATAGATAAATCATGAAGGAATATGTCGTGGACGGGACTGGGGGAACATAAGGTTCTCCCAGCCCGCTCACGAAACATCATTATACAACATTATACACTGCACGAAAAAATTGTATATAAATAGAAATATACCCCAGTAGACATCATCATTCCAACTGCTAAATCCATAGGCTATATATAGTATGGATAGATAGGAAGGTGAAAGGGGGGAGAGAGAAAGAAAGAGGAGGAAAAAGAAGGAGGTTTTGAACATAAAGAAGCAAAAAGGGAGGGGAGGTTGTATTCAGTCTGTTTTACCAGAACTGAAACCTTCCAGAAAAGGTCTAAAACTTTCTGCCTCATTTAGGCCTGGCGGGGTGGTGGCATCCAGATGTCTTATCCAACGCATTTCGCGTTGTAGAAGGATTTTATTCCAGTCACCACCTCGCAGAGGGACATGGACACGGTCTACCACCGTGAAATTCACAGATGGCATCCTGTATCCATGTCCCTTGGCTACATGCCTGCCGAGGGGAAGGTACAAATTGCCAATCTGCATACTTAGCAGGTGTTTGCTCACGCGTTGTCTAAATTCCTGGCGGGTTTTGCCAATGTAAAAGGCCCCGCATTGGCATTGTACCAAGTAGACTACCCCTTGGGTTTGGCAGTTTGCAAAATGCTTTAATTGAAAACGTTCCCCATTGGGTAGTAAAAATGAAGTCCTCCTCCGAATAACATTGCAAAAAGAACAATTGCCACAAGGGAAGGTCCCCCATGTTTTGCAGGGGTCCCCTCTTTTGTTCCCCTTGTATTCACTTTGGGTTAGTAGATCTGCTAGGGAACCTGCCTTCCGGAAGGTAATTTGTGGTTTAGAGGTTAGCAGACTTCCCAAAACTGGGTCGTCGGTCAAAATTGACCAGTGTTTTGTAAGAATTCTTCTTATAGTACTATGTTCGTTGGAGTAGCGTAGGATGATCCTTGTTGTATCATCAACTTTGCGAGTTTTGGACCCAAAGATTAAGGCATGTCTGTCTAGATTTTTGACACGATTAAAGGCTTTTTTCAAAGAGGATTTAGTATATCCCCTTATAAGTAGTCTTTTACTTAGTTTGTCTGCTTCATATTGGAAAGTTTCCATCGTGGTACAGTTGCGTTTTAGTCTTAAAAATTGACTAAAGGGTATAGATTTCTTCAAAGGTTCCGGGTGGAAACTGTCAGCATGTAGAAGGGTATTGCCGGCAGTTTCCTTCCTGTACAATTTACTAGCAACTTGACCATTCTTGTCCTTATAGATGGTCACATCCAAAAAGTTGATCTGTTGATGATCATAGGACATAGTGAAGAAAAGATTCATGGTGTTGTGATTCATTACTTTGAAAAAGCCTTTTAAAGCATCTTCTGGGCCGTTCCATATTAAGAATATGTCGTCAATGTATCTTTGCCATAAGATGACATGCTCCGTATACATAGTCAATTCGTCATTAGTCAGAAATCCCTTTTCCCACTCCCCCAGGTACAGGTTTGCATATGAGGGGGCGCAACATGTCCCCATAGCAACGCCCTGTACCTGGAGGTAGTGGGAACCCTTGAAAAGAAACACATTGTGTCGAAGGATAAAGTCCAGCATTTCAAGGATAAATTTGTTAAATTTCCATTCAGTTGTCGCCTTTTGACGTAGAACGTGGCCAACCGCAGCTACTCCCAAGTCATGCGGTATATTATTATATAGTGACTCCACATCTATGGTCACTAGAATGGATGACTCTGGAATCACGAGGTTCTCCAAAACCTGTAACAGATGGATGGTATCCTTGGTGTAGGATGCCAATTCAAGAACATGGGGTCTGAGATGTTGGTCAATGACTTGACTGATAGCTTCTGATATACTGCCATTGCCGGATATGATAGGGCGGCCCGGAGGATTGTGTAAATCTTTATGCACCTTGGGAAGTGCATACATAGTGGGGATACGAGGGTGTTTTGTACGTATAAAGTCCAATAGCTCACCCGTGATGGCTCCCATTACAAAAGCTTCATCCACGAGTCGATAAAATTCCTGATTGAATCCATCAACCAGGGATGCTGAAATTTTTCGATAACACTTTCGATTGTTGAGGATCTTTAGACACATCTCCTCGTATTTGGAATTATCCATCAACACAATGTTGCCGCCCTTGTCAGATCCCTTAATGGTTATATCTAGATTGTTTTTGAGGGAGTGTAGAGCATTTTGTTGCTCAGGTGTGAGATTTCTGATTGATTTATCTTTATTTAAAGATTCAATTTCCTTGACAGTTTGTTTAACAAACAATGCCACGGCTGGGTTCTGACTAAGTGCTGGGAATCTGTGAGATTTCCTTTTAAATTGTTTAGGTTGTTTTAAATCATCCATTTTCTCCTCTTCACTATCGTCACTTTCCCAGGCATCAAGCCAACTTGATTCAATTCCCTCATTCTCCTGTAGCAGTAGATTAAGGTCCCGAAGGGCCCTAAAATCCGCTGCTTTAAGATTTGGTGCAATTGTCTCTTCAGTTTTCTTAGTTTTAGTGTACATACTCTTAAAGAGTAGTTTTCTTGCAAACAGAAAGATATCTTTAACTACCTCAAAGTTGTCCAGGCTTCTACTGGGACAAAAAGAGAGCCCCAGAGAAAGAACCTCCTTCTCAGCCTCAGTCAATGTGTGTGAAGATAGGTTAATAATATTCAGCCTATCATCTACACAATTGGAGTCGGTACCGATGCCTGCTCCTTTTGCGTGGTTAGGGCCTGTGTTAAGGTCATGTTGTCTAAAAAAGTATCCAACTGAGTTTGATTCTTTGGGATAGCTCCCAACTCTTTGGAGGTTTTAGTTGTTTTACCTTTACCGGAACTGGGTCCCTTACTGCCTTCCAAAGGTCTTGGTGTATTCTCACCTTTGCCGCCCCTTGATGTATGTGGGGTATCTGCAGTTTGTTTTTTATGGGTTTGTTGTAATTCACCATCCATTTCTTGTGTTTTGGCAAAAGGACCCTTTCTTTTCCTTGTAAAACGATCTGTAAGAGAAGAGGCTGAGGAAGAGGCATTTGAGTTAGTATCTGAGCTGTAGTCATTTTTCTCCCCCTTGTTCTTGAAAGATTTTTTGGTTGTTCTATTCCTGAAATCTTTATTTTGATGCCATCTATATGCTCTATTCTCCCCAAACGCATTTTTATCCCTCCAGAATTTTTTATCTTTTTTTTGTAGAATGGCTTTGCTGGAGGTTTTGAGGTGTTCCCTTAATTTTTCTTCGAGGGTTGAATAGTCCTCGTGTGTTTTCAGGGGGGTCAAGCGAATATAGAGAGCATCAATTTCAGCATCAAGATTATTCAATTGTAATCTGTATTCATCCTGTAATAGCATCATAAGGTTTCTAGAGCATTCATTGAGTTTAGATTCCCAATTTTTCTTCAAATTATCAGAAATATGGTCTAAAATCGGAAAGATTTGAATCCTTAGACCTATTGGGTTAATGTTTTCTTGAATGTACCGATCTAGAGACTGTATGTGCCAATGTAATGCACATTTCTTTTCCAATGCTTTGGTCAGACTGTGGAAAAGTGAGGTCAAGTCGGTTTTAACTTGTTCTTTTACTTGGTAATTACTCTTAATGGTCGACATAAGGTCCTCCCAATTCTCACCCAACAGGTCACCCATCCTGAATAGCCACAAGAAAAAAGCAGTGAAAGATAAACAATTATAGCGTTTTGGTCAAAAAACCACAGAAGACCAAAGAAGAAAAACCAGAAAACGGAGGTAACTCCCTTTAATGAAGGGCCAACCCTGGAGTTTCACAAAAAGACGGTGTGTAGTAGTCTAGGTGTGGGGTTCACAACTAAAAGAGAAAGTCTGAAAAGTGAGGATATGGGTGTATTCTCCACCCCTAGAATATAGAGTAGATATAGACTTCTCAAAGATTAGTGTGAAAGGGTTGCCATCATCCCTGAACAATATGCAATAGGAACCTCATTTGATTGGGATTTTTAAGGCAACAAAAGAAAGAAATTTTTTAAAAAATTAGATAAGTTTTATTTATACAAAAATTGTTAAAATGTGATTAAACATATGAAGATATACATTTGCAAAAAAAGGATACACTACAGAAGTGGCAAAGAATTATATGATCCAACGCGTTTCAAAATGATTAAATTTCTTCTTCAGGGATAAATTTTTGCCATTATCTGAAAGGCATAAAGGTAACATAAGTATACATACATATATATATATTTTTTACAACCAACAAAAAAATATGTAAGGAGGCTTACAGTAATCATGATTGACCCAGCAGTTTCTCAGCGTGACACTCCAAAACCCCAACCAGCCTGATAACGGTCTTATATCGCGCAAAGGAGCCCCCAGATATTAAGATCCAATAAGAGACGCCTAATGTCCCAAGCAAAAAGAAGACGCTGGGGGGAAGGGGGATGTGAAATCTGAAAAAAATATACATATATACACACACTCATCATCTGTAAGGGAGATAATGCATCCAAAAAAAAAAAAAAAAAGGACCAAAAACTAACCTTGTAACGGAGATGCAGGTTTATGTGCCTTCAAAGGCGAAAAGATTCAGTATGCAATAAAGAGAAGAAATTCCCCTTCCTGAGAATAAGAGGAAGAGGAATCAGAATGAAAAAATGCAAAAATGAATGAAAAAAATATAAAACACAAGAAAAATAACCATTGTGTCCTAATAATTTCGTGAGCTTAACCACAAAGGGGACTGAATCTGGTGTGCAAGAAAAAATATATATTTAGCTGAATGAAGAATATTAAAAAAAAATAAATAAAAAAAAAAAAAAAAAAAAAATATATAAATAAATAATTTTTTATTGTCAGAATATCAGTGAGTAAATTCATATACAGGCACTGAAAACTGAGAGTATCATGAAAGAGTGGAATTGACCCCAAGAGGAGAAGAATGACTAAAAAGTATATAATATATATGTATTGCTCACTTCCCAGATATTGTCCACAAGTAGGGAAAAAAAGTCTGGAGAGGAGGTAGCTGGAAATGGAAAATATCCATCAATGAAAATAGTGATTTAAAGCTTACCATGGTTTTACAGCATATCTCCCGTAGATGAGTATAGGTAAGTATAGAATCCACCAGGGGTCCAGGAGGAAAAAACAGAGATCTGCCCTGAGCCCAAGCACAAACCCAAAGTTGTCCAATCTTAGCAGCAAGCAGCAGAGAAATGACGCTGGCGGCTCGAGGGCTCCCGGCGTTCTCCTTATAAGTCTGTGCTGATGAATTGATTGACGAGCGCGGGGAGATGACGCCGCCCCAAAAAACGTAGGCGACGTCACTTCCGCCGTTCACAATAGAGGTCATACATGCGCCCATATATCCGGACGTGAGGGGAGACAGGCCGGCTTCCCGCCCCGCCCCCCCTTTACGTCAGTAACCGGAAGGACGCATACAAGAGACATACCATGCTGACACTGGTAGAGCGCCCACAGGCCAGGAGGCAGATGGGGAGAGACAGGCCGGCATTCAGCCCTGCCCCCCCAAACATGTCCACGACCAGCAGGACGCACATAGAAAAACACGGACTGCCAAACAAAAACAATCCAAAGCCCGATCCCGGAGGGGGCAAAAATTGCCCCTCATCGGATCCGCGCATGCAAGGGGGCCCGTCCAAGGACAGTTCCCACCCCTGTAAATTAGAAAATCATAGCAAAGTGTACAGCAGGGTCTCTAAAAAAATAGATTATAACAAAGGACTCAAAAATTGTTGTCATAAATAGCTGGACATGTGGGAAGAATACCCCATATCCAGTGTTAAAGCAGAGACTTTTTGGGAGGAAACATATCCAAAAAAGGATAAATCCTCAAGGAGAACAAAAGCCCCCGACACAGAAAAATCCATCAAATGCCACAAGATGGTGTCCAGTAGACGCCTCGAGTGGCAATGGAGAAAACAGGGGCCCCCAAACTTAAGTTCGGGCCCCCGCCTGTGCCAGGTGCGCGATATGACCACAGACCCGAGTGGGGGCAATTGGAAGATCACCCAGGAAACAGTCAAAACATGAGAACCGAAGCAAACAAATATACACAAATAAATAAATAGATAAATCATGAAGGAATATGTCGTGGACGGGACTGGGGGAACATAAGGTTCTCCCAGCCCGCTCACGAAACATCATTATACAACATTATACACTGCACGAAAAAATTGTATATAAATAGAAATATACCCCAGTAGACATCATCATTCCAACTGCTAAATCCATAGGCTATATATAGTATGGATAGATAGGAAGGTGAAAGGGGGGAGAGAGAAAGAAAGAGGAGGAAAAAGAAGGAGGTTTTGAACATAAAGAAGCAATCGTTTTACAAGGAAAAGAAAGGGTCCTTTTGCCAAAACACAAGAAATGGATGGTGAATTACAACAAACCCATAAAAAACAAACTGCAGATACCCCACATACATCAAGGGGCGGCAAAGGTGAGAATACACCAAGACCTTTGGAAGGCAGTAAGGGACCCAGTTCCGGTAAAGGTAAAACAACTAAAACCTCCAAAGAGTTGGGAGCTATCCCAAAGAATCAAACTCAGTTGGATACTTTTTTAGACAAAATGACCTTAACACAGGCCCTAACCACGCAAAAGGAGCAGGCATCGGTACCGACTCCAATTGTGTAGATGATAGGCTGAATATTATTAACCTATCTTCACACACATTGACTGAGGCTGAGAAGGAGGTTCTTTCTCTGGGGCTCTCTTTTTGTCCCAGTAGAAGCCTGGACAACTTTGAGGTAGTTAAAGATATCTTTCTGTTTGCAAGAAAACTACTCTTTAAGAGTATGTACACTAAAACTAAGAAAACTGAAGAGACAATTGCACCAAATCTTAAAGCAGCGGATTTTAGGGCCCTTCGGGACCTTAATCTACTGCTACAGGAGAATGAGGGAATTGAATCAAGTTGGCTTGATGCCTGGGAAAGTGACGATAGTGAAGAGGAGAAAATGGATGATTTAAAACAACCTAAACAATTTAAAAGGAAATCTCACAGATTCCCAGCACTTAGTCAGAACCCAGCCGTGGCATTGTTTGTTAAACAAACTGTCAAGGAAATTGAATCTTTAAATAAAGATAAATCAATCAGAAATCTCACACCTGAGCAACAAAATGCTCTACACTCCCTCAAAAACAATCTAGATATAACCATTAAGGGATCTGACAAGGGCGGCAACATTGTGTTGATGGATAATTCCAAATACGAGGAGATGTGTCTAAAGATCCTCAACAATCGAAAGTGTTATCGAAAAATTTCAGCATCCCTGGTTGATGGATTCAATCAGGAATTTTATCGACTCGTGGATGAAGCTTTTGTAATGGGAGCCATCACAGGTGAGCTATTGGACTTTATACGTACAAAACACCCTCGTATCCCCACTATGTATGCACTTCCCAAGGTGCATAAAGATTTACACAATCCTCCGGGCCGCCCTATCATATCCGGCAATGGCAGTATATCAGAAGCTATCAGTCAAGTCATTGACCAACATCTCAGACCCCATGTTCTTGAATTGGCATCCTACACCAAGGATACCATCCATCTCCTACAGGTTTTGGAGAACCTCGTGATTCCAGAGTCATCCATTCTAGTGACCATAGATGTGGAGTCACTATATAATAATATACCGCATGACTTGGGAGTAGCTGCGGTTGGCCACGTTCTACGTCAAAAGGCGACAACTGAATGGAAATTTAACAAATTTATCCTTGAAATGCTGGACTTTATCCTTCGACACAATGTGTTTCTTTTCAAGGATTCCCACTACCTCCAGGTACAGGGCGTTGCTATGGGGACATGTTGCGCCCCCTCATATGCAAACCTGTACCTGGGGGAGTGGGAAAAGGGATTTCTGACTAATGACGAATTGACTATGTATACGGAGCATGTCATCTTATGGCAAAGATACATTGACGACATATTCTTAATATGGAACGGCCCAGAAGATGCTTTAAAAGGCTTTTTCAAAGTAATGAATCACAACACCATGAATCTTTTCTTCACTATGTCCTATGATCATCAACAGATCAACTTTTTGGATGTGACCATCTATAAGGACAAGAATGGTCAAGTTGCTAGTAAATTGTACAGGAAGGAAACTGCCGGCAATACCCTTCTACATGCTGACAGTTTCCACCCGGAACCTTTGAAGAAATCTATACCCTTTAGTCAATTTTTAAGACTAAAACGCAACTGTACCACGATGGAAACTTTCCAATATGAAGCAGACAAACTAAGTAAAAGACTACTTATAAGGGGATATACTAAATCCTCTTTGAAAAAAGCCTTTAATCGTGTCAAAAATCTAGACAGACATGCCTTAATCTTTGGGTCCAAAACTCGCAAAGTTGATGATACAACAAGGATCATCCTACGCTACTCCAACGAACATAGTACTATAAGAAGAATTCTTACAAAACACTGGTCAATTTTGACCGACGACCCAGTTTTGGGAAGTCTGCTAACCTCTAAACCACAAATTACCTTCCGGAAGGCAGGTTCCCTAGCAGATCTACTAACCCAAAGTGAATACAAGGGGAACAAAAGAGGGGACCCCTGCAAAACATGGGGGACCTTCCCTTGTGGCAATTGTTCTTTTTGCAATGTTATTCGGAGGAGGACTTCATTTTTACTACCCAATGGGGAACGTTTTCAATTAAAGCATTTTGCAAACTGCCAAACCCAAGGGGTAGTCTACTTGGTACAATGCCAATGCGGGGCCTTTTACATTGGCAAAACCCGCCAGGAATTTAGACAACGCGTGAGCAAACACCTGCTAAGTATGCAGATTGGCAATTTGTACCTTCCCCTCGGCAGGCATGTAGCCAAGGGACATGGATACAGGATGCCATCTGTGAATTTCACGGTGGTAGACCGTGTCCATGTCCCTCTGCGAGGTGGTGACTGGAATAAAATCCTTCTACAACGCGAAATGCGTTGGATAAGACATCTGGATGCCACCACCCCGCCAGGCCTAAATGAGGCAGAAAGTTTTAGACCTTTTCTGGAAGGTTTCAGTTCTGGTAAAACAGACTGAATACAACCTCCCCTCCCTTTTTGCTTCTTTATGTTCAAAACCTCCTTCTTTTTCCTCCTCTTTCTTTCTCTCTCCCCCTTTCACCTTCCTATCTATCCATACTATATATAGCCTATGGATTTAGCAGTTGGAATGATGATGTCTACTGGGGTATATTTCTATTTATATACAATTTTTTCGTGCAGTGTATAATGTTGTATAATGATGTTTCGTGAGCGGGCTGGGAGAACCTTATGTTCCCCCAGTCCCGTCCACGACATATTCCTTCATGATTTATCTATTTATTTATTTGTGTATATTTGTTTGCTTCGGTTCTCATGTTTTGACTGTTTCCTGGGTGATCTTCCAATTGCCCCCACTCGGGTCTGTGGTCATATCGCGCACCCGGCACAGGCGGGGGCCCGAACTTAAGTTTGGGGGCCCCTGTTTTCTCCATTGCCACTCGAGGCGTCTACTGGACACCATCTTGTGGCATTTGATGGATTTTTCTGTGTCGGGGGCTTTTGTTCTCCTTGAGGATTTATCCTTTTTTGGATATGTTTCCTCCCAAAAAGTCTCTGCTTTAACACTGGATATGGGGTATTCTTCCCACATGTCCAGCTATTTATGACAACAATTTTTGAGTCCTTTGTTATAATCTATTTTTTTAGAGACCCTGCTGTACACTTTGCTATGATTTTCTAATTTACAGGGGTGGGAACTGTCCTTGGACGGGCCCCCTTGCATGCGCGGATCCGATGAGGGGCAATTTTTGCCCCCTCCGGGATCGGGCTTTGGATTGTTTTTGTTTGGCAGTCAGTCCGTGTTTTTCTATGTGCGTCCTGCTGGTCGTGGACATGTTTGGGGGGGCGGAGCTGAATGCCGGCCTGTCTCTCCCCATCTGCCTCCTGGCCTGTGGGCGCTCTACCAGTGTCAGCATGGTATGTCTCTTGTATGCGTCCTTCCGGTTACTGACGTAAAGGGGGGGCGGGGCGGGAAGCCGGCCTGTCTCCCCTCACGTCCGGATATACGGGCGCATGTATGACCTCTATTGTGAGCGGCGGAAGTGACGTCGCCTACGTTTTTTGGGGCGGCGTCATCTCCCTGCGCTCGTCAATCAATTCATCAGCACAGACTTATAAGGAGAACGCCGGGAGCCCTCGAGCCGCCAGCGTCATTTCTCTGCTGCTTGCTGCTAAGATTGGACAACTTTGGGTTTGTGCTTGGGCTCAGGGCGGATCTCTGTTTTTTCCTCCTGGACCCCTGGTAGATTCTATACTTACCTATACTCATCTACGGGAGATATGCTGTAAAACCATGGTAAGCTTTAAATCACTATTTTCATTGATGGATATTTTCCATTTCCAGCTACCTCCTCTCCAGACTTTTTTTCCCTACTTGTGGACAATATCTGGGAAGTGAGCAATACATATATATTATATACTTTTTAGTCATTCTTCTCCTCTTGGGGTCAATTCCACTCTTTCATGATACTCTCAGTTTTCAGTGCCTGTATATGAATTTAATCACTGATATTCTGACAATAAAAAATTATTTATTTATATATATATATTTTTTTTTTTTTTTTTTAATATTCTTCATTCAGCTAAATATATATTTTTTCTTGCACACCAGATTCAGTCCCCTTTGTGGTTAAGCTCACGAAATTATTAGGACACAATGGTTATTTTTCTTGTGTTTTATATTTTTTTCATTCATTTTTGCATTTTTTCATTCTGATTCCTCTTCCTCTTGTTCTCAGGAAGGGGAATTTCTTCTCTTTATTGCATACTGAATCTTTTCGCCTTTGAAGGCACATAAACCTGCATCTCCGTTACAAGGTTAGTTTTTGGTCCTTTTTTTTTTTTTTTTTTGGATGCATTATCTCCCTTACAGATGATGAGTGTGTGTATATATGTATATTTTTTTCAGATTTCACATCCCCCTTCCCCCCAGCGTCTTCTTTTTGCTTGGGACATTAGGCGTCTCTTATTGGATCTTAATATCTGGGGGCTCCTTTGCGCGATATAAGACTGTTATCAGGCTGGTTGGGGTTTTGGAGTGTCACGCTGAGAAACTGCTGGGTCAATCATGATTACTGTAAGCCTCCTTACATATTTTTTTGTTGGTTGTAAAAAATATATATATATGTATGTATACTTATGTTACCTTTATGCCTTTCAGATAATGGCAAAAATTTATCCCTGAAGAAGAAATTTAATCATTTTGAAACGCGTTGGATCATATAATTCTTTGCCACTTCTGTAGTGTATCATTTTTTTGCAAATGTATATCTTCATATGTTTAATCACATTTTAACAATTTTTGTATAAATAAAACTTATCTAATTTTTTAAAAAATTTCTTTCTTTTGTTGCCTTAAAAATCCCAATCAAATGAGGTTCCTATTACAAAGAGCACCTTTCCCCCAAATGCCAGGGCCCACGATCTATCGGCAAGAGGCTAGCATTCATTCTCCTCCAAAAGTCTCTCTCCTGGCTAGGTCTGTCACATTTCTCCCCTTTCGGCAGGAGACTAACACAGGAGGAGACCCCAGACGGGTTGACTCCGAAGTTAGTCAGTAGTTCCAGAACTCTAATGCCTGTACCCACACAGTACCCCAAACAAATTGTTCCAAACAAAGCATTACTCACCCAGCCAACCTCTGCCTCTCTCAGAGAACATATCTGCCGCTGGGGAGAGGCCTGGACTGGCCCTTCTCCCTGGAGTCCTTTCTGCCGCTGGAGAGAAGACAGGGTGTCTGGGCTCACCCTGTCATGCTGTTGGGGATCTGGGCCGACTGTATACCCCCTGGGGTTTACAGGTGGAGACTGAAGTCCCATCCACCTTCACAGGAAATCCATACTCTGTTAGTTGAGGGCAGAGTCCAGCAGTACTCGGCCCTGTTGCCAGCCCTTCTGCTGGAAACCCCACACCATCTGCTCTGGCTAACTGCTGGGGCAGGAGGCTGGCTTCCTCCACTCCCAAACTGTGTAGCTGCCAATGGGGAGGTGAGCCGGCTGCTTCCATTCCCTCATCTGGCTGCTTGGACGACATGTCTTTGGTACTGTCTCCCAGGTTCACGGATCTTTGCTGGGGAGGAAAGGCCGCTTCCTCCACCTTGGCCAACTGTTGGGTAGGGACAACAGACAGCTCCTCTCCCTTCTCCCCCTGTATCTGCTGCTGGGAAGTGATTGCCACCTTCTCACCCTGAGCCTCCGAAACTGCCACAGGTGTGGGGCAGAGGTCTTGGACCCTCTGGTTGCCAGCACTTTTTCTGGGGGTTTGCTAGGTGGTTCCTCCTCAACAGAAACGTCTGTCCGGTTGCCAGCTCTTCAGCTGGGGAAGTTCCTTGTAACTTCACAGATACTTCTGTTGGTGCAGGGCAAAGTACAGTGAAGTTTGGCCCTAATATCAGCTCTTCTTCTGCTGGAGGCTCACTAGGTTGTTCTTCCTCAACAGAAAAGTCTATCAAATCCCCTGTCTCTGCAACTGGTCTGGTCTGGGGATAAAGGTTCACCATCTCCTGTCCCTGGAACCCAGAAGATGCTATCAGTGCTGGGCAGAGGTTAGCAGAGCTCTGCCCCATTGTCAGCACTTCAGCTTTGGGGATAGCGATCTCCAGATTTTCCACTGCCGATTCTCTGGCATTCTGCTGGACAGGCACATTCCTCCATCCAAGATCATCCAATGCAGAAACAGGTTCATCACGGTCAGTCAGCACTTGCTGCATCCGCCATAAGACCTCCGCCTCCATAGCTGCAGGGGCAGATTGGCAAAGCACACTGTTACTCTGCCACATTGTCAACTCTTCAGACAGGATTTCAGAGTTGTCAACTGGTACTTCCTGATAGTCCCAGGCAAAGGGAGCACCACCCTGCTGCTGAGCAGAGTCTAGCAGCTGTCTGTAGGCCATCTCAAGCTCCCATTCTTGAACGGCCAGAAACTCCAAATCTTCCTGTGCCCAGTGCACTTCCGAGACATTCAGTCTTTGCTCTCTGTGCTCCATTATTTCCTCCAAACACCACTCCCGATCACTCCCAAAGTCAGGGTCCTCGGACAGCCTCCAGTACAACAATCCCAGGCCATCGTAGTCAAAGCTTTCCGTGGGGCTGTCATCCGCTGTCCACGGGCACACTTGGGCCACATACCACTGGAGGGCTCTGTAGCTCTCGTCCAACCGCATTTCTGCCCGGATCAGCCTGCTTAACTCGGCTGTCCACTCCTGGTTCAGCTGTTCCCCCAATAACAGCATTCGCACTTCATACTGCAACCAGTACCTTACATGGATGGAGGGGAGAACTTTTTCCTGGTTTCGCTGCTCACAGGCTAGCGCTTCCTTCCAGAGTTCGCAGCGGATAGAATCAAACCATCCTAGCAGGACCTGCTCTGATACTGGTCCTCTGTGTTGTATCTGCATCTCTCGCTACCTCCTTTTGAATTCCTCTTCCATGGTGGCTGGTATCTGCACCTCTCCTCTCCTGCTATCTGGACCTTGGATCCAGGTGATGGTTTGGATGTGTTCACGGCAAGGAAGCACGATCCCACCATTCCCTCCACGGCTCTCAAGTAAGTCTTTCAGCGTGGCTCTCCTGCAAGCTGGTTTGGAGTGTCCCAGTAAATGGAGAGCAAATCCCACCGCTGCCAACCAATGTAACGAGCCCCTGCTCGCTCGGTTCCACTCTCCCGACACTTCTCTGCTGCTATAGAATCAGATTGCAGATCTCAACATCTGATGGTTCGGTCATCCGATGCTCCAGGATTAGAACTACAGTTGTGTCGTTCAAATCCAGTTGTGTAGCTCAGAACAAACACCAGGCAGGCAGTATGTAAGTTCAACCAGGAATCTCTTTTATTGAAAAATACAGGCTCTTTTATACAGTAAAAGAGGAGGTGCATACCTCCGGCTCATATTACTCTGAACATACACCTGTGACCAGAAACCTAATTAACATGGGCTAATGAACTAATCCCTTTAGACAGCCTAGATGACTCAGACATGACCTTTAGGCCAGACTGGCCCTCTTGTAGCTCAAAAAACCCAATCAACATTATCACAATAGCAGAGTTAATTAACACAAACAACAATGGGGATCCAATGACTCTTAGATCCCACACTAGAGACTTATTTACAATACACATTCTAGCAGGCAACAGACAGACAGGTGGCTGGAATTGACATCAGCATCTCCTAACAGTATTTGTCCCAGCATTATGAATCAGCCACTATTTCTAATATGGCAAATCCAGGGTCCCCAGAGTCTGTGTGTCCTGGGGGACCAGGACCCGAATCCACAGTAATACCACCTCAAGGGTCCTCAGGCATACAGCTCACAAAGAGCACCGTTCCCCCAAATGCCAGGGCCCACGATCGATCGGCAAGAGGCTAGCATTCAGTCCCCTCCAAAAGTCTCTCCCAGCTAGGTCTGTCACAGGGACCATTTGTTGGGATCCTTGAATTGTCTGGATAGGCAATCCGCATCCAAGTCCTGACAGCCTGGAAGATATATGGCCTTCAAATCTGGGAGATATTGTTGTGCCAATGTCATGATCGGTTCTACCTCTCTCAAGAGGGATTGGCTGTGCGTCCTGCCTTGTCACTATATGTAGGACACTGCTGACATGTTGTCCAGATGAAGCAGGACTGAGCGACCCTGTATGTAAGGCAGCAAGGTGGCCAACACTATAAATGCTGTTTGAAGTCCCAGAATATTGGAAACTAGGCCATGAGTGCAAATGTCCCCTCTGCCCTGGATCTTGAGTTGTTCGCAGGTGGCACCCCATACTGCTTTGCTGGCATCTGTTTTAATGATCCATGGCTGTGGCCCTAATGGAAGATGCTGTTTAGCATTTCTAGTTTTGTCTACCACCAGAGACTCTGGTGCATCTGGCTGGTGATTCTGATTGGCTGGGTTAGACGAACTCTCTTCCACTGCATCAGGAAGCCTTGTTGAAAAACTCTGAGTTTCCAGTGAGTCCAGGGGATCATTGGGATACATGAAGCCATCGTCCCGAGAAGACTCATGCACTGGGATGCTAACATCACTGGTGCAGCCAATGCCTGTTGGACTTTCTCCCTGATTTTGGGGAGTTTATGAAGTGGCAAAGAAACTGTGGCCATCTGAGTATTGAATTGGGCCCCTAGGTAGACCATATTCTGTGTAGGCTCCAGCTGGCTCTGTTAATGCCTGCCCCCCAACGCAAATCTGGTATAACTGAAGGATAGGGACATGCTGGCAGGCATCCTCCAAATCAACTGAAATCCTTCAATCTCCTGAATGAATAACCGGGTTTATGGTATGGAGAGACTCCATCTTGAGTCTCTCTACCCGGATAAATTGATTCATTCTGGAGGCTGCTGTTTGAACAGCCAATAAAGGCCTTGCGCCACTGTGGACTGAATGCACTGGTTTTGGTAGTGGTCTTTCTAGAACGGGGCCACATTGAGCAGTCTGGCTCCAACTGCCTCCTGGCAGACCTGGTGTTAAAAGGGCTTATAGGTATCTGAGGGAGCCACAGGGGTCTTAGCTCTCTGCAATCTTTCCAAGGTTGACTGTGTACCCCTCCAACCCTTTCTGGAGTCCTTGGATGGGCGAAAGCCTCCGCAATCCCAGTACCCGTTTGGTGCTCCTCGGGATGGTGGCCCCCTCTGGTGCTTAGACCTTCGATCTTGGGGCAGAAGGCCTGATTTTCCTCCTGTAACCCTGGAGATGGCAGTTTCCAGTTTTTGGCCAAACAGCTCCTTCCCATCAAAAGGCAGTTTACAGCAATTCTGCTTTGCAGACGGGTCGGCCGCACAGGATTTTAGCCACAATGCTCTTTTGGCTGTGACTGAGCTAAGCATGGCTCTGGAAGACCATCGAATGATGACTATAGCTTCCTCACCTATGAAGTCCGCCAAGAGTTTTATCTCATCAAGAGCCTTGATGATTTTTTCTTTTGGCAGCTGGTTTTTGATCGCATACTCCAAGTTCTGTGCCCACACTCGCATAGAGCTTGCTACGGATGTTAAAGCAATGGCGGGCTTACATGCACCACCTGCCATGAGGTAAAACTTTCTTAAGTCCATGCCAATGCGTCTATCAAAGATATCGCAAAAGGAGGAAGAGCCTTCCATCGGAAGTGTCACATTCTTGGCCAGTCTGGGGACTGCTGCACCCACCGTTGCTGGGTTAGATAAAGGAGCCACATCCTCCTCCATGAGTGGATACAACTTCTGCAACCTATTAGATTAGGAGGATTTTCTCTCCCTCTTCTCTTATTCCTCCTGAAACCGGCCTCTTATTTCTGTCATAAGAGGAAAGGTAGCTAGCTACTTATGTCTTTAGGTTCCTCCTACGGAACCCAAAGACTTGTTCACACTTGCAGCAGGCTCTGCTATTGCACTGAAAAGTGATCTGTGCTTAGGTTACTTTTCAGAGGCGTTTGATATCATCATCATCAAGAGGGGACAAGTGTTCCCACTATGTGATTTTCAAAGAGAGATTTGCACGCAATGTTGCAACTCGCATGGGGGCAGCCTATTCACTTGGCTGCCCTACACGTGCGAAAATAAGCCCCCGCTTCGCACAATGTTTTTAAAGGCACGTTCTCCCACGTGACAATCACAGCAGAATCACATCGCATTTGGGGTGCCCTGAGAGGATAAAGGCACCTAAGGCATGCTGTGCAGCTATTGCCACACAATTTAAAATCGGATTGTATGCTTTGTAATAATACGTTTTGTCCTTCTTTGGAGAAGGTTCCGGATCCTCCCACTCCAGTGCAGATTTTACTGCCTTAATGAATGGTGGTATCATCGCAAAATCAAAGCCTGAACCTTCAGGATCCTCTGCTGAGGAGGAGGTGGTATTTTCTCCCTCTGCTTGGAAGGTTGGCTGTAATACTGGGTCTGGGGAATCAGTCTGCCTAATCCGCTGAGCTGGAGTCACCCCTAAAGTGCCTGGTACCCCTCTAGTTAGAGACGGTTGAATGGCTTGGTTTAGACCTGGTGCAAGGCTCACACTCTGTTTGTCTGCTTCTGTCCCTGGTTGTCTGAGACGACTGGAAAATTCTGCCAGGGAGTAGCAGACTACTTTCTTGAGCAAGGTTGACACCTGTTGACTCTCGTACTCCTGGTCTCTGGCAAGCTGCCTGAAGCAGTTGCTGCAAAGTAGCTTTTCTGGCATAGGGTTATCTCCACATGACCAACATTCGCCTTTTTGGCGCTGAGCCCTCGGAGGAGAAGCGGTGTGCTTTCTCTTAAGCGTACATTTGTGCCCTTTGTACTGGGGTCTGCCAGGACTGGAGGATTCACTTTCTGCCCTGGAAAATTCTGACGATTCAGAGGGCCTCTGGACTCCCTAGTGTGTGTGAGCAGCCGGGGCTGCAACAGAGAAGGCATGCTCGTCAGGGTATAACGTACTGTTTTTCCAGCATCTTCTTACTTACCCAAAGTTGGCCCTTACCTGGCATTGCGGTGGTCTTGGTTATGTGGTGTTAGGCTCGTGCTGGCGTAAGAACCGAAAGGAGCAAGGGGGACTGCATGGCAACAGAGAGAAAAAAGGGAAGCGAGAGAGGGAAAAAAATACATATATATACCCCCCCTTTTTTAATTTTTTTTGGCAAAGAGAAACAAATTTAAATAAGTGTAGCACCTTCTACTTTAGATAGGTAGGTGCTAGTGTAGGTTTTTTGTAAGCTGCCAGCGTAGGTAAATTTAAGCAGGCCTATGCTGTGAGCTAGGTACAAACAAGGACAAGGATAAATCCAAGGAAAAAACTAAGCTTAACTTACCGACCAGCCCTCAGACAATCAAATAACCTGTCTAATGCCGCGTACACACAATCGGACATTCCGACAACAAAATCCTGTGATTTATTTCCGACGGATGTTGGCTCAAACTTGTCTTGCATACACACATACAACATGTAGGACGGCACTATAAAGAGGAAGTTCAATAGCCAGTGCGCCACCCTTTGGACTCCTTCTGCTAATCAGATTGTTTCTGCTCTTCAGTTTGTGCTTGTGGGTTCGTATCTGGTTTTCAGTGCGTGTAGTCAGTTCGTATCTGGTTTTCAGTGCGTATTTTTATATTACGTATTTGTTTCCCAGTGCGTTCTTGTCCGTTCGTTTTTGATTTTCAGCTCACTCTTCTCAGGTCTTTCTGATTTTCAGTGCATTCTGTTCGTTCTGACCAGCCGACCATTTTGAAGCCATGTTGCAGGTACATACTCATCTTAGAGTTCGTGCTGTGCAAGGGCTTGGTGTTGAGGTTCTTACTTTGACCCAAGCCCAGTCCATGAACAGGGCAGGGAGGAGTTCATTGACGAAGAATTGGTTGCTCCAGCGTCACCAATTCTCTCACATGCCTTTGTTGTGGGAGATCCGTGAGAATAATCCTGATGATTTCAGGAATTATCTCCGGATGATGGACCCCGTTTTTCACCATTTGTTGGCTTTGCTGTCCCCTTATATTACGAAGCAGGACACCTGCATGTGGCAAGCCTTCACGCCTGAACAGAGGCTAGTCGCCACGTTGCAGTACTTGGCGACAGGGAGAAGTCTGCAGGACATCAAGTTCTGGACAGGCATCTCCCCCCATGCTCTGGGAATCATTATTCCAAAGATCTGTTCTGCCATCATACGGGTCCTGCAGAAGAACTATATTAAGGTAAGATTTCTCCTTTAACATCACATTCTATGTATTTAATATTTGCTAATGTATTCTATTTCTTTCATCATTCCATAATTACCTTGATTGTAATATGCTGTGAATGTCCTCTTTATCCTCATGCATGCTGGAAGTTTTTCAAGTTCTTTTTTGTCCTTCATGCATATTTGCCTTCACTAACCTCCCCAGCATGCTATCCTGGGTCCATACACACCAAGCCTAGTCACTTAACAATGTATTTTATCAGCTCCATTGTAGTGCTTTACCCTAAACACCCCCTAAAATGTGTACAAATGTTATTTGTGTCCTTAAATTCAGGCAGAGTGCCTGAGGCTTTTTTTCTGGGGTCCCAAAATTATTAGGAACCCTCCCTCCCCCCAACCGCTAAGTCAACCGATACCAATCCTCTATCTGCTGACTTTACCAAACCCATACACGCTATAACCACCTCTTTTGTGTTCATATTTATGGATGAATTCACCAAAGCATGTAGTGAAAGGGCCTGCCTGAATACTTTCAAAATGGTACTGTTTAAAGTTTTGGTCTCCTATTATCTTGATAGGTAATTGCAGAATGTAAAAATGTGCTTCAATTTGGACAATGTGTATTTATATTTTTGTATTATGACACTTGATACCTGTCCAGTGGGCTGCCAATAGTGTAAGTAAGGAGGGGATGGCCAAAGTAACACACATTATTTATGCATTCAGCTCTCAATGAAGTGGAGAGGGTTACCTGTCCAAACCCCCCCCCCCACTAAAATTTGTACAATGTGCCATCGGGGGGGGGGGGGTAATCTGATAGGTGGATCTTAGTTTTTTTTTCTTTAAATACTCCTTAAAATCAATGTTGTACTGATGTTGACCAATAATGTTTGCATCTATTCTGCTTGCAATGTTATGTGGAAAAGTACTAATTTTTATTTTTATTGTTTCACTCCACAGTTTCCTTCAACGCCACAGGAATAGCAGACTGTGGCTTCCCAATTTGCCCAGCGGTGGGACTTTCCCAACTGCGGAGGGGCAATAGATGGGAAACATGTCCACATAGTCCCACCCCCCAACTTGGGGTCATACTATTACAACTATAAGGGGTTTAATAGTATAGTGATGTTGGCGGTTGTGTCAGCGACATATGAGTTTCTCTATCTGGACTTGGGGAAGAATGGCCGGATGTCAGATGGTGGAGTCATCGCCCAGACCGAGTTCTATGGACGGCTCCAGAGTGGTGGCTTGGGATTGCCATCTCCGGAAGACAACGTGGCTGGTCTGCCATTCGTCTTTGTCGCTGATGAAGCGGTTGGGCTGGGTGATCACCTGATGCGGCCATTCCCCATGAGGACCCTCACCCCGGACCAGAGGGTTTTTAACTACCGGCTGGCCAGAGCCAGAAGAGTGGTGGAGAATGCTTTCAGGATAATGACCAGCCGGTTCCGCCTATTCCTTACACCAATCAACATGGCGGAATATAAACTTAACCATATAATCCTTGCATGCTGCATTCTCCACAACTTTTTAAGGAGAAATTCTATGAACTATGTGGCCTCAGTTGGGCCTGAGACCAGATTTCAAGACCTGATGGCACATGAAGCTGGCCATCCTGGCTTGCCCCCCCAAAGCGCACGCGAGGTCCGTCTAAAATATATGGAGTACTTTGCAGGTAGGGGGGCCATTGATATGCCAGAAAATGTATAAGAAGCATTTTTTAAATAAATTTGTATTTTACACAAAAAAAGTTTCCTTTGATTTACTGCTTGTGTTTCTTTTAGCTGTCTCCTAGGTTATCCAATGGGCTTTTCTTTTTGGCCATTTTCTTCAATAGTGCAAACGTAATGTATTTGATACATGAGGTGACAATCTCTTCTTTAGCTAACTATTATGTTGTGGGTCTGCTACACACACACCTTGTTTTGTTGTTAATGTATGTAATGCATTAAGGATAAACATATTTATAATTTTCAGCACCATAATTTTATTTTTTGGAGTGACGACAATGGCCTGATTGTTACAAATTATAAAGCACTGTGGGTGTTATTTACT
Source organism: Aquarana catesbeiana (assembly GCF_042186555.1). Lineage (NCBI taxonomy): Eukaryota > Metazoa > Chordata > Amphibia > Anura > Ranidae > Aquarana > Aquarana catesbeiana. The sequence goes on from NC_133329.1 coordinate 154,882,630, forward strand.
AAAGGAAAATCCACTTTGCACTACAAGTGCACTGCAAAAGTGCACTTTAATGTGCAGTGAAACTGCACTGAAAGTGCACTTGTAGTGCACAGTGGATTTGCCTTTAGTAAATAACCCCCATTGTCACTGTAAACACCAACTTAAACAAGGAACTGCTATTGAGCATTGAAAGAAGAAGCCACACATTGTTGAGTAGAAAAGTTTTTACTCTGCGCACATTCACATGTGCATTTAGAAAAGGATTTTTGAGCAAACCAACATATTTTTGGAATTTTTTTTTTGGACAGTAGAAATATCCTTTTTGTGGTAAACAGGCATGTTTTTAAAAACATAAAACAATACACAACTCAGGAACTTACAAAGTTCAACTTTGAGAAATTGAAGGCAATATCAGACATTAGTATGTTGAAACTGTGTTGATCTTGCCTTCATCAGATGGGGTGATGTCACCCCTGTAAAAGCCAAATTTTGAATATGCACATAAATTGAGAGTCAAAATGGGGATTTTCCTCCTGAACCCATTCCTAAGGTCAACATGTGCTAGCTCCCATCATGGGGGATCAATGGACATGTTTCGGGGGTGCAACCCCTTCCTCTCATCTACTTTAGTTGCGAGGAAGGGGTTGCACCCACAAAATGCATACATTGATATCCCATGATGGCAGATAGCACATGTTGACACACTGTGTGCATCTTCAAAATTTGGCTTTCAAATTTTTAAAGAGAAGTTTGAAAAATACAAACGAGGGGGGTGCATGCGCAGCAGCCTGAGGCGGCGGTAATGTCTCCTTAGAGCTCCGCTCCTCGGGAGAACGAACCGGGGGACTACAGGTCTCAGCGGCGCCGAATATAATTCAAAACTGAATATTATACACCTCTCCACACCCTGCTACTAATAGAATGGTCCTAAGAGGTCCGAAAAACAAATTTAAAGCCGGAATACCAAAGGATAAACTCCACAGACTGGCAGCTGAGATGGCGGCATCATCCTCTCCCTCACAGCGCAGCAGCTCACACATGAAGCAGTCTCTCCCTCACAGTCAAAATGCACAGGCTTCTAAAAGGTGAGTCAGTTTGTGACTATAATGATACAAGAAATACCACACAGCCTGACTTCAAACAATTTGAATATATGCTCCAGAAAGCTCTGAAACAAACCTCTGACCATATAACAGAAATGTTAACTAAAGAAATAAGAGAGCTGGGTCAGAGAACTGCAGACCTAGAATTGAAAGTTGATGAAATTGACACCCGCACTCATAAATATATGACTGAACTTGAGACCCTTAAAGAGGAAAACCTTTTATTACAGTCACGTTTGGAAGACCAGGAGAATAGAGATCGTCGATCGAATATACGTATTAGGGGAATCCCAGGCAACAGTCACGGCGCTGTTTCAGGATTTAATACCCGGTATTCCCATTGACAGGCTTGAAATGGACAGGGTACATAGAGCCCTAGCCCCGCGCAAATCCAATGGCCCTCCTAGAGATATCATTGCTAAATTACACTATTACAGAACCAAAGAACAGCTGTTAACAGCCGCCAGAGGCAAAGAACTCCTCAGCTTCCAGGGGCATAGCTATCAGCTCTTCACTGACCTATCTCCACTCACAGTAGCTAAGAGACGTGCACTCAAACCTCAATTACAGATACTCCAGCGCAATCAAATTGTCTACCATTGGGGATTTCCCTTTTGTCTTCGATTCACCTACCTGGAAACTAAATACGTTTGTCGTTCTTCAGAAGATTTACAATCGATACTAATAGATATAGGTTTAACCGAAGAAACCTCTACCAAAAACCAGCCCCGCAGAAGTTCCATCTCTCAATCTTCACAGCAAAATAAGAAAACAGGACTCAGCACTACATCCTCCTCATATCAAAACCTTAATAAGCGAGGTCGCTACGAACATTTACCTCACACCATTATAGACTCCATGGACTGACTGCTCAGCTTAAATAAATTTCTCTCACTTTTTTCAGGTTTCCAGCTTTTTTATGCTGGTTAAAGTTCCTTTAATTACCATACTCATGAATTGAATGAGCTTTGGCTTTGAGTGTAGTTGTAATAATGGGAGGGGGAGGGGGGAGAGTGGAGGAGGGGGAGGGGGGAGAGTGGAGGAGGGGAAGATTAAAAAGATTTTTTTTTTTTTTTTTATTGCATTTTTTTTTCTTCTTTTGTCTATCCCTCCTCGCTCTCACTCTCTGTTAATAAATTGTTAGTTAATCATTAATATGATAATACTTCTATAGATCCTGTGGTCCTCCGGTGTTGTTCATCCCATAGGATTTCCTTGCTGCCCTACATACCACCTAAAAGAGTCCCACTAATTTTTATGGGGGACTCTGCAGGTGGTCCTGTTTCCTCTCAGGGAGTATTTTATACTCACCTGAGATGCTCCCACACCCTACTGTTTAACCTTTGTTTACTGATATTTTGTCTCCATATTGGGTTTTTTTTCTTTTATTCTCTTATTCTCTCTTTTTCTACCTTTTATTATTTCCCCTTAATTGTCTGGCTGGCGGCTCTGGCTCTCGGTAAGTACCTTGCCTATTATGATATAATGTTGATCCTAGTTGGTTTATGGCCCCTAAAAATGTTTTGTCATTAAATGTACAAGGGTTCAATATTCCGCATAAACGAATAAAAGCATTACGTTCCTTTGCAACAAAGAAAGCTAATATTATATGCTTACAGGAAACGCATTTTACAGATAAACTGTATCCCAAGTTTCTTTCTTCCTCCTATCCACAACTTTATACAGCCTCTGCTACGGTTAAACGGCGTGGAACTTTGATTGGTTTTCATCGTTCTACTCCGTTTAATCTAGTATCGCAATTACCTGACCCTGAAGGACGTTATATACTCTTAACAGGTTATATTTCTGATAATCCTATAACAATTGTATCCTATTATGCTCCCAACAAACACCCAACAGCCTTTTTGTCTCATCTTTCCCAGGTAATAGAAGCTCATAGGTTTGGTACAGTTGTTATATGTGGGGATTCCAATGCAACTATTTTCCCGTTTCTAGATAATTCTCCCACAAAACCTAACACAGGTACAAAAAACTTGTCTTTTCAACACCTACTTACCACATATGGTTTAGTTGACACCTGGCGAGAGATGAACCCTACCAGTAAATGTTTCACTCATTATTCCTATCCACACAATTCCTTCTCACAAATCAATCATATCCTTACTCCATCTAGCATATTACCAGAAATCATTTAATCTAAAATTGTTCCTATTCCATGGACTGACCACTGCGCTGTAATTACTACTATTGCCTCCATAATTTCCAGATCACAAGATACCACTTGGTGTATTAACGACTCTATACTGACTCACCCCTCTTATCGTGTTGTAATTGAGAAAGCACTTTCAGATTATCTAACATCCAATGACACAGGTGATATCTCTGCTCTTACATTATGGGAAGCACATAAAGTTGTTATTAGAGGAAGATTAATACAACAAGCAACTATACTTAAAAGGGAACGGAAAATTTTGTTTGCAAAACTTGAATCCACCTTTAATGACTGTTACCAATCTTTTCAATCATCTCCAACTGCTAACAACAACACTAAACTCGAAAAAGCCCGTCTAGATTTAGATCTTTTTTTGACAGATTCGGCAGACAAACTCTTACGCAAATGACACCATGTACAATACCTTAAGGCAAGTAAACCTGATACCCTTATGGCTAGAATTCTGAAAAATTCACAACACAATCAGACACCCATTAAACTAAAAATATCCAAAGAAACATATACTAGCAACCCAGTAAAAATTCTTGAGATATTTCGTTCCAATTTGGCAAAATTATATTCCTCATCCTCAAATTTTGATAAGACCAAAGCAGATACTTTATTTTCTAACATTACGCTTCCTAATCTTGATCAACAGCAAAAAGCCCTCCTTGAAAACACGATCACCTCTACTGAAGTGTTAAGTGCAATAAAATCCTTAAAATTACGTAAGAGACCGGGTCCAGATGGCTTTTCAGCAGCCTACTATAGACAGTATGCACACATCTTAACACCAGTCTTAACCAAAGCCTTCAACTCGATCCTTGAAGGACATTCATTTAGAACAGAGACGCTTACCTCTATAATAGCAATGATTCCCAAACCACACTCTGACTCTACTTCCTGGACTAATTATCGTCCTATTTCTCTTCTCAACCTAGATATAAAACTAATAGCTAAAATCATGGCCACCAGATTGAATACTATCATTGGTCAACTAATACATAAAGACCAAACAGGCTTTATGCCGAAACGTCAGGCAGGCGATAATATTAGGCGTACACTCTTACTTATTCACGCGGCTAAAAACAGGCAGATCCCAGCTTGTCTTGTATCTCTAGACATACGGAAAGCATTTGATTCTGTCACTTGGTCATATATGGAATATATCCTTCAAAAATGGGGATTTGGTAAGCACTTTTTAACTTGGGTCTCTTCTTTATACAATAACCCTAGAGCATATATTAAATACTCTGGTTATAAATCAACAATGTTTGACATCAATAGAGGTACTAGACAAGGCTGTCCCCTTTCCCCATTACTTTTTGCCCTATTAATTGAACCTCTAGCACAAATCATTAGAAACAATCCCGACATTAAAGGTATTGAAATAGGTGGTCATCATCATAAATTATGCCTTTTTGCAGATGATATTCTAATATTTTTTTGTCACGTCCTCATATATCTACCCCCAATTTATTACTCACACTTGAAAACTTCGCACAAATTTCAGGCCTATATATCAACCCTATAAAATCTCAGGCGTTAAATATTTCCCTATTACAATCTGAACTTCAACAAGCACAAACTTCATTACCTTTTACCTGGGTTCCAAAACAACTCCCATATTTAGGGATACAAATCACAACTTCTCTTAAGGATCTTTTTGCAGTTAATTACCTACCCCTTTTGAAACAAATTACTGGTCTCATGAAAAATTGGGCTTCTCTTCCGTTGTCCTGGTTGGGAAGGATTAACGCTATTAAAATGTCAATATTGCCGAAATGTTTATACTTATCTAGGGTACTTCCAATACCACTACCATCCTATTTTCTAAGACTAGCTCAACATAGAATTATGTCCTTTATTTGGGGCATCACCAAACCTCGTATATCTAAATCTATACTATATCTGAATAAACTGAAAGGTGGTTTGGGGATACCCAACTTTTTCTCCTATTACAACGCTGCACAAATGGCACTTCTTCCCAAATATCACGCTACAGTTGAAACACCCCTTTGGGTAGCTATTGAATCGGTGGACAGCGACCCTATTTCAGTGGCAAATATTTTATGGATTAACCCTACCGATACAGTTCATCTTTCTAATCCAATAACAAAACATACCTTGACTATTTGGGATAAATTCAAATGTCTGTATAATCTCAAATCCTCACATAATCCCCTGCTTTCATTCCTCAATAACCCAGCCTTTTATCCTGCTTGGAAATTTCCAAGATCATTCTCTATTTGGTCCACTGTAAACCTTACTCGCTTATATAATTTATCCTCTTCAACCAATATTCATACCTTCCCTGTACTATGTGAAACTTATGGTATACCTAAAAAAGAATTATTTCGCTATTTACAGATTAAAAATTTCTATGAACCATTCCTTTCTACAGGTTCTACTCTTAATCAAATGACTCAATTTGAGCGTATCTGTATAAGCGATCCACACATCAGAGGACTTATCTCACTATTATATCACCAATTCAATGTGACTTCTAGTGCATTTCTACCCTCATATCCTATTAAATGGGCACAGGATATCAATCAAAAGCTAGATGATAAAGATTGGTCTAATATATGGCTAGCCACTAAAACTTCCTCTCCTAACTGTTTTGCAGTAGAAACAAACTATAAGGTCTTAACACGATGGTACATGGTACCGGCTAGAATAGCTAAATTTGCTCCCTCACATTCACCTAATTGCTTCAGAGGATGTGATGTGCCAGGTACACACTACCATATATGGTGGCAATGCCCAGTTGTCACAGTATTGTGGAAGAACATATTTCTTATGGCCTCTAAAGCCCTGGAAATCATAATTTCTCCAGATCCCACTATGGCTCTCCTAAACCTAAAACCTGACATGCTCACTCACACTCAATTTCAATTGTTTATCCAACTTAGTACTGCAGCCAAACAAACCATTGCCAAGGCATGGAAATCTCAAACTCTAATTGTGAACGAAGCTAAACACAGAATGAATAAAGCACTCATACAAGCAAAGATGACAGCTATTGAAGAAAATAAGATTGATAAATTTAGAAAGGTCTGGCAACCATGGGTTAAACACTATTTTCCCACAGACTTTGACCAATCTTTATTACTACCACACTAGGTTATGTAATAAATTCAATATATATAAGTATATGTCTATCGTGAGCCAGAGCGTCAGCCCGGATACTCCCTTCCTTCTCTCTTTCTTCTCTTTTCCCCCCTTTTTACTATTCTTTATGACATGGATTATATGTAAATTAGAGATACATATTCCTTAACATACTCTCTTTTATTGCTCATCTTACAACTAGACAATTGTATCCAGACAGATCATTTCTTATTTATTTCTATTCCTGTATCTTACTCAACAATGTAAACAATATAATTACAGTTACGGTTCCTATTATAACATTATACTGTAAAGCACCTTGATTACATGATATCTATCCATGTATTGTATTCTTTTATTTCTTTTTCTTTTTGGAAAACTCAATAAATATATTTAACAAGAAAAATACAAACGATTTGCTAAAGTTTGGTGTGTTTTAGATGCTGCATCATCATTGATGTCTTCCTTGATCTTCTGTAAATCACGATTGCACACCATGATCTCCCCAATGAGGACGTGTGCACTTGCACTTGTGAAATGTGTTTCTTCTTCCACAACATCCATATCACCTAAAATAAAAAAACACACCATGTATTTATAAATATGCAGGCATCCATCTATTACCTGAAGCTGTGGTCTCAGACACTCACCTGTTGTGGTCACTATTTCGCCCAATTCATAAACCTCTCCTTCCTCCACATCCTCTGGTTGTGGTGTGGGGATTTCCCCTTCTTTAGGAGGTTGGGGTCCCTGGTGTCATCTGATGTCCCGAATCTTTTCTCCCCTATGTGAATACAAAAAAGGTATACTTATCACACAGATATTTTAGGGCAGAAATAGGAATATGAAACATTGCTTGGAAGTGTTGTACAACTGTCTGTTTTGGCAGAGTTCCAATGCTCTAATACTTACCTGTGTGGGACACCCTAAAAAGTTTGTTCTGTTGTCCCACACTAGTTCTCCGGCATCCAGATGTGTAAACAGCTGCTGAGTGTCCTCTCCTTACACTGAATCAAGTTTGCATTTCATTCTAGTTACAAACCCATCTAGACAACAATCTACTAAACTTCTTTTAAGATAAATATGCCTGAACAAATGTAGTTAACCTGCATCTGCCAAAAACATTGTATTAGTGGGCGAACGATCAGTGTTTACTACGAACGATTACTGTGCCCACGAACCTGAAAGTTACCATTTTAAACAGTACAACAGAAAAGAAAAGTGCATGGAGCAGCATGCAAGTAATAAGAATAATAGGAACACATGACAAATACTTACTTTTTTGAAGAACTCTCTTGATCCTTCTGTACTGATCCTGCTCCCTCAATTTCAGGTCTGACCAGCGTTTCCGCAATTGATCCTTGGATCGTCGTACACCAAAATTCCTGTGCAGACTTTTCACAACTTTAGTCATGATCTTGGCCTTTCTCACATTTGGGTTTGGATAAGGTCCATGCTTTAAATCATAGTCGGCCCTCTTCAAGATGTTCACCATCTCCACCATCTCTACAAAGGGACATATTTGAGGCCCTAAATCTCCTCTGGGATCGGGACGTTCGTAGCTCCGGCCTTTCATCGTTGCTGCTGTCTTCATGCACTTGTTCTTTCTCCGCCATGTGCTCTCCCACTGCGCCGAAAGAGAAGGGGCGGGAAAAATACTAGAAAGAAGGTCAGGGGCGGAGCTTAACGCATGCGCAGTGTATATAAAGCATAACACACGTGCGTCGTACGTACGATCTGTGAGAGGAGGAAAGAGTAGCGGAAGTGCCGATCGTTCTAACGAAGGTATAATTTTAACTTGGGGCATCAGTGGCCTATACTGCTTATAGATTGAGGCCTATATTGGGACAAGATTAGGAGAGTTTAGCCTGACACTAGGGTTTGTCTTGTGTTGTGTCTTGCAGATAAAATGGATCGATTCAACGATCATGATTTCCTCCCCCAATTCCTTGATTTGTACAGAGAGCTGCCCTGTCTGTGGCAGACAAAACACCCCTTTTATACAAATCGACTAAAGAGGAAGGCAGCACTGGATAAATTGCTGGAATTTGTGAAGCTGCAGATCCCCACGCATCAATTATTTGAAGTGCAAAATAGGTGGCCTGAGGAGCACTTATAATAGGGAGCGCAAGAAGGTCCAGGATTCCCAGAGATCAGGAGCAGCAGCAGATGACATTTATGTACCCAGGCTGTGGTACTATGACAGACTGCAGTTTCTGTCAGACCAGACTGAAATCAGGCCATCACTTTCAACCCTTCCTTCCACTCTTCCTTCCACCCCAGCTGAGGCTTCTGACATCCAACCTGGGCCTTCCACTCAGGAAGAAGATGTGGAGGAGCCCAGCTTGAGTCAGGTATAGCATTGTTAAACAGATTTCTCTAAATTGTGTGTGATTGATGAACAATAAACTAAAACTATGTCCCTTTTTCATACACAGGAAAGCCTCAGCCAGGAGGTGGAAAGTGGCAGCCAGGAGGTGGCAGGGGAAAGTTGCAGCCAGGAGGTGGCAGGGGTAAGTGACAGCCAGGAGGTGGACAGGCCCAGTAGCCTGACAGAATCCCAGGTCCCTCTCCTCCGCCTTCAACAAAAAAGGCCCAGGAAGGGGAGGAGCGTGGAGGAGTTGGGTTAATTCAGCAGGCTTCTGCGGCCCTCAGAACCCCCCCAGTCTTCTTGAGGCCTATGCCTGCATGGCTGCCAACAAAATGCAGGAAATGGAGGTGGGCCAATGCCTCTTTTGTGAGGAAGTGATATATATGGCCCTAAATGAGGGGTTGAGGGGCGAACTCGCAAGCAAAACCTACATGTGTGAGTTGGACCATCCTCCTCCTCCTCCACCTCCTGCCACAACTCCAACACCAGAGCCACAGCCTGGAAGCAAATGTGGAAACAAGGAAGACAAGAGAGTCATGGCCTGGGTTTGGTCTGGTCTGGCAAAAGACGCAGGCTGTGGTAAGACCACAGCCTGGGCATCTATATGTCACCTGCTGCTGTTTCTGATCTCTCGGAGTCCTGGACCAGATTGTGCTCCCTATTAAATTGACTCCTCAGGCTAAAAATTTTGCATGTCAAATAGTTGATGTGTGCCCTGGGGTACAAAGGCTTTGCTAATTTCACAAGTTTATCCAGCATTGTGTCAGGAAAAGCCCTCTTGTAGTCATTCCAGCAATGACTACAAGATTAAAAGAATGCCTGTAAGCGCCATCCGGCGCTCGCGCGCGCGCAATATCGCTAATAGGCGAACGCGCGTGCGCAATAGCGCCAATGGGCGAACACGCGTGCGCAATAGCGCCAATTACGGTGCACGGGCGGGTGCGCGCACGTGCCCTCTGTAATACACTTGGCGCCAAGATGGGCTATTTAAAGGAGACTGTTCCAATGCTGCCTTGCTGTCCGGTCTACAGCATTTCCTGAGACCTCTGCTCCCTTGTTACCAGTTTCTCTGTATCCAGTACTTACTTGGCTTGTTCCTGACTTACCTGTTTGCTGCCTGCCCCGATCTCGGCTTGGACTCTGACTATTCTCTTGGTTTGCCCTCCTGTACCTGATCTGTTGCCAGTACCTTGACCTGGCTTGTCTGCACCTCCCTGCTGTCTGCAACCTGCTACAGGACTACAGTGCACCTCCCTGCTGTCTGCAACCTGCTACAGGACTACAGTGCACCTCCCTGCTGTCTGCAACCTGCTACGGGACTACAGTGCACCTCCCTGCTGTCTGCAACCTGCTACAGGACTACAGTACTCCTCCCTGCTGTCTGCAACCTGCTACGGGACTACAGTGCACCTCCCTGCTGTCTGCAACCTGCTACAGGACTACAGTGCACCTCCCTGCTGTCTGCAAACCTGCTACGGGACTACAGGGCACCTTCCTGCTGTCTGCAACCTGCTATAGGACTACAGTACTCCTCCCTGCTGTCTGCAACCTGCTGCGGGACTACAGAGCACCTCCCTGCTGACTACAGGATCCAGCTCTCTACTCCAGTGTTCCAGCCAGGCACTTGTGCCCCTCTGTACTTCTGAGCCCCTGTTCACACCTTCAGGGGTTCCTAAGTCAGAGGTATATGAGAGGCCGTTCTCTGCACTCCGGGCTCCACCTACCAGGTATGTGACAGTACTGGACAGCCATGTCTGAGCCCACACAGGGAACGTCGCCTATGGAGGACTTATGCCATCATCTGGCTGGACTTACACAGGCTGTTAAAGACCTGCAAGATGGTTATAAACGTCTGGAAGAACGTGTTCAAGTGCTCTCTACCCCCGCTCCAGGTCCTTCCCCGGGTCCTTCTGTAGTAATGTTGCCTACAGAACCTAAAGTTCCTACACCAGAAAGGTTCTCCGGGGACCGCAGCAAGTTTAGAGCATTCCGTAACGCCTGTGAACTTTTCTTTGCATTACAACCAAGGACTTTTTCTTTAGAAACCACCAAGGTGGGGTCCATCATCTCCCTCCTGCTGGGGGAACCCCAGGCATGGGCTCATCGACTCCTGGAGCAAAAGAACAGCTGCCTTAACCAACTGGACACTTTCTTCAAAGCCATGGCCCTTCTCTATGAGGACCCGCAACTAGCAGCTACCGCAGAAGCAGCTCTGTTCTCTCTCCAGCAAGGCCGTAGGGCGGCGGAGGACTATGCATCTGAGTTCAGGCGTTGGAGTTCCGACACAAACTGGAACGACGCCGCCCTACGCCACCAGTTCCGCATGGGACTTTCCGAGCCACTAAAAGATGAGTTGGCCCGGGTTGGCATCCCTGCGACACTTGAAGCCCTTATCAATCTTGCCATCCAGATCGACAGGCGCCTAAGAGAGTGAAGAGCTGAACGGACTGCTGGGTCCACTCGCCCAGTCTGGATGCTTCCACGTGTGCCACAGCCTTCTGTCCACACTCCTGCTGATTCCACTGAACCAATGTAGCTAGGCCTGATCCGTCCCTCTCTGACTCCGAAGGAACGCCAACGCCGGCGAGCGAATAACCTTTGCCTGTATTGCGGAGAATCTGGACATTATGTGAGGACTTGTCCCGCAAAGACTCGTAAGCACTTTACTCTTTGCTCTACCTCTTCACCTGCTGTGTTAGATAATGCTACTCATTTGGCTATCCCCATCTCTCTGCAGCTTCCAGAAGGGAATATGCAAGCAACCGCCATCATTGACTCCGGGGCCTGCAGCGGGTTCATGGACTTGTCTTTTGCCCGTAGACTCCGCATACCTCTACGACCCAGAGCACAGGGACTGTCTGTACATCTGGCCGGTGGATCGGCTATTAAATCTGGGCCTGTAACACAAGAAACAGTTCCTCTTAAAACCACCATTTCCGGCAATCACCAAGAACTACTCTGTCTTGATATCATCGAATCTCCCTTGTTTCCCATCATACTAGGAATGCCCTGGCTCAAGGCACATAATCCACAAATAGACTGGTCCACTGGAAAGATTAGTTTTCATTCCTCCTATTGCCAGCAACATTGTTTACAGGAAACTCCCAACATCCCATCTTCTCTGCTATGTCTGGAGACCGATGCTGAAGCCTGCCAAGCAGTTCCTAAGGCTTATCATGATTTTCTGGATGTATTCAGTAAGAAAGGGGCAGAGACTCTGCCACCCCATAGACCTTACGACTGCCCGATTGAGTTGCTTCCCGGAGCAGAAATTCCCTTTGGGAGAATTTTTCCCTTGACCGAACTTGAACTTGGAACTCTTAAAGAATACATAGATGACAACCTGAAGAAAGGGTTCATACGCCCTTCTACCTCTCCAGCAGGAGCAGGGATTTTCTTCGTAGAAAAGAAAGACCACTCTCTACGCCCTTGCGTAGATTATCGAGACCTTAATAAAATCACAATTAAGAATCGGTATCCTCTACCCTTGGTACCTGAACTTTTCCAGCGACTCGGAACTGCATCCATCTTTACCAAATTAGACCTTCGTGGAGCCTACAATTTAGTCTGGATCCGAAGCGGAGATGAATGGAAAATGGCCTTCCGTACCCGCTTCGGACATTTTGAGTATCTTGTCATGCCTTTCGGGTTATGCAATGCTCCCGCCACCTTCCAGCATTTTGTTAATGATATTTTCAGAGACTATCTTGACTTGTTTATCATAGTATACCTGGATGACATCTTGATCTTTTCCTCCTCACTGGCTACTCATCGGGAACATGTCAGAAAAGTTCTAACCCGCCTTCGCCAGCATGGCTTGTATGCAAAACCTGAGAAGTGCGAGTTTGAACGCCAAAGCATCCAGTTTCTGGGCCTGATCATTTCGATAGATGGTGTCAAGATGGATCCACAGAAGGTCTCTGCCATCTTGGATTGGCCAGCCCCGACTGATAAGAGGGGAGTCCAGCGATTTGTGGGGTTTGCAAATTTTTCTCGCAAATTCATCAAGGGATTTTCTTCCATCATTTCCCCCATCACAAGTCTTACCCGGCAAGGCACCCGTTTCCAATAGTCTCCTGAAGCTCAAGCAGCCTTTACTTCCTTGAAAGAACAGTTTGTTTCAGCCTCCGTCTTAAAACATCCTGACCCAGCCTTACCTTATATACTGGAAGTAGATGCTTCTGAGATAGCAGTAGGGGCAGTTCTTTCACAGAGACAAGGATCCAAGGCTCTGTTACACCCAGTGGCATTCTTCTCTCGCAGGTTAACCGAAGCTGAAAGAAATTATGATGTCGGGGACAGAGAACTACTTGCAATCAAGGCTGCGCTAGAAGAATGGCGTTACCTCTTGGAAGGAGCAGCCCATCCTATTCTGGTGTACACTGATCACAAGAACTTAGAGTACTTGAAAGTTGCCAAGAGATTGAAACCACGACAAGCCAGATGGGCACTTTTTTTCACTAGATTTGCCTTTCACATCACTTACAGGCCGGGATCTAAGAATACTAAGCCAGACGCGCTTTCCCGGATGTTCAGCGAACCTGAAGTTTCTTCTCCTCCTGATACCATCCTTGCTCCTGGGAATTTTCTCATGCTTCAGGGAGATCTGCTTTCCCAAATTAAACAAGCTTCTTCACTGGCTCCCCATCCAACAGATGTCACTTTACAGTGGAAAGATGATCTACTTTGGTACAAGGACAGAATTTTTGTGCCACAACAGACACGGGTTGCCATCCTCAAGTCTTGTCATGACCATGAACTAGCTGGCCACTTCGGGGTACACAAAACTTCTGAACTCCTGCAGCGCATGTTTTGGTGGCCTCAGTTACAAAAGGACTGCAGACAATATATTGAAGCATGTACTACTTGCATCCAGAACAAGGGCAGCAAGACCAGGGCTTGGGGACTGTTGAGGCCTCTACCTGTACCAGAAAGACCATGGAGGATGATCTCCATGGATTTCATTGTGGAATTACCACCTTCAGAAGATTTCACCACCATCTTCGTAGTGATTGACAGACTTTCTAAAATGGCTCACTTCCTGCCTATGAAGGGTACCCCATCTGCTTCAGAGACTGCGAAGATTTTTATTAAAGACATTGTAAGACTCCATGGTGTACCCGCTAATATTGTATCTGATCGGGGGGTACAATTTACATCCAAATTCTGGAAAGCCCTGTGTGGGGCCTTAAAGATTGACCTCTCCTTCTCTTCTGCCTACTATCCTCAGACAAATGGTCAAACTGAACGAACCAACCAGACCCTTGAACAATATTTGCGATGCTATTCTTGCTTTTCTCAAGATGACTGGGTGCCTCTGCTACCTCTTGCTGAGTTCGCCTACAATAATTCTGTGCATTCTGCAACCTACCAATCCCCGTTTTTTGCGAACTACGGGTTCCATCCCTTGTTTCTGTCCAATAACATGCCAGAGTGTGCAGTACCGGCGGCTCAAGAAACCTTGAACTTCTTCAGCACCAACAACAAGCTACTTCAAGAAACAATGGCAAGGACCCAGGACTATAACAAGGAAACGTTTGACAAAAAGAGAAGAGGGGAGCTTGACCTAAAACCTGGAGATCAAGTCTGGTTGTCCACACAGAACCTGAAACTGGCATGCCCATCCAAGAAATTGGGCCCTAAGTTTGTGGGTCCCTTCCCAGTGTTGAGAAAAATTAACAGTGTGGCATATGAGTTGAAGCTACCGGAATCTTTCCGTATTCATGCAGTCTTTCACGTGGCTTTACTCAAACCGTCAGTCCCGGATCCCTTTCTTAACCGGAACACCGGTCCTCCTGAGCCTGTACTTATTAACGGCGAAGAAGAATTCGAGATAGAATCCATCATAGATTGCCGGAGGAGACATAATCAGGTTCAGTACCTGGTGAAATGGAAGGGTTACGGCCCCGAGGAAAACTCCTGGGAACCAGAGACTAACATCCATGCCAAAAAAATTCTAGCCTTTAAAAGAACTCATCCGAGTAAAATGGCCCAGTTGGGCATCCGGAGGCTGCCCTTTGGAGGGGGGCAATGTCAGGAAAAGCCCTCTTGTAGTCATTCCAGCAAACAGAAGATTAAAAGAATGCCTGTAAGCGCCATCCGGCGCTCGCGTGCGCGCAATAGCGCCAGTAGCGCTAATGGGTGAACGAGCGTGCGCAATAGCGCCAATTACGGCGCGCGGGTGCGCGCACGCACCCCTTGTGATACACTAGGCGCCAAGATGGGCTATTTAAAGGAGACTGTTCCAATGCTGCCTTGCTGTCCAGTCTACAGCGTTTCCTGAGACCTCTGCTCCCTTGTTACCAGTTTCTCTGTATCCAGTACTTACTTGGCTTGTTCCTGACTTACCTGTTTGCTGCCTGCCCCGATCTCGGCTTGGACTCTGACTATTCTCTTGGTTTGCCCTCCTGTACCTGATCTGCCTGCCAGTACCTTGACCCGGCTTGTCTGCACCTCCCTGCTGTCTGCAACCTGCTACAGGACTACAGTGCACCTCCCAGCTGTCTGCAACCTGCTACGGGACTACAGTGCACCTCCCTGCTGTCTGCAACCTGCTATAGGACTACAGTACTCCTCTCTGCTGTCTGCAACCTGCTACGGGACTACAGTGCACCTCCCTGCTGTCTGCAACCTGCTATAGGACTACAGTACTCCTCCCTGCTGTCTGCAACCTGCTGCGGGACTACAGTGCACCTCCCTGCTGTCTGCAACCTGCTTCGGGACTACAGAGCACCTCCCTGCTGACTACAGGATCCAGCTCTCTACTCCAGTGTTCCAGCCAGGCACTTGTGCCCCTCTGTACTTCTGAGCCCCTGTTCACACCTTCAGGGGTTCCTAAGTCAGAGGTATATGAGAGGCCGTTCTCTGCACTCCGGGCTCCACCTACCAGGTACGTGACACATTGCCTTCCTCTTTAATTTGTTTTGACCCCTTAATAAATGTCTATTTTTTTTACAAAAATCATTGGCTATGTGTTTTAATTAAAAAAGGACAGTTTGTTTGTGAGTAGGCAGGTACATTTCAAAAATACAATGTCAAATTAACAAGAGACACCGACACCAACCAATCTCCAATCTCCTTGAGGTTAAAAAATACAATATAATAATTGTGTTGTCGTAACTTGACACACAAAACGACAAAAAATATTATGGAGATTACTGGAAAAAAAAAAGATCTTGATAAAAAAATAATTAAAAAAAGATCACTATAAATAGATCACTATTGAAATTGAAACATTATTATGGAGATCTGACGAAAAAAAAATATATATTAATCAGGAGATCACGAGAAATAATAAAGAAATTAGTTTGTGAGAACTCTGTGTGATGATGAGCAGCAAAACAACTTCATTATTCTAGCATTATAAAGAAGAAGAGAATGCGCTGCATTAAAAGATGATTAAATTTGCAGCATGATGAATGTGCTATCTCCATGACGAATGCTAACAGACCAAGCACTTCCGTCTCGTACTTGATTCAGAGCATTCGTGGAATTTGGTGCGTCGGAATTGTCTACACACACTCGGAATTTGGGCAACGGATTTTGTTGTCGGAAAATTTGAGAACCAGCTCTCAAATTTTTGTTGTCGGAAATTCCGACAAAAAAATGTCTGATGGAGCCTACACACGGTCGGAAAATTTGAGAACCAGCTCGCAACACATCGATCCTACACACGGTCGGAATTTCCAACAACGAGCTCCCATCGAACATTTGTTGTCGGAATGTCCAATCGTGTGTATGCGGCATAACAGTATGCGTTAAAAGCAGGGGTTTAGTCTGCACACATTTGCAAATGCATGCATAAGCCACAGACCTTGTCAAGGCACCCTGGTATCTGTTTGTATCCTTGGATCTATCCTTGGCCTTGTTTGTACCTGTTATTAGCCTTCCAATGCTTCTTACTGCGATAGCCAGTAGGGATGAGCTTTATGTTCGGGTCAAACATGAGTTTGACTCAAACATTGGCTGTTTACTGGTTCGTCAAAAACCAAACATTATGGGGCGTTCGCGCCAAATTCGAGCACCACGTAACGCCCCATAATGCACTGCGGGAGCGCAGTGCATTGCTGTATGATGATTGGCCAAAGCATGCACCATGACCAGTCCCAATCTCCACCTCATCCAGTTTAGCTATATCTGACTGGCCATCCCTGGTGTACTTTTTCTAATACACTTCAGGCAGGCGGATTATTCAGTTAGCTGCAGTGTATTTAATATACAGGTGTATATATATATACACACACACACACACACAGATACAGCCCGTCTCATATATATATTTATATATATATATATATATATATATATATATATATATATATATATATATATATATATACACACACACACACACATATATATATATATACTTCAGGCGGTGTACACAGTACCGTGCACCCATAGTGCAGTTGCTACTACTTTTCTGGTGGTGTACACAATACAGTACGCCCATAGTTATTATTACACTTTTGTTGGTGTACACAGTACCGTGCACCCCTAGTGCAGTTGCTACTACTTTTCTGGTGGTGTACACAGTACACAATACAGCGTAGTGTGGTGTTACAAAACAAAATCCCCATCATGTCTGGAAGGCCACCAAGGAGAGCTCTGTGTCTACAGTCAACAGTGTTGGTCATGGGGCACACTTGTCCTTTTTTTTCTGCTGCTGGGACAGGGGCAGAAAAATTTGGGCCTTAGGTGGTGGTGGTGCCACAACACTGTAACCCCTCACAGATACTCTTGTTGGGAGCAGTAATGGGCCCTGCTGTGAAATATTGGATCAAAAATTGTAATTACATGCCCCTAAACAGGGACAGAAAAATTGAGCCTTAGGCAGTGGTGGTGGTGCCCTAAACCAAAAATATTGTTGGAAGCTAGCATCATCAAGATTGAGGATAAATATGATAGTCACTCAGCATAGCAGTCTTCAAGGGATCCCACGTCGATAGAAAATTAAATCAGTTACATCAGCATCAGGTGCTTGATAGCTGCTGCTGATCCAAGACTGATTCATTTTTATGAATGTGAGCCTATCAATGGATTCTGTGGACAGTCACACTCTATGATCTGTTACAAACCCTCCAGCAGCACTGAATGTACATTCAGAAAGAAGGCTGGATGCAGGATAGGCCAGTTGCTCAATTGCATATTGAGCTAGTTCTGGCCAGTGGTCCATCCTCAAGACCCAGTAACCCAGTTGATGCTCTGTTGGAAAGGTCTCCAAGTCTGCTCTTGCAACTAGATATTCCTGCACCATGTAATGCAGACACTGGCGATGGTTGCTTGAACCAATCAGACCTTGGTGCTGAGGACTGAAAAATTGTCTAAAGGCATCGGTCATCCGGCCACCTTCTCCACTGCTCTTCCTCTGATTGAACGAAGCCTCAGCAACACGTTGTCCAGCACCAGGAAATTGTAAACTCACAGGGTCTGGAAATGCATTGCACAAACCTTTCTTCAAGGCCTCCTGAAGATGTTTCATCCTCTGCTCCCTCTGCGAAGGCAGGATGAGTTCTGCAACCTTACCCTTGTAACGTGGATCAAGAAGGGTTGCCAGCCAGTAATGATCCCTCTCTTTGATACCATGAATCCTAGGGTCCAAAGCCTGCGAAAGTTTGCAGAGGCATTCGATTCTGAGTCCTCTGGGTCACTAAGGATCACATGATCCGTAACAACCTCCTCCCAGCCACGTACAACTCTTTGGGTTTCTGAGTGTCAGGGCTTAGGTGGCATTGTTTAGTCTCCAGTTTCCCAGAAATATAAGCCCCTGGTCTCGGTTACCCCGTCTCCGTCGAGATACAGGCTCTAATCGACTCTGGGGCTGCAGGCCTGTTCATTGATGCTGCCTTTGTATTGAAGCACTCGATTCCACTGCAGCTGCGTGACACTCCACTTGCCATTGAGGCTCTTGACGGGTGACCTCTACAGCCTGCCCATGTGACTCATGAGACTGTTCCATTGTCCATGGCTGTAAGGGCCCTTTACCATGAGATAATCCAATTCCAAGTTATTTCCTCACCTAAGATTCCGCTGGTTATTGGTTAGCCTTGGTTACAGAGGCACAACTCTTCTTTTGATTGACTCTGTGCTGAGGTTCTGTCCTGGTCGCCACAGTGCAGTGAGAGATGCTTCCAGAAGGTAGCCAAGATCCTGTGCACCTCTTCACTTTCCTCCCTGCTGGAGGAGTACCGGGATTTTAGCAATGTCTTTGACAAAGGTCAAGCCTGTACTTTGCCTCCACACCGGTCGTATGATTGTGCACCTGGTGCCATACCCCCTCGTGGCTGGGTTTACCCTTTGTCGGTCTTGGAGTATAAGGCCATGGAGGAGTATGTTGCAGACGCACTTTCTCGTGGTTTCATCTGCAAATCCTGCTTGCTGTACTACTACGTTGAACTTTGGCTCTCTGACATTTGCATTGGCTGACTACCCGATCTGGTTACTGAACTCTGGCTATGTATTGACTACGCTTACTCTGTTTACCCTTTTATTATTATTAAACAAGTGTGATTAACTATACTTCTGTCTCGGTCTGATTCATGGTTTCTGACACTGGGGACTGAAAACCATCCCTTGAAGACTGCTGCTGAGTGTTATCCTCCACGTCCATGCTGACACAGTCCTCCTCCTCCTCTTCTTCTTCCTGTGCGTTTGGCGGGCCTGCAGGAATAATATCTGGATAAAGAGGGCCTTGAGAGGTAAGGAAGTCCTCCTTTTCCTCCCGCTGTTCTGCCTCAAGTGCCCTGTCCATTATTCCATGAAGCGTGTGCTCCAACAGGAAGACAAGAGGAACAGTATCACTGATGCATGCATTGTCGCTGCCCACCATCCTCGTGGCCTCCTCAAATGGTGACAGGACAGTGCATGCATCCTTGATCAGTAGCCACTGGCGTGGAGAAAAGAAGCCAAGCTCCCCTGACCCTTTCCTGGTGCCATACTCACACAGGTACTAATTGATGGCCCTCTGCTGCGTGTGCAGCCGCTGCAGCATTTCCAACGTTGAGTTCCACCTGGTGGACATGTCACAAATGAGGCCGTTGGTGGGCAGGTTGCATTCCCTTAGAATGTCAATCAGCCGAGCACTGGCATTGTATGACCGGTGGAAATGACCACAGACTTTTCTGGCCTGCCTCAGGAGATCTTGTAAGCCTGGGTACCTGCTCAAGAACCGCTGCACCACCAAATTCAGGATGTGTGCCAAACATGGAACATGGGTCAAGTGTCCCTGTCGGAGGGCGGAGAGAAGGTTGCTGCCATTGTCGCATACAACCATTCCTGGCTGAAGCTGGCATGGCATCAACCACCTCTGAGCCTGCCCCTGCAAAGCTGACAGAATCTCTGCCCCAGTGTGGCTCCTGTCCCCTAAGCAGACCAAATCATGCACTGCGTGGCATCTTTTTGCCTGAATGCTTGCGTAGCCCCTTGAACGCTTATAGAGCACCGCTGATTCAGAGAACAAATCTGCAGAAGAGGCATAGAGGAAGAAGAAGAGCAGGGGTGGAGGAGAGAGCTGTGGCAGAATCACCACTAGCATTTTTTAAGGCATGGTGGCAGAACAAGCTCCAACAATACTGAACCTTGTCCTGCATCCTTCCCAGTTGCCAGCAGAGTTACCCAGTGCGCCATGAAGGAAAGGTAACATCCCTGCCCATGCCTGCTAGACCATGAGTCAGCGGTAATATACACCTTACAGCTGACCTCCCTGTCCAACAAGACAAAAACATTGCCTTCTACATGCCAGTAGAGAGCTGGAATGGCCTTCTGTGAAAAGAAATGGCGTTTTGGAACCTGCCACTGAGGTACAGCACATTCCACAAATTCACGAAAGGGGAGTCTACCAGCTGAAAAGGCAGTAGTTGCAGTGCTAGCAATTTGGCCAAGCTAGCATTTAGACGCTGAGCATGTGGATGGCTTGGACCAAATTTCTTTTTACGGTTCAGCAACTGGGGTAGGGAAATTTGCCTGCTAAAATCAGATGGTGGTGTACTGCTAGCAGATTGGCTGCAAGTACTTGGTACACCTATTGCTAAACCTTCATTCCTCTCAGTGCAGGACTGGAGGTATAGTAGGGTTGAGGATCCCAGATGAGGAGCAAGGAGAACTCTACCTTTTTCTTTGATGTTGGTCTTTCAAGTGCTGTTGCCAATGGACTTGTTGCCTTATGAGTTTGTGTAAAATCTCCATTAATAGCTGTAAAATATTGTAATTATGAACATATTTAATTTAGCTTGTATCTATGTAGGGCGGAACATATTATCTTCACAGAAATCTCTGGTAGACCAGACAAGTCGGTGCCTAGGCTTGTGTATACAAACAATGGGATCCAAACCTCATTATTTTACACATGCTCACTTCAAAGGATCCCATGCTGGGATATGCAACGAAGGGAGGCCAACCCGTAATCAATATTTAACTTCCCAGGAAAATTCAAGTTAATCTCCTGCTCAGAATAGTCACAAGGATTTGCATTAAAGGGGGCTGACTTATGCAAAGTATAGGGATTGGAAATGTAGCCAGTCCTTAATCAGGAATAGGGAAGCTCACCAATCAGAGCCATGCTATGCCAACCAATGAGGCATCAGCATGTAATGATATACACGGACTAGATGGGAGCCAAATACACACTTTTATGGGAGAGCAACCATCAGAATGGAACCTTGGTGCAAAGAATAATTATGGGAATGGTCTGCATTTTAGTTGTAACTGAATATGTTTGTAGATTAATGTTTTAAGGAATATACTCTGTATTACTTCATGTAATTATCTTATTTTAACCTAATATTTTTTTCCTTGATGTACACTATAGATATATGGTTGTGTATTAGATAGACTTTCAACTACTCAGCAATAAATGTTGTTATTGTGTTAAAGCTTTCACTCATGGTCAAAGAACTCTCATTTAACCCAAATCATATCAGAGATATTAAATCTCAAATATAGTATATGGGAAACAGACTGCATGGGAGGTCATCATATGTCTGGTCAAGCATGTGGTGCCCAAGCGGCTTCTGTTCTGGCCACGCTTGATCTGCTTCAGACATAGGTTGCAAACAGCAATGGTGCGATCTGCTGCACACGTGTCCAAAAAGGCCCACACCAGCGGGGAATCAGCAGCGCCCTGCACCTGCGGAGCTCTGTAGTGTGATGCAGTAGGGTGGCTGCCCTTAAGCTGCCCCCTAGAGGACATCCTGCCTCATTGGAGTTGTGCCTCCTCCTCCTCCTCTATTCTATCAGGCACCCAAGTAGAGTCAGTGACCTCATCATCCCCTCCCTCCCTCCAAGCAAACTTGGCACCATGCTGCAGCTGGGGGAACATGACTGCCAGTTTCTTGTCCTTCTTGGGCACCCCCTCTCTCTAGGCTCACGTTACTCCCTTCCTCAACCTGGGAACCAACATCGGAGCCTTCAAATCACTGTGCATCCTCCAGCAGCATGTACCCGACACTGTGGTCGAATAGTTTGGGAAACTCCTCCGTGCATGATGGTGGGGCACAGAGTCTGCTTGCCCTCTTTTAGTGGCCTGTGAGTGTCTGCCTCTCCTTGGTGGCCTTCTGGACATGATGTATATTTTGTTTTGCAACACCGCACTACACTGTATTGTGTACTGTGTACACTACCAGAAAAGTAGTAGTAACTGCACTATGGCTGCACTGCATTGTGTACTGTGTACACCCCCTAAAAAGTAGTAGCAACTGAACTACGGCTGCACTGTATTGTAATTACAATTTTTGATCTAATATTTCACAAGAGGGCCCATTCCTGCGCCCAACAAGAGTATCTGTGAGGGGTTACAGTGTTGTGGCACCACCACCTCTGCCTAAGGCCCAATTTTTCTGCCCCTGTTTAACAGGGGCATGTAATTACAATTCTTGATATAATATTTCACAGCAGGGCCCGTTCCAGCACTCACCAAGAGTAACTGAGGGCTTACAGTGTTCTGGTACCACCAACACCTAAGGTCCAATTTTCTGCAGAGTGTATAGGGCAGGCCGTATAGTATATACAGGCGGTCCCCTATTTTCAAGCATCTGACTTACAAACAACTACTTACAAACTGAGGGAGACAACAGGAAGTGAGAGGAAATCTACCCCTAGGAAGGAAAATTCTCTCCTGTAAGAGTTAATATGGGAAAAAGGTGTCTCCACTGATGCTTTATCACCAATCCTTGTTTCCCTAATAACCCAAAATTTTCAAAATCCAATTGTCATAGGGACAGAAAGTGAGGTGAAATCTTCTGAACAGGGGCACAGACAGCAAAACAAATGTTATAGGGGTGATAACTCTTCCCTATGTTATCCAAAAAGCTTAAAAATTGATTTTTTGGCTGGAGCTACACTTACAAAATGTACCTGTTCCAAATTACAAACAAATTCAACTTAAGAACAAACCTACATTCCCTATCTTGTTTGTAACCCGGGGACTGCCTGTATACTGCTGTTCAAAGTATATAGAGCCTGGGGGCCCCACACCTTTTTTTTTAATTTGGGTGCAGGATTCCCCTTAATATCCATACCAGACCCAAAGGGCCTGGTAATGGGCTGGGGGGGGGGGTTACTCATGCCGTTTTTCTTAATGATTTTCATCTATATTGCCGGGACCCGACATTACATTACAGCCGCAAGCAGTTTTAAGTAACTTGTATTCCTAAACACGGGAAAAATGCGCCATTTTACAGGCATACTATAGTCACACTGCCCAGGCACAATATTTAAAGGAATATTTCACTTTTATTGTTTCACTTTAAGCATGATTGAAATCACTGCTCCCGAAAAAACGGCCATTTTTAAAAATTTTTTTGCATTGATACAGGTCCCCTGGGGCAGGACCCGGGTCTCCAAACACTTTTTATGACGATAACTTGCATATCAGCCTTTAAAATTAGCACTTTTGATTTTTCACGTTCAAGTCCTATAGACGTGACAATTTTTTTGCCTGTTCGAACTGAACTGGGGGTGTTCGGCTCATCCCTAATAGCCAGCTATAGATGGAAGCAAGTGGCGTCTTTTTTGTATCACTGTGCTGTGAGCTAGGCCTGTTTGTTTTAATCTGGGAGCAGGGGAGTGGTTTAGTATAGCAGTAGGTGACTGACATGTACTTTAGCTCTTGGATGCCTCCTCTGTTTCCAGGGAGAATGTTCTGGAAAAGGAGCAGGGCAGAGAGCTGTAGTGGCATGGGGTGCATGTGAGGAGCTCTGACCAATCCCCAACTAGAATTGGCAGGGGGCAGGCCTCCTACATATACCCATGGTCAGCCTGCATTGTAGGCTGGGTGAACTGGATGATGGAGTGTTAGACTGTTGCGTCTGAGGAAACCCCCTTTCTGGGGGGGGGTGTACCTCAGGCGGGGAGCTCGGGAGCCTCTCCTTACATGGTCATGGAGAGGTGTCCTGGAACAGGAGCTGGAGGAGACAGTTGGTCCGCACGTCTGAAGTAAAGTCATTCAGGAAGGATCCAGGGCAGGTGTCGGTGAGTGGAAAGCACAGTAGAATGATCTGGAAGAGACATGCCAGGGGAGCTGGATATAGAATCAGAGGGAGAGACTGTGGGAGTTTGTGTCAAGTCGCTGCAGCCAGGAGGGCGGCAGGATTTGCAAGTCGGACCTGCTGGGATCAGACCATCTACGTTTATTCTTCTCAAGTAAATCGGTTGCTACCACAAAGGGGTACTGCAGGCCCCTGCCTACAAAGGGCAATCAAGTAAAGACACTGGGACTTATTCAGAGTGAGGCCTAGTCGTATTCTGATGGTGTGACAGGATTACTAAAATTGGACAGTGAAGTAGCGTGCTGGAGGAAGTGAGCTGGAAGAAGTGTTCTGAGGTAAAAGTCTGTCAAGTTTAGGGTCAGTCATCTTGTTCTGCTGAGAAGTGTGACACAGTTACTTTTATTCTACAAAGTACAATTTATCCTATGGGCATCCCATGCCCCTTTTCTCCAAGTTCAATCCCCAAGTTCAATCCATTAACAAAAATAACAACAACAAAAAAAAACAAGCAAGAGACTTTTCATTGACTGAGAAATGTGTCTAAAGCATGTCTGGCAGCAGGGTGAAATGTGTGGATGCTGTAACACGTAGCAACCCTGTGGGGTCATCGCTACATAAGAAATCTGGGTAACCCCCCCATCCCCTAGTAATACATTATTCCTTGCTCCCCCTCCCTTCTATCCCCATTACTAGAATAGCAAGACTTACCCCTCATTGACTGTTCCTCAGAATGAGATGCTGCCTCTCTGGATGCCTGGATTACAAAAGCATCCATTACCTGGCCATATGTGCCCTTAAAATAGGGCACCTGAGAGAGAGACTCAGTCCTCCCCAGCCTCTGTTCTAATCAAAAAAGGGCTAGTACAATTGGAGGGAAGCCAACGCCCATCCACACAAAAGGACAGTTTTAAGCTGGCTATAAATCATACAATCATCTGCAGATTTTTTCCCTCAAATTTACCAAAACCACAAAATACGAGGTCAAACCTTAAGAGCCTCAATTTGTATGCAATCAGGCAGGCCCCTGCACTACATGGTCCTGGAAAATCTGCACAGTGTATATCTTTTTAGAGAAGGGTCTTAGAGACATGAGAGCAAGAAAAAAAAAAAAAACTTTATAGAAATTGACAGACCTGGAAAGAGTTCCATAGGAGAGAAGACATCATGCAGTCCCATCTGTTGGATCTGAACCCCACAGCAGGCATGCTACAAGAGGGATATCGTCTCTGATTAGAGAACACCTCGGCCCCAAAAGACCACCAGAAGGGGCTCCCCACCTTGTTGGTGCATTTAGCAGCCTAAGATGTGGGACTGCGTGCTGGGTGAGGCTAAACCCAGACGGACTCCAACATAGTCTGCAGGTAAGAGCTTATCCTGATTGTAACGGTCTGTAGGTGTTGATCTTTGAGGACAAAAAGGAGAATGGGGAGGTAGCTCTCAGTCAGACTTTTATAGAGCTAAACTGGTCCTGTGGGTGGATATAGGGGCGGAGCTATGTCATATGTATGCAGCCATGTTACCGTCAAGAAAATGCACTTCAGTGAGCAGACAGTTCTAATTTTTCTCTATCCTATCTAAAACTAAAAACAGGTTTGCCTTTAGTTATACTTTAATGAATGTCTTTCAGACAACCATTTTTGTGTTATCAACTAACTATTTAAAGCTCCCTTCAGTGCTGGCCATTTTACCAAAAGCCCAGACATTTGATGATGTAATTTGTGTTGAAGGAAAAAAATCTAAGTTCAGATTGGCCGAATCTTCCCTTCAACAGAGATATGGCCTAATGCTGAGGCTTTAGGCAAGTACCGCAGGAATCCTGTAGCATTTTTTTATATTAATCTTTCTGTTCATTTATCCATCCAAGAGTGTTTACACAGCTTTAACAAGAACAAAATAAAAAAAACACATGCAGTATGAGGTGTACGAGATGATGCAATACATACACATGTCCCTGCATTTTTTTCTAAAATGCTGCAGGTACAAAAAATATCTGTTAAAAGGCTGTTTACTTTTCTTTTTTATTCTAAATATCAGCTTCCATTATGTACCAATATACAGTGGGGACGGAAAGTATCCAGAACCCCTTAAATTTTTCACTCTTTGTTATATTGCAGCCATTTGCTAAAATCATTTAAGTTCATTTTTTTTCCTCATTAATGTACACACAGCACCCCATATTGTCAGAAAAACACAGAACTGTTGACATTTTTGCAGATTTATTAAAAAAGAAAAACTGAAATATCACATAGTCCTAAGTATTCAGAGCCTTTGCAGTGACACTCATATATTTAACTCAGGTGCTGTCCATTTCTTCTGATCATCCTTGAGATGGTTCTACACCTTCATTTGAGTCTGGCTGTGTTTGAATATACTGATTGGACTTGATTAGGAAAGCCACACCCCTGTCTATATAAGACCTTACAGCTCACAGTGCATGTCAGAGCAAATGAGAATCATGAGGTCAAAGGAACTGCCTGAAGAGCTCAGAGACAGAATTGTGGCAAGGCACAGATCTGGACAAGGTTACAAAAAAATGTCTGCTGCACTTAAGGTTCCTAAGAGCACAGTAATCCTTAAATGGAAGTTTGGGACGACCAGAACCCTTCCTAGAGCTGCCCGTCCCGCCAAACTGAGCTATCGGGGGAGAAGAGCCTTGGTGAGAGAGGTAAAGAAGTACCCAAAGATCATTGTGGCTGAGCTCCAGAGATGCAGTTGGTAGATGGGAGAAAGTTGTAGAAAGTCAACCATCACTGCAGCCCTCCACCAGTTGGGGCTTTATGGCAGAGTGGCCCGACAGAAGCCTCTCCTCAGTGCAAGACACATGAAATCCTGCATGGAGTTTGCTAAAAAAGACCCGAAGGACTCCAAGATGGTGAGAAATAAGATTCTTTGGTCTGATGAGACCAAGATAGAACTTTTTGGCCTTAATGCTAAGCGGTATGTGTGGAGAAAACCAGGCACTGCTCATCACCTGTCCAATACAGTCCCACCAGTGAAGCATGGTGGTGGCAGCATCATGCTGTGGGGGTGTTTTTCAGCTGCAGGGACAGGATGACTGGTTGCAATCGAGGGAAAGATGAATGCGGCCAAGTACAGGGATATCCTGGACAAAAACCTTCTCCAGAGTGCTCAGGACCTCAGACCGGGCCGAAGGTTAACCTTCCCACAAGACAATGACCCTAAGCAGACAGCTAAAAATAACAAAGGAGTGGCTTCACAACAACTCTGTGACTGTTCTTGAATGGCCCAGCCAGATCCCTGACTTAAACCCAAATTGAGCATCTCTGGAGAGACCTAAAAATGGCTGTCCACCAACGTTTACCATCCAACCTGACAGAACTGGAGAGGATCTGCAAGGAGAAATGGCAGAGGATCCCCAAATCCAGGTGTGAAAAACTTGTTGTATCTTTCCCAAAAAAGACTCATGGCTGTATTAGATCAAAGGGGTGGTTCTACTAATACTGAGAAAAGGGTCTGAATACTTAACATCATGTGATATTTCAATTTTTCTTTTGTGGTGCTGGTAGATTTTTATCTACCGCTGATAGGTAAATTTAGTGGGTCGCTTATTAGAGGGAGTTAGATTTGCCTCTGTACCAGCTTGGCTGACGTTGCGTGTAGTTCCACATTGTGCCAGTGGGTGTCGTTGTCACCATCGGCCAGTGTTGGAAAAGCAACGTGTTGAAGCGGATGAGTGCTCCTCTGTCCCAGGGACAACTCGGTGGAGGTGGTCCTCCGAGTTGCATTCTGGGGGAGGGTATTTATGGGACAGACGCCATGTTTTAGGGTTCGTTTTCCAGCCACCTGCTGGCCCTCCTGGCCGACAGGTATGTGTTAAGAGTACCACCTCGTGGTCCTCCATTCCGGAGGCCCACGTTGCTGCGGCGTGTGGGTGGGCCCAGAAGCCTGTCTGGGGCCTACCACAGCAGCAGAGGAATGGTCCTGAGCTGTCTATCCTGAGTGAAGAAGCTGGACAACCGAGAAGATCCCAGGGGAGGACCCGTCATGGAAGGATCATGCAGAGTGCTGGTCTGGAGAGGGGCCTGGTGACTCGGTTGGAGGACGTATCCTTAAGTGATCTTACTGCATAGTACTGCCGGGTTGGCTTAAAGGTTCAAGTACTGTCTCTGACATTTATCGCAAACCAATACATCCTGTGGCAGAGGATTGTATGGGTTTTATTCTAAACAAGTCTGTGGCAGAGACTTTAGTTCGTGCTACATACTGGCTGCTAGACAAGCGAGAGAGGTCTATCCAGGCGGGCAAAGATTGAATCCCACAGGGGGGGAGTGTTTTCAACCACAAGTGATCAATATTCAGAGAAATGTTCTAAAGAATACTAAGAAGAGTATTTGAGCTTCCCTGCAGCTTTCCTTCTACCTTTTTCCTGCTATTTCCCTTGTTCGTTTAATAAAGCATTGGAAAACCTACTCATGTGTTTGGTGCTTATATCGTCCAGAGGTAAACTCAACGGAACCCTAGACCCGGTGCCGGTGAAACAGAGGTATTGAGAGACAAGATAACAGCCCGCTTTAAACCAGCAGCTCCACCAAGAGTTAGTGCTACACTTTTGTAATAAATCTGCAAAAATATCAACAATTCTGTGTTTTTCTGTCAATATGGGGTGCTGTGCGTACATTAATGAGGAAAAAAAATGAACTTAAATGATTTTAGCAAATGGCTGCAATATAACAAAAAGTGAAAAATTTAAGGGGGTCTGAATACTTTCCCTCCCCACTGTACCATTAATGTACTTCTTTTTCAGAAAAGATAAAGCTTTGATTATTTTAGGACAGCCTTACCTGAGCCTCCAGCTTTTGCCATAGAAAAGTTCATGACTTCCTGGTATGTAGATTTGGGACATTTAAACTTTTAAGACACAGGAAGGAGTTCACCAGCTGACCTCATTAGCATACACCCCTGCATCTACCCTCCCCATCTGTACTTACATACAGGCAGTAGTATTGAAAACAGGAGAAGTCTGTAAAGCTCACAATATACTATATAATCTGATTGTACAATCTCTTTTAGATCTACCATCGACTATGATGTAGTACAAGTGCCTGGCTGACTGGACACAGTTGGATTAGATAGATAGGTGTGTCCTCCGATTATATATTTTGGTAAATCTAAAGAAGATCGTACAGAGATTGTACAATCAGATTATATAGTTTATGGTCAGCTTTGTACAAATGCATAGGAGAGAGTGGACAGAGACAGTCAGTTATCAGGCTCCAATTCACATCTCTGCATAGCGGGAATTTACATTCCCTGTTTTTTTGGGGGGGTATTTTGGAATGTTTCTGCTCATCAAATGAATGGGCTGCCATACATGCCACAAACGCACCAAAGAAGCTCCAGAACTCTTTTTTGATCAGAGCGTGGTGAATTTGTTTACATCTTTGGTGTGTTTACAGCACGTTTGTAGTGTGATAATACATGTGGCAACTGTGTATCTGCTACCCACGCTTGGGGTGTAGATCTACCATTAACTATGTAGTGCAAAGACCTGCCTGACTGGATACAGAGTGATCGGATTGATAGGTGTGTCCTACTATTATATAGTTTTGGTAAATCTAAAGGAGATTGTACGATCAGATTGCATAGTGTTTGGCCACCTTTATACACCTAAATTATGAACTAGTGTGCTTTCACTGCTATTAATTGTTAATAACACCCCAAACGCAGAAAAAACATTTTGCCACGTGGAAAACAAGTGTCAAACGCAGCAGAACACACAGCAAAAAATGAGCATACCACAACACGCCAAAATATCCCACGAGCTACTTTGCCACGTGTGGGGAAGCCCATTGGCAATGGGCTGCCCTATGCGTGTTGTGGAAAAAATGACCCAGAAAATGCTCACTCCCACTACTCTAGGTGTGAATGGGACCTGAAAGTGGAATTGTTGTATTTACACATTGTTTAGCAGCCAGTAGTGCATCTTAAAAATTAAATCTGTGCAAAAAACGTGCAATATTACAAAAACATCAAAAAGCAGATAAACAATGTGAATCAGTATAATAGAGCAGATATAGTCCTTGAACTATATATCCCCATGGCTTTTTTTCCCTCAGAGAATAGTTGCAGTAACTCAACCATAACCACACAGCAACACCCCCCCCAGCAAGGTGAGAGCACACCGCATTAACGGGTAGGTATGGCCAAATTGTAGTAACAATAGGAAGGCCTTACAAAGGCATTGGTAAATACCATAAGCATATTTTGCACAGGGTTCTGAAGTGCACTACATAAGGAGTGCAGGGTTCAGGGGTGTAATACATACAAGGGCCAGAACTCTGGAGCACGCTTTATACAGGGTGCATGACTCAGGGGTGTGCTACGTACAGGGTGCAGGACAGAGGAGTTGGCTATATACAGGGTTCAGAACTCAGGAGTGCGCTACGTGCAGGGGGCAGGACTCAGGAGTGCACTACATACAGGGGACAGAACTTAGTAGTGCACTACGTACAGGGGGCAGAATTTTAGATGTGCACTATGTATAGCGTGCAGGATTTATTGGTGCACTATGTATAGGATGCAGGACTGTGCTGTTCACAAGGTGCATGATTCAGGAGTGCGCTAAGTACAGGAGGCAGGGTTCAAAAGTACGTTATGTACAGGTCACAAGGCTCAGGAGTGCACTACGTACAGGGTGCAGAGTTCAGGATTGTGTTATGTACAGGGCACAAGGCTCAGAAGTTGTCTATGTACGGGGTACAAGGCTCAAGAGTTCGAAATGTACAGGATTCAGAGTTAAGTACTGCATGCTGTACTGGTCAGAGGAGAGGAGAGAGGGCTGCTGCCGAAGAGCAGTACAACTTACAGAGTGTGTGCAGTCTGCACCGGAGGCTTTAAAAGAAGCTGCAAATGGGACACTAGAGCAGCTGTGCACATCCCCGCCCATTCCTCCTCTGCTCTCATAGGGATTCTGCAGTTCTGGAAGGGCTGTCACCTGTACACATGGAAGCTTGGTTTCTGTGTGTTAAAGTGACAGCAGTGAACAGCGGTAAGGTGCTATCGCCGGAGTTGGCAGAACTCCGTTCCAGCATGTTACGCCTGAAAAAAAAGGCCTGTGTATCCCAAAGAAAATGTGCAAATTGTCCAAAATGATAATAACAGTCCTATATACCATCAAATATTCATGTGACAACAATCTTCAGAAAGTGCAACAAATTTCTTCCATGTGCATAAGGAATTCAACTTTATACCCAATAAAAATTGCACCGATTTGGCCACCACCAAAGCTCCTCTCTGGATGTCCTCTCACTGGTTTGATGTACCTCACTAACAAAAAGGAAGTCAAACTTGCTTTTTAGTATAAATCTATTTTACAGCTTGCATCTAAGGACACTCTTCATATACAGTAGATAGAAAATAAAAGGCCAGAAAGTGCAGACCGCAAACCATTATTTTATAAAAATAAATTGTAAAAATACATTCACATGACAAAAAAGGGTAAAAGTGCTTTCTTCACTATACAAAAGAAGCTCAGCAAGATTGGTTCCTAGCTCCACCCTACACAATGACATCACCATATTGTTTTGTTTAGGTTGAATAATTTAGGGAGAGGAATTACAGAGCGCTTCACTTATTATTCTAGGTATATGCATTTTATTAATGTGGTGATTGCACTTTTTGTGGTAACTGCTCTAAAAAAAATTTTTTACACTATTAATAGTGCAGGGTTTTTTTTATCTTATAAAAAAATCACAGCCAGTATTGCCAGTGCTGTCACAGAATATGTACTGTATGTATATGTATTTTTTTCCCAGTATTTGATCTTTAGTGAAATGCCCTTGTCTAAACTGGGATGAGAGTCATCAGTCTGCTGCAGTCATCAGTCTCTTCTCCTCTGGTGATCAGACTGCAACATTGTAACTTTAAACACACAGAGATATAGGCAGCACTTAAAATCATATATAAAAAAAAAAACAAACAGAGAAAAAATCAACAGGGTGCCCTTGGATGATGTTGTTGATGAAAAAATGCGTCAGTGTGTGGCTTACCGACCAGCAGTAATCTCAGCACGCCGTTCGGGGACACGGAGTTCACTACCGCCGGAAAGACAGCACATTGCGGTAGGAGACAACATACTACCTTTGTTCATGCTTGGCTGATATAATCTTACATGATGCAACGCTCTATGTTTTTATGATTGAGGTAAGTGCAAGACCTAAAGGGGGTGATTTTATGTGAGGAAACCATTCAAATAGGATTACGCTATGGAATGTGTTTTTTCTCCTCTCCTTATGATCTGATACAAGCATATCTGTGTGTGATCCATATTCTTTGATGCAGTTGGTCCTGGGAGATCAGATATAACGATTGTTAACAAGTGTCATTTACTTGCCTATTATCTTATACCTTCTGGTGCGAGTTTTATTCGGAGGGGGATGTGAGTACTCCCCTGGCTCTTCACGTATGGTGGTTGTCGTGACAGTTTAGCATTCTCTACTAATAGGAATTAACCCCACTCTGGATTATCCCATGGACTTTTAAAACTGTTCTAGTTATGGACTTTTGTATCTATGCACTGTTGATTTTTTCTTTGTTTTTTTTTTTTTTTTTATATTTTAAGCGCTGCCTATATCTGTGTGTTTAATTATCTTTTTGAACCCTGGTGTCGGTTTTAAGGTAGCAGCATTTTTGCCTTAAGTTTTTTATTTTATATATTGGTTTCATCTTATCCATTAGCGCTTGTAATATAGGAAATAGGCGCTGGTTCCTTTATACATATATATCGTGTTTGAACATTGTAACTTTGTAGCGAGGTCCGAGGCTGCAGCAAGGTTTGGTGTGCATTATGCCAGACATTTATAAACACAACTAAACTGCACAGGTACTAAGATTTACATCTTTGTCCAAGAAGGAGATACTGACCTGGGATGATGCTTAAACAATGCAACAAAAGACCTGTCACAGGCTGATGTGACAGAGGCTCCCATGGTATCATGTGATTATATTAATAGAGCAGTGGCGGCCCGTCCTTAAGGGGCGCGCGGGCGCAGCCCCCCCCCTAAGCTATTCTCAATTAAAAAAAAAAAGTGGTCACTTTAAGAGTGACCAGGCGCCGGACACACGGCAGTCTATGGGAAGCTTCCCAGCTTGCAATCAGCTGATTGCAAGCTGGGAAGCTGATTTGCCCGTGTGCAGGGCGTGTGCAGGGTGCAAACGATGAGCCCTGAACACTCCCCACTCTACACTCATTTGTCCCTTTGGCTCCTTGTCTGTGTTTGATTGGCAGGGATCGGAGGACGTGCTTTTTGCAGCGTCACTTCCGGTTTTTGGCCATCACTCACTATGCTGCGGTGTGATGGCGGAATAGGAACAAGCTCCAGTAAGGACGGCCACCTATGCTCTGTATTGCACTGCACTTTTGCAGTTCTGATATCAGCCGATTTGTGATCGGCTGATATCAGAGTACTGGCAGTGTCTGTCTGTAATGCTGATGTTCTTTGCCCCTCCCCCTCCCGGCAGACTACTTCGGTTGGAGCCTGGACGTCTCTTCTGCAGTAAATCATGGCAGGCAGCTACTGTGTGGGACTCTACTTGACTATCACAAGAAGAAGATGGGTGAGTTTCACAGCAACAGGCTGTGTTTTAAAATGAGTCAAAAATGGGCATTCAGGCAGTGAAGACGTTTCCAAACATTAACTGTATAGGGAGAGAGAACAGGGTCTGTGGGGGAGGGTGAGAACAACATGCCAGCTCCATCACATTACAGGGTAATTCCTCCTCACTGACTCAGGTGCTAATATTACTAATGTGAGTGCTGGTGGATCCCCTCCACCTTTGTGTATAGTGTTCGCTCTGTGTATAGTGTTCGCTCTGTGTATAGTGTGTGCTCTGTGTATAATATACAGTGTGCGCTTTGTGTATAGTGATTGCTCTGTGTATAGTGTGCGCTCTGTGTATAATATACAGTGTGTGCTCTGTGTGTATAATATACAGTGTGCGCTCTGTGTATAGTGTGTGTGCTCTGTGTATAATATACAATGTGTTCTCTGTGTATAGTGTCCCCGGGTATTGGGAGCCGTGACAGCCAAGGATGGGCACGTAAGGACCTTGAGGGGTTTGCGCCCCCCCAAAAAATTTTTATGCCCAGCCGCCACTGTAATAGAGTGATTGGAGTTGTTGTGGCTGACTCCAACCACTCTATTAATGTCATGATTTTTTGTTGTATCACTTAAAGGTTCATCACACCATTCTGATTTCCCTTACAAGGACCTAGGATATAATTCCTCCAGGGGTTGAGAATGGCTAGTATAAAAAAGGGGTATGCTCTGCACGCATACTGGGAAGGTTGCATTTATCATCATATATTCATCCTTGATTAATGTAAGTTACATCTTCTTTATTCTTTAGACCCACCAATATTGGCATATTTTTTCTTCTCTTCCACGCCCTCTCGAGGAGTGGATTTTTTCATACAGAGTACTGTGATCTCTGTATGAGGTAATAAATATCGGTCCCCAAATTGTCTTATCATTCCCACAGGATGTACTGGGGCAAAGCGAAGACATGAGTCATTAGTTATGAGCCGAACACCTCCCGATTCGGTTCGCACAACAACATGCAAACAGACAAAAAAATTGTGCGAACACCGTTAAAGTCTATAGGACTCGAACGTGAAAAATCAAAAGTGCTCATTTTAAAGGCTAATATGCAAGTTATTGTCATAAAAAGTGTTTGTGGACCCGGGTGTTTTAAAAACATCCATTTTTTGGGAGCAGTGATTTTAATAATGCTTAAAGTGAAACAATAAAAGTGAAATATTCCTTTAAATATCATGCCTGGGGGGTGTCTATAGTATGCCTGTAAAGTGGCGCATTTTTCCCATGTTTAGAACAGTCCCTGCACAAAACGGCATTTCTAAAGGAATAAAAGTCATTTAAAACTGCGTGCGGCTGTAATGTAATGTTGTCGTCCCCCCCCCCCCCCCCCAGCCCATTACCAGGCCCTTTGGGTCTGGTATGGATATTAAGGTGAACCCTGCACCCAAATTAAAAAAAAAAAAAAAAAAAAGGCGTGGGGCCCCCAGGACCTATATACTCTGAGCAGTAGCAGTATACAGGCACTTACTTACTTTTGTAAGTGTAGCTCCAGCCAAAAAATCTATTTTTAAGCTTTTTGGATAACATAGGGAAGGGTTATCATCACCCCTGTAACATTTGTTTTGCTGTCTGTGCCCCTGTTCAGAAGATTTCACCTCACTTTCTGTCCCAATGACAATTGGATTTAGAATATTTTGGGTTATTAGGGAAACAAGGATTGGTGATAAAGCATCAGTGGAGACACCTTTTTCCCATATTAACTCTTACAGGAGAGAATTTCCCTTCCTAGGGGTAGATTTCTGCCGCGTACACACGACCAGACTTTACGGCATACTTGGTCCGGCGTACCGGAGTCCGTCGGACAATTCGATCGTGTGTGGGCTCCAGCGGACTTTTTTTTCTCAAAAGTTTGACGGACTTAGATTTGAAACATGTTTCAAATCTATCCGACGGACTCGGCTTTCTATCGTACAAACCGGTCGTCTGTGTGGTAGTCCGATGGACCAAAACTGACGCATGCTCTGAAGCAAGTACAAGACAAGACAGACCGAGACAAGACGGCTCGGTCTGGTAAAACTAGCCTTCGTATTGAAGCTAGCACATTCCTCTTCTGTGATCTTTTAATACAGCGCATTATTTTTTTCTTTATAATGCGAGAGGAACGAAGTTGTTTTGCTGCTTATATTCACACAGAGTTCTCACAAACTACTTTATTCATGATTTATCCTCATGCCATGACTAATATTATATTTTTTTAAAGCCAGATCTCCAGAAATAAAGTAGATAAATATTTTTTGGACTCATCTTTTTTTTTTTTAATATTTAAACAATAGCTATTTTACACTGTGTACTAAATTATACAAAATTTTATTTTTTTTATTTAGTTATTTTTTTTGAGTTTCAAGTTACCACAATAACCTTAATATTTTTTAGTGTTTTAATGAACCTTAATGAGGTTGGTGTCCCTTGTTAATTATACATAGGGGGGTTATTTTCAAAAGGCAAAATCATTTTTCACTACAAGTGCAAATTGTACTTGGAATTGCACTGAAAGAGCATTGGAAGTGCATTCGCTGTGTATCCGAGGGGCACATGCAAGGAACCCCCCCCCCCCCCCCAAAAAAAAAACATTTCTCTTGCATGTGATTGTATGATAAAATCAGCAGAGCTTCCCCTCATTTCAGATCTTCCCCTCAGATTTACAGCGACTGCACTTCCAACAAGTGCACTTGCAGTGCAATTTATAAAGTGCACTTTGCACTAGTACTTTGCACTTGAATTGCCAAATGATTTAGCCTTTTGTAAATAACCCACATAGTCTTTTTGACCTGTACCTGCCTACTCACAAACCAAATGTCCTTTTTGAATCAAAACACATCGTCAATAATGTAAGGTAAAGAAAAAATCCATTTATTTTGGTAAAAAAAGAAATGAGGAAGGCCACACTGGAGACACTTTTGGAATGTGTGAAGCTTTTTGTCCCCCAGGACACACATAAAGGTTTTTGGAAAATAAAATTGGTATCTTGCGACTAGGGAGCACAGTCAGAAGTCAGACCAGACAGAAGCCAGGCAATATTTTTTGACTCTTCCGTGGAGCCTTCCCTGCATGCTGCCCTGCAGCATTCCCTTCATGCTTCTCTTCAGCCTTCCTTGGAGGCTGTGCCTCTGATGGTGTACTTGGGGCAGGAGGAGGAGGAGGAGGAGTAGCAGGAGGAGTGGCTTCATCTGCTATATAGGTTGTTTGAGTAAGCTCCCCTCTCAAGCCCTTCTGAAATGCTTGAAAAATAAGACCCTCACAGAGGAGGCGTTGCCCCTTTTCTAGTTCCAGCAACTTGGTGGCCATATATGTTCCATAGGCCTCTTCAGCATTGGGTGGTGTGCTCAGGATTTGGCTGGCTTCCCGAATGAGGGCTAGTGATTCCTCCTCTGTTCGGGTCATCTTCCTGGGCCTTTTTGTGGTAATGCGGAGGGGAGGCACCTGACATTCCGTGAGGCTTCTACTGGGCCCAGCCACGGCCTCCTCCTCTCTCCCACTGGGCAAGGCCTCCTCCTCTATACCTCTGGGCATGGCCTCCTCCTGGCTGAGCTCATCCTGGGTAAAAAAAAAGGGACATACCAGTAGTTGTAATTTTGGGTTACGCAATCACACACAATTTTCAGCTCATGACTTGCAAATATAATTCTAAACAAATAGTAAACGCTATCTTTTTGACCCCACCATTATTGTAGCTGCTCACCAATATTTGAAGTATATTTTTGGCCACTACTGTCTAGTGATATGTCTACATCTTAATTGTGATGAAGTCATTTTTGGTGAAGCACTTCAACATTTTTGACGTTTACATCATTAATAATTACACAATCCCAAATTCATAAAAAAGAGTATACCTGGCTGAAGCTGGGCGCATCCACTTCATTAAGGATGAAAGGGCCCAGTTCTTCCTGGGACTCCTCAGCTGGGGTGGAGGGAAGGCTGGAGGGAAGGGTGGAGGGAAGGGTCGAAAGTGATTGCCTTGCTTCTGTCTGGTCATCCAGAAATCGCAGTTTTTGGTAGTACCACAGCTTGGGGACATAAACCTGGTCTGCTGCTGCTCCGGATCTGCGCGACTCCTGGATCTTATTGTGTTCCCGCCTGGACATATTGCGCAAGATACCACAAACTTAAGGTCTGCCTGGGGGACTCGAGTCTTCACAAATTCCAAAAGTGTGCCCAGTGTTGCCTTCCTTACATCTCTATTAAAATATAATGGGTGCTTGACCTCCCACAGGTTTCTTTTTTCTTGATACAGATCAATGAAGCATGTCAAAAATTCAGCATCCTTAAAGGGATTCATTTTTGCTGAAAGACAAGACACAAGATAAAAACTGGAATGTCAGTCCAAACTCCCAGTATTTTTTTTGGCAGAATCTAGGGTACACATATACACACATACACACACACACACACACCAAACACATTCACCTAGCATACAGCCACGTTTAATCTTAACTTCGTTTCTGACGCTCGCTACTTCCGCTTGGACATACGTAGGCCAGCGTAATAGCTTTATATACACTGCGCATGTGTCATGCTACGCCTGTGTCGCCTGCCCCTGACGTTCTTTAGTACAATTTGTCCCCACCCCTTTGCTCTTCGTTGCGCAGTGGGAGTATACAGAGAAAGATGGTGGAGAGATTATCTGCAAGTAGTGCGGAGGAAAGCCCGGAGCCACAACCATCCAGATCCAGGAGGAGATATAAGGCCACCAACATGGTCTTTGAAGAGATGGTGGAGATGGTGTCCATATTGAGAAGGGAGGATTGTGATGGCAAAAAAGGACCATACACCCGACCCAATATGCGGAAGCACAAAATAATGGCCTCAGTTGTCACCGCTCTTGACCAAAAATTTGGCATTAAACAGGCTAAAGAACAATTGAGGAAGCGGTGGTCTGACCTCAAAACTAGGGAGCCTGAACAATATTTGCGAATAAAGAAGCTGCTTAAAAAAAGTAAGTACTTGTTATGTGTTCCTATTGAGATACTTAACTTGCATGCTGATCCATATGCTTTTCATTTATACAGAAACGTTCACAAAGACCATTCTTTTGAAAATACATATGATACTAAGAAAATTACGTTTGTTTTTCGCCAAATACAATGGTACAGGGTTGGACATACATTTAGGTCTTGATAATTTGTCGTATTCCAAAAATGTGGTGATGTTGTGTAGATGTGTTTGAAACTATAATGCTTCTTCAAAAATGATTCAGTGTAATGTAAGGACAGGACACAGCAGCTGTTTCCACATCTGGACTCACAAGCACTAGTGTACTATGTGACACCAGAGACAATTTTTGGGGGTAATGCACATAGGGGCTCCAGGGGATACTTGAGGTGTCTGCATCTATGAAACTTGCATGAAAATGTGAATTGTGAGTGAATTTTAATCCTGTCTTCCAAATTTTTGGGGCAACAAAATGACAATTGTCCACAACTTCTAACCAACGTTTCATATTCGTTTTTCAAGACTGAAATATCACTGTGTTTTAACTATACCTTTTGTTTAATTCTCATAGGGGAGAAAAGACTCAGACAATAGTCCGAGGATCCCAGGAACCCCCCAAGTCATCAGCCTGAAGCTGAAATTACCCCAAGCCCTAGCCCAAGACCACGCCCACCCGGCGAGCTGGAGGAAGGAGAGGTGAAGGAAGTGTGCAATATTTCCACCCCACCAAGTGACTGACACCCCAGCTTAAGTTAATTTATTTAGGCGTGCATATTTTACACATTTTTTTTTCCACACATTTTAGGTGATGTTCTGGTTGTGGAAGGCCAAGCGGCAGAGCCATTTAGCACAGACAGTGCACAAAGACTCATTGGGCAGATAATGGTGTGGAATGGCCAAATTGATAGGATGTGTGACCAAATTGACAGCATGAGAAAGCGGCTGGACAGCATGCAACAGGAAATGAAGAACATGATTGATGTTTTGGGCAGAATCTAATAACTTTTTGCCTAAAAACATCAATCATGTTCTTCATTTCATTGTCAAGTTTTATTTTTAAAAAATGTTTGAACTTGAAAAATACTAATGTTAAAATTTTGCAGATGCACACGGTGTTTCATCATGTGCTATCTTCCATCAGGGGATATCAATGTACTTGTTTTGTGTTTGCAACCCCTTCATCAGAATAATGTTAGTTTGTGAGTAGGGATGAGCCGAACACCCCCCTGTTCGGTTCACACCAGAACATGCGAACAGGAAAAAACTTCGCTCGAACACGCGAACACCGTTAAAGTCTATGGGACACTAACATGAATAATCAAAAGTGCTAATTTTAAAGGCTTATATGCAAGTTATTGTCATAAAAAGTGTTTGGGGACCCGGGTCCTGCCCCAGGGGACATGGATCAATGCAAAAAAAAGTTTTAAAAACGGCCGTTTTTTCAGCAGCAGTGATTTTAATAATGCTTAAAGTCAAACAATAAAAGTGTAATATCCCTTTAAATTTCGTACCTGGGGGGTGTCTATAGTATGCCTGTAAAGGGGCGCATGTTTCCCGTGTTTAGAACAGTCTGACAGCAAAATGACATTTCAAAGAAAAAAACCCATTTAAAACTACCCGCGGCTATTGCATTGCCAACAATACACATAGAAGTTCATTGATAAAAACAGCATGGGAATTCCCCACAAGGAAACCCCGAACCAAAATTAAAAAAAAAAAAAAGACGTGAGAGTCCCCCTAAATTCCATACCAGGCTCTTCAGGTCTGGTATGGATATTAAGGGGAACCCCGGCCAAAATTTTTTTTAAAAAAATGACGTGGGGTTCCCTCTAAATTCCATACCAGACCCTTCAGGTCGGGTATGGATTTTAAGGGGAACCCCGTGCCAAAAAAAAAAAAAAAATGGCGTGGGGTCCCCCCCAAAAATCCATACCAGACCCTTATCCGAGCACGCAACCTGGCAGGCCGCAGGAAAAGAGGGGGGGACGAGAGTGCGGCCCCCCCCCTCCTGAACCGTACCAGGCCACATGCCCTCAACATTGGGAGGGTGCTTTGGGGTAGCCCCCCAAAACACCTTGTCCCCATGTTGATGAGGACAAGGGCCTCATCCCCGCAACCCTGGCCGGTGGTTGTGGGGGTCTGCGGGCGGGGGGCTTATCGGAATCTGGAAGCCCCCTTTAACAAGGGGACCCCCAGATCCCGGCCCCCCCTGTGTGAAATGGTAAGGGGGTACTTACCCCTACCATTTCACTAAAAAATTGTCAAAAATGTTAAAAATGACAAGAGACAGTTTTTGACAATTCCTTTATTTAAATGCTTCTTCTTTCTCCTATCTTCCTTCATCTTCTTCTTCTTCTGGTTCTTCTGGCTCTTCTGGTTCTTCCTCCGGCGTTCTCGTCCAGCATCTCCTCCGCGGTGTCTTCCATCTTCTTCTCCTCGGGCCGCTCCGCACCCATGGCATGGGGGGAGGCTCCTGCTCTTCTCTTCATCTTCTTCTTCATCCTCTTCTCTTCTTCCTTCTTCTCTTCTTCATTTTCTTCTCCGGGCCGCTTCACACCCATGCTGGCATGGAGGGAGGCTCCCGCTGTGTGACGGCGTCTCCTCATCTGACGGTTCTTAAAGAACGGGGGGCGGGGCCACCCGGTGACCCCGCCCCCTCTGATGCATGGTGACTTGACGGGACTTCCCTGTGACGTCACGGGGAATGCCACAGGGAAGTCCCGTCATGTCCCATGCGTCAGAGGGGGCGGGGTCACCGGGTGGCCCCGCCCCCCATTATTTAAGAACCGTCAGATGAGGAGATGCCGTCACACAGCAGGAGCCTCCCTCCATGCCAGCATGGATGCGGAGCGGCCCGGAGAAGAAAATGAAGAAGGAAGAAGAGAAGGGGATGAAGAAGAAGAAGATGAAGAGAAGAGCGGGAGCCTCCCCCCATGCCATGGGTGCGGAGCGGCCCGAGGAGAAGAAGATAGAAGATGCCGCGGAGGAGATGCTGGACGAGAACGCCGGAGGAAGAACCAGAAGAGCCAGAAGAACCAGAAGAAGATGAAGGAAGATAGAAGAAAGAAGAAGCATTTAAATAAAGGAATTGTCAAAAACTGTCTCTTGTCATCTTTAACATTTTTGACAGTTTTTTAGTGAAATGGTAGGGGTAAGTACCCCCTTACCATTTCACACAGGGGGGGCCGGGATCTGGGGGTCCCCTTGTTAAAGGGGGCTTCCAGATTCCGATAAGCCCCCCACCCGCAGACCCCCACAACCACCGGCCAGGGTTGTGGGGATGAGGCCCTTGTCCTCATCAACATGGGGACAAGGTGTTTTGGGGGGCTACCCCAAAGCACCCTCCCAATGTTGAGGGCATGTGGCCTGGTACGGTTCAGGAGGGGGGGGCGCACTCTCGTCCCCCCCTCTTTTCCTGCGGCCTGCCAAGTTGCGTGCTCAGATAAGGGTCTGGTATGGATTCTTGGGGGGACCCCACGCCGTTTTTTTTTTTTTTTTTTTTTGGCGCAGGGTTCCCCTTAAAATCCATACCAGACCTGAAGGGTCTGGTATGGAATTTAGGGGGAACCCCACGTCATTTTTTTAAAAAATTTTGGCCGGGGTTCCCCTTAATATCCATACCAGACCTTAAGGGCCTGGTATGGAATTTAGGGGGACTCCCACGTCATTTTTTTTTTTTAAATTTTGGTTTGGGGTTTCCTTGTGGGGAATTCCCATGCTGTTTTTATCAATGAACTTCTATGTGTATTGTCGGCAATGTAATAGCCGCGGGTAGTTTTAAATGGGTTTTTTTCCTTCGAAATGTCATTTTGCTGTCAGACTGTTCTAAACACGGGAAACATGCGCCCCTTTACAGGCATACTATAGACACCCCCCAGGTACGAAATTTAAAGGGATATTACACTTTTATTGTTTGACTTTAAACATTATTAAAATCACTGCTCCTGAAAAAACGACCGTTTTTAAAACTTTTTTTTGCATTGATCCATGTCCCCTGGGGCAGGACCTGGGTCCCCAAACACTTTTTATGACAATAACTTGCATATAAGCCTTTAAAATTAGCACTTTTGATTTCTCCCATAGACTTTTAAAGGGTGTTCTGCGGCATTCGAATTTGCCGCGAACACCCCAAATTGTTGGCTGTTCGGCGAACTTGCGAACAGCCAATGTTCGAGTCGAACATGAGTTCGACTCGAACTCGAAGCTCATCCCTATTTGTGAGAGGAACAAAGGGATTGCACACACAAAACACATCCATTGCTCCCCCATGATGGGAGATAGCACATGTTGACTTGAACCTTTTTTAATCTCAAATTGTGAGCATCTGCAAATTTTTTGTTTTACATGGGTGACATCACCAGCACCATTATTAACATGTTGAACTTTGTAAGTTCCTGTTATTTTTGGTTCTTATATTTTTAAAAACCCTGTTGTCAAGCCAAATTTTGTAAACAATGTATATTTTTTACAAATATGCCTAAACTAAAAAAAAAAAAAATATTGTTACAAAAAAAAAAATTAAAAAAAAACCATAAACACGTTCAAACAAAATGCACCTTTTAATGTGCACACAGTAAAATGTTTTTACTACTACAATGTGTGTGGTGCTTATTATTTATCAATAACAGTTTGTTATTTTTTTGTGTGGTTACAGTGACAAAGGGCCTTATTAACTAAAGGGAAATGCACTTGCCACTACAAGTGCACTAGGAGACAGACAAAACTAAATGCAAACAAGAATCAAAACAAGAGATTGTTGCCCAAATTTATTTTATTTTTTTTAATAAAATCTTAAAGCTCTTGTTGCATTGCAATGACCCCCCGACCATTAAAATAATTGACATATCTGTCATGCACTTGACGGTTTGGTTTGGGGGCCAAGCCAATATGGCCACTTTCCAGGCCTGTGAGTGGTTCTTCGACACCAAGTCCGGCCTCAGGCCCAACAGAAGTTATATATGTCAAAGAATGACGTCTCAAGATTATTAGAATGCAGCAAGCCATGATCACATAATTAATCTTGTATTCTGCAAGATTTATTGCCGAGAGGAACAAATGGAACCAGCTGGCCAGAATCCCAAAGGCATTCTCCACAACTCTTCTTGCTCTGGCCAGCCGGTAATTAAATACCCTCCTCTCAGGGGTGAGTGTCCTTTGGGGGAACGGCCTCATCAAGTG
The DNA here is from genome assembly GCF_042186555.1 of Aquarana catesbeiana. NCBI lineage: Eukaryota > Metazoa > Chordata > Amphibia > Anura > Ranidae > Aquarana > Aquarana catesbeiana. The sequence continues at coordinate 154,926,576 of NC_133329.1, forward strand.
CTCGCCGAGAGCAAACGCTTCATCACCGATGAAAACTGAGGGGAGTCCATCCACGTTCTGGTCATCAGGTGGCAATCCCAGGCCACCAGTCTGGAGACGCTGGCACACCTCGGTCTGTGCAAAGACTCCTCCGTCCGACATCCGGCCGTTCTTCCCCACGTCCACGAACATAAAGTCCAATTGGGCCGAGACCACCGCCATCAAAACTACACTATGGAACCCCTTATAGTTGTAGAAATAAGACCCCGAATGGGGTGGTGGCACAATGCGGACATGCTTCCCATCGATCGCCCCGACACAGTTGGGAAAGTCCCAACGGTCAGCGAACTGGGAGGCCACGGTCTGCCATTCCTGTGTGTTAGAAGGAAACTGTGGAGTCAAAACAAGAAAAAAAAATATAAGTACTTTTAAACATAACTTGGATATCAGATTACACAAAAACATTCTTGAACAACAGCAGTCGAACATTATTAATAAGTGTTATTTTTAGAAAAAAAACCATAAGGGCCACTTATAAGATTACTCACCCCCTCTGACGGACCATTGATCAATTTGTATGTGGGGGGAGGGGTTCTAATTTGGGCAAAAAACACACCTGAGAGTTGCAAACATTTGAGGGGGTGGGGGAGGGGTTCTAATTTGGGCAAAAAACACACCTGACAGTTTAAAACATTTGAGGGGGTGGGGGAGGGGTTCTAATTTGGGCAAAAAAAACACCTGACAGTTGCAAACATTTGAGGGGGTGGGGGAGGGTAAAACAGTACAATGGAGCTGACAATATACATTGTTCAAGGGACTATAGGCTAGAAGTTTAAATGGACCCAGGATTGCATGGTGCGGAGGTTATTGAAGGTAAATATGCATGTAGGCCAAAAAATGATTAATGTAAAAAAACAGGCATTAATGAAGATAAAGGGGACATTCCCAGCATATTCCAAGCACGGTAATTAGATAACGAGGACATTTAGACAATACATTAGCAAACATTAAATACATAACATGTAATGTTAAAGGATAAAACTTACCTTCATATAGTCCTTCTGCAGGACCTGAATAATATCAGAACAGGTCTCTGAGATTCTGATCCCCAGAGCCTGGGGGGAGATGCCTGTCGAGAACTTCAAGTCCTGAAGACTTCTCCCAGTGGCCAAGTAACGTAAAATGGCAACTAGCCTCTGCTCCGCAGTGATGGCTTGCCTCATGCAGGTATCCTGCCTGCTGATATAGGGGGTCAGCATAGCCAGCAGACGTTCAAAAACGGGGTCCGTCATCCTGAGATAATTCCTGAAATCCTCAGGATTATTCTCACGAATCTCACGGAGCAAAGGCATGTGCGAGAATTGGTCACGCTGGCGCAACCAATTCTTCATCCATGAACTCCTCCTCGCCCTGTTCATGGACTGGACTCGGGTCAAAGTATTAACCCCAACACCAAGTGCCCATGCAGCACGAACTCAAGAACGAGAACGTCCACGCACCATGGCTTCAAAACGGTCGGCTGGTCAAACAAACTTAGAACAAACGCACTGAAGAACAGCAAGGCCTATGAAGAGCGACCTGAAGATCAGGAACGAGCGGACCAGAACGGCCTGCTAGGCAGGTTACAAACTGACCAACACGCACTGAAAAGCAGATACAAACCTCACAAGCACAAACTGAACCGCAGAAAACGATCGAAATAAGCTGAAGTGTGAAAAGCGCGAATCGTCTCTAACCAAACTTCTACTAACACGAGATAAACACGAGATTAGCAGAAGGAGCCCAAAGGGTGGTGTAGTGGGGCTTGAACTTCCTTTTTCTAGTCCCGTCGTACGTGCTGTACAGCACCGCGTTCAAAACCATTGGACTTTGAGTGATCGTGTGTGTCCAAGTCCGTCCATTTACAAGTCCGGCGCACCTACGCTACAAAGTCCGTTGTAAAGATCGCCGGACCAAGTATGCCGGAAAGTCCGCTCGTGTGTACGCGGCATTCCTCTCAGTTCCTGTTGTCCCCCTCCGTTTGTAAGTAGGAGTCGTTTGTAAGTCAGATGTTTCAAAATAGGGGACCGCCTGTATATACTATATGGCCTGCCATATACTCTCTGCGGATAATTGGGCCTTAGGTGTTGGTGGTACCAGAACATTGTAAGCCCTCACAGTTACTCTTGGTGGGCACTGAAACAGGCCCTGCTGTGAAATATTATATCAAGAATTGTAATTACGCGCCCCTGTTAAACAGGGGCATAAAAATTGGGCCTTAGGCGGTGGTGGTGGTGGTGGCACAACACTGTAAAGCCTCACAGATACTTTTGTTGAGAACAGGAACAGGCCCTGCTGTGAAATATTAAATCAAAAATTGTGGTGACCGGATGTTTGTGTGTGTGGTGAGCTGCAATATGGAGTGAGAGGACGCTGTGTGTTCTCCCTCTCCCTCTGCTCCCCCTGCTCCCCCTCCTAGTTAAAGACATACCTGGTGGTGCTTGCTGTAGCAGAAAGAGCTGTGTGTTCGGATGCTGAGCGGAATGCTTTGCTGCTTTGGACAGAGTTCGGGACTCCAAGGCCGGTCCAAGTCTCCTAGATTCTTCCCGATCCTCCCTGGGCGGCGGAGTGCGCCGAAGAGCAGCCGAGAGTGACGTCACACACCACACGCCGCTGAGAGGTACTCTGTAAGTGGCGGGTGTGCGGCGAGTGCTTGCTGCATGTAGAGGTCACCACTCGCTCGCCCACCACCGAAAAAAGAACCGGAGGCTTTCCAAAGGGGCAATAAGTATTGGGATGTCCGTAATATACAACATTGCTCGGGGTGCACATTGCAATGGCTTCTTTCTCTAAGTGATTCTTTCTACAAGTGATGCACTTCAATCTCTGCATTAAGTTCTGCCTCACCTGATCATTCCTTCTCTGTCTCTTTACAGGTATGTGTCAGCTAAACCACATCTTCCACCGTTAACTGAAATTGGGATCTGCTTGCTGTCTCTGTGTGTATGTGTTGGTATGTGTCAGCTAAACCACATCTTCCACCGTTAACTGAAATTGGGATCTGCTTGCTGTCTCTGTGTGTATGTGTTGGTATGTGGCCTTCTCTATCTATTGCCCTGTGTGCACAACCATGACATTATTTGTAGCTCTGGACTGTCTTACCTAAGTTTTATGTGTTGATCTTATCTTGGCCTCTGGCCTTTTGCTTTCCTGACTTTAAATCCACTTTTGATTGTTAGGCATTCTTATAGTCACTCATGATTAATTAACGAACTTCAACCCCACCCTTATAACAGTATATATTTGAGCATCCTTAAGGGGTGAGCACATTGCTCGGGGTGCACATTGCAATGGCTTCTTTCTCTAAGTGATGCACTTCAATCTCTGCACTTCAGCGATTGCACGAAGCAAACAAATACAGCAATCTGCACTGGAAAGCACCTAACAGACTGCAGGTGACCCGTCTCTCTAATAAGCTCTCCTTCCACTCTGTAACATGCACTCTCTACCACTGCTTCTGACACTCCTGTCCTCTCTCCTCAAACTCTCTTACCTTCACCCCCCCTCTCCACCCGCCTGCTTATACATATCACCCTGCCTTCTGTCTTCTCCCTACTACTGCTCCTACCAACTCTTGCTCATTCTACATCCATACACTGATAAAACCTCCAGTACTCTGAGACATGCCCCTTCACATAAATCACATTCCCACATTACCTCCCTCACCCTCCTGCTTCTCCTAATCTCTGGTGACATATCCCCAAACCCTGGGCCACCATCATCTGTCTTTGCCCATCGCTCCCATCCCCCTACACCCTCTGGCAGGAGCCGTAACCCACAGTACTTGGTCTCTATTCCTCTTTCCAAAACCAGCCCCCCCCTTTTCCTGTGCCCTGTGGAATGCACGTTCTGTCTGCAACAAACTCACCGCCCTTCACGACCTCTTTATCACAAATTCCTTTAACCTACTTGCCATTACTGAAACCTGGCTTCATGAATCGGACACTATTTCTCCTGCTTCCCTCTCCAATGGGGGCCTTCTCTGGACTCACTCCCCCAGACCAAGTGGATGGAAGGGAGGTGGAGTGGGAATCCTTCTAGCCCCATGCAGCACCTATCAGGTACTTCACCCACCTCCCTCTCTGACACTCTCCTCTTTTGAGGCACATTGCATTCGTCTATTCTCTCCCATTTCTCTAAGAATTGCTGTCATCTACCGGCCCCCTGGACCAGTATCTGCCTTTCTTGATGACTTCTCTGCCTGGCTACCCTACTTTCTCTCTGCTGAAATCCCCACAATCATTCTTGGGGACTTCAACATCTCTGTTAACATTAACACTACTATTACTTCTAAACTTCTCAGTCTCACCTCATCGCTTGACCTGAAGCAATGGATACAGGCTCCTACCCACTCCAACGGCAACACCCTTGACCTTGCCTTCTCCTATCTGTGCACTCCGTGCAACCTTTCCAACAATCCACTCCCACTCTCTGATCACCACCTTATTAGTTTTGCTCTCTCCTTGTCTTCCACCTCTTCTCCCTCCAACCGCCTAACGGTTACCCATAGAAACCTTTGCCACCTCAACCCTTCTCTTCTCTACTCTGCTACTGATCACCTCTATGACAAAATCTCACCTCTGTCCTGCCCCAACCAAGCTACTTTCATCTACAACAGCTCACTGTCTTCCTCCCTAGACAAGCTTGCCCCCCTCACTACAAGCAGAATTAGGCCCTGACTGCTACAACCCTGGCAAACAGATGACACCAGAAGTCTCAGAAAACGTAGCCGCGCTCTTGAGCGCCTGTGGCATAAGACTAAGACCCAGGAAGACTTCACACAATATAAATCTGCCCTCCTAAAATACTACTCCTGCCTTCACACTGCCAAACAGACTTACTTTATCACACTCATTAACACCTTCTCATCCAGTCCACGTCAACTCTTCTCTACCTTCAATACTCTACTCTGTCCTCCACTGCCTCCACCCACCAACTCACTCACTGCCCAGGAGATTGCCAATCACTTCAAAACTAAGATTGATACAATTCATGAGGAGATCACCAATGCGCAAAAACCTCCCCCATGCAACACCCCATGTCCACAGATACAATCATTACTTCCCTCATTCAACCCTGTTACTATTACTGAGGTTGCTAAACTTTTATCTAGCACCCATCTAACCACTTGCCCCCTGGATCCTGTTCCCTCGCAAATGCTACGCTCACCCTCTGACTCGATTCTACACTCTCTAACTCACATTTTCAACCTCTCCCTCTCCTGTGGCATCTTCCCAAACTCTCTAAAACATGCGCTAGTCATCCCCATTCTAAAAAAAGCCCTCACTGGATCCCACCAATCTCAACAACTTACGTCCAATCTCCTTACTCTCCTTCTCCTCCAAACTCCTTGAAAGACTGGTCTACAACCGACTAAGCGACCATCTGACCATGAATAAACTTCTAGATCCCCTCCAGTCCGGTTTTCGCCCTCAACACTCCACGGAAACTGCTCTCCTTAAACTCTCAAATGACCTACTAATGGCTAAAGCCAATGGACACTATTCTGTACTACTTCTCCTGGATCTCTCTGCTGCCTTTGACACAGTGGACCACCCCCTCCTCCTCAAAAAACTCCACTCCTTTGGTCTCCGTGACTGTACTCTTCGCTGGTTCTCATCCTACCTATCACACTGCTCCTTCAGTGTCACTTACAACTCTACTTCCTCCTCTCCTCTTCCTTTTTCCATTGGGGTCCCCCAAGGTTCTGTTCTTGGACCTCTCCTTTTCTCAATCTACACCACCTCCTTGGGTCAGTTGATTGCCTCCCATGGCTTTCAATATCATCTCTACGCTGATGACACCCAAATCTATCTCTCCACCCCCCAGCTCTCTCCATCTGTCTCCTCACGCATTACCAACTTACTAGCAGACATATCAGCCTGGATGTCACATCACTTCCTCAAACTCAACCTATCCAAAACCAAGCTCATGATATTTCCTCCCTCAGGTGCCACTTCCCCTGCTTTCCCTGTCAATATCAACGGCTCAACTATCAACCCATCTCCCCACGCCAGGGTCCTAGGTGTAATCCTGGACTCTGAACTAACCTTTCGACCCCACATTCTATCACTATCCAAAGCTTGCCGCCTCAATCTCCGCAACATCTCCAAGATACGCCCCTTCCTAACCAAGGTCACCACAAAGCTTCTAATCCACTCCCTGGTCATCTCCCGCCTCGACTACTGCAACTCCCTCCTCATTGGTTTACCTCTAAATAGGCTATCCCCACTTCAGTCCATCATGAACGCTGCTGCCAGGCTCATCCACCACACAAACCGCTCAGCGTCTGCTACACCCCTCTGCCAATCCCTCCATTGGCTGCCACTCAATCACCAAATTAAATTCAAGATACTAACTATAACTTACAAAGCCATACACAACCTGGCCCCCAGCTACATCTCTAACCTAGTCACAAAATACCAACTAATCGTTCTCTTCGCTCCTCCCAAGACCTCCTGCTCTCAAACTCCCTTGTCACCTCATCCCATGCTCGCCTTCAGGACTTCTCCAGAGCCTCCCCCATCCTCTGGAATGCTCTACCCCAATCCGTCCGCTTTTCTCCTACTTTATCCACTTTCAGACGATCCCTGAAAACTCATCTCTTCAGAGAAGCCTATCTGGCCCCCACCTAACAACTGTACATTTATCTTCTCAATCAGCACATCACCCACAGTTATTACCTCTTGTATCTTTTGACCTTCCCTCTTAGATTGTAAGCTCTAAGGAGCAGGGCCCTCTGATTCCTACTGTATCAAAGTGTATTGTATTTGTACTGTCTACCCTCAAGTTGTAAAGCGCTACGTAAACTGTTGGCGCTATATAAATCCTGTATAATAATAATAACATGCCGCCTAGTGGAATTCTTCCTGGGAAGATTGCTAAATGCTGACCCAGAATTTGTACCAACTGAGAGGCTCGCTGGGTGGGCACCACTAATTGATGTATCAGCAAAGGTGCATATGACTACAGGGTGGTGGACATTGCTCTAATTATTTCAATTACTCTACTAGTGTCTGGATACATTGTGTAGATAAGTGAACAGTACAGAGATTGTGTGCATTCTAAACACTGGGAAAAAGTGCAGTGGTATTTTTTTTTTTTTTTGCTTTTGTACTGGAATACTGGTTGAGGATGGCCCCTTGTTAAAGAGCACACGATGCAGCATTTACGATCCTCCAAAGAGAAAAACTCTTGGCAAGCAGCAGCAGCAGCGAAATTGGAGTAATATGCCCACACCCCCACTCTGACCCCGCCAAAGAAGGGGTCACAGTCTAAAATACAACAGGGGGGCTTATCAGATAGGAAAAGCCAGGGCCAGACTCAGAGCCAGACCCAGTTATCTGTTGCAGCCCCACCATCTCAGTCAATAAAAATACATAGCAATAAAGGTCTGGGGCCAAGTGATCAAAATGTAAATACAGATGTAACAGCTGACCCTACCTTACCCCCAGAGAAAGCGCCAACTTTAACGGACATATTCATGGCAGTGAGTGTATGCAACAGATCACTTAAAGAACTCCGCGAACAGATGAAGGGAGTGAAAGAGGATCTGATACTGGTCAGACAGGACTTATAAAAAAACAGCAGAGAGAACAGCAGCCTTGGAAGGAAGGGTCAGCCAGTTAGAAGATGATATATCCCCATTAATAAAAGAAATGAAACATATGAAGAAACAGTTATCCAAGCAGGCTTCCAAAATGGAAGAAATGGAGAATTGGAGTCGAAGAGACAATGTGAGGCTGGTGGGCCTTCCTGAAAAAAGCAAGGGCCCTAACCCTATAGAGTTCTTAGAAAAGTGGCTGGTTGAACTTTTTGGAAGAGAATCATTCTCAACAATGTTCTCGATTGAAAGAGCACATAGAGTCCCCTTTAGGACTCCTCCAGCAGGGGGATTTCCTAGACCACTATTGATGAAGTTTCTTAACTATAAAGGATAAAGTCTTGCTGCTGCAAAAACGTCTTTTTTTAACGGCTCTAAAATATCGTTTTATTCTGACTTTTCGCCAGATCTTCAGAGACGTAGAGCAGAATTTATAGAGTACAAGCGCACTTTATAAAAATTTAAGCTGACCTATGCCCTTCTCTACCCAGCAAGGTTACATGAAACAGCTCTAGGGGTAACCCAGATTTTTGAATCCCCAGCGGGGGTGGAGAAGTGGTTGGAAGAAAATAAGGAGAAATTTTAGATACTCTGTAGGGGGGCTGGAGAGGTGAAATATGTATAGGATATATTAGGATGTATTAATTAAAGTATTTTTTTTTGGGGGGGGGGGGTAGTTACACACAGTAGTCGTATGGTGAGTGGTGGATGGGAATGAAATATGGGAGTAAATATGTGGAACAGGTAGTGTGGGAATTGGTCACTCAAAAGCCCCTGGGGGGTCACCTAGTTATATCCCCCAGGATGGGGGAGGAGGGAAGTGGGGTAGTAGAAGGGAGAGTTACCTAGATGGCGGGGGAGTGGGGGGGAGGGGAGGGAGGGGGAAATGGGATGGGGGGGGAGGTAACATAAGTATTGCTCAAGCACTGACAATGGGGAAGCTTGGTTTAAGAAGGAAGTAAGAAGGAACACTATTGGAAATCACTTTTGTTGGATTCAGGTTTACATACAAAGTTATAATTATAGAAAAATGGTATTTGAAACTCACATGAAATTATCTTTGAGTAAATATTTATTTAGGTTGGTTCTGCTGGACATGCCATTTAAAATCACCAATGATATTAGAAGTAGATGTGCCACGGAGTTCACTGTTTAAAATAATGTATTGTAGAGGGATGTTAAAGTATCAATTAGAAATGAATTTAGTTTTAAATAGATATATATCCTGCAGTTCGGTACATATTTCTTGATTTTTTTTTTTTTGATGCAAGCTAAAACACTTAAAATAGGATCCTGGAATGTCAGGGGCCTGGGGACACCGCTCAAAAAGACGGTAGTACTCTCTATGTTCGAGAGTTGTGGTGTAGAACTGGTCTGCTTGCAGGAAACCCACTTAGCTAAAAATACAGTCCAGCAACTACAGTCGAGGAAATACCAATGTCAACTCCATTCGGTTTACTCCTCCTATAGTAGGGGGGTAAGCGTTATGGTGAAAACAGGGGTGAACTTTTTCTGCAGGCAGTCCAGTACAGCAGGTGGCCTAATTCAATAAAGAGGCTAGGAGTGGGGAAGAAAAAACTCAAAGAGAGGTGCTCGAGGCTGAAAATAATTATATAATAGACCCAACCCCTGAGAGGGAAACATCCTGGCTAGACAAACAACAAGAGTATAAGATAGTTATTATGCAGAAGGCTGAGACTAGGCATCTCCTTCAGAGGCAGGTCTCCTTGGTAGAGGGCGAAAGAGTGGGAAAGCTGTTGCCGCAGTTGGTGAAGTCCAACACTGCTCCATCCACTATCCCTGTCGTTAGGTCCCTAGGAGGAGAAATAATATCAAATACCTCAAAGATAGTCCAAATATTCAGGGACTATTACAAAAATCTTTATCCCTCTTGGAAAAAAGGAATGGAGGGCGTGATGGAGGAGTTCCTGGGGGACCTGGAAACACGGGCTATCTCGCAAGAGGAAAGGGATCTATTAGAAACTCCAACACCACTTGCAGAACTTCAACAGGAGATAGCCAGTATGGCAAACCAAAAATCTCCTGGGCCAGATGGACTTCCAATTGAGGCGTACAAATATTATGGAGATGTATTAATCCCAGAGTTGTTAAAAGCACTGGGAAGGGCAGCTAAGGGGGGTCACCTGCCCGCTTCAATGTTGGAGGCAACTATCATAGTGCTACAGAAAGAAGGGAAGGACCCCCTTGACGTGGCCGCTTAAAGGCCAATTTCTCTTTTATGCACCGACGCCAAAATTTTGGCCAAGGTTTTGGCAGCTAGACTAAATAGAGTTATTCAAACTGGTCCACACGGACCAGGCGGGATTTATAGCTAATAGATCCACAAGCCTGAATATCAGAAGGGCCTTCTTAAATTTACAAACCCCAACGGAGAATGAGGGTTCAAGAGCGGTATTGACTCTAGATGTGACTAAAGCTTTCGATATCGTGGAGTGGGGATACATTTGATGAGTGTTGGGGAAATATGGATTTGGTCCCTCTTTTATTGGTTTTGATCAAAATGCTCTATGATAGACCCAAGGCAAGATTAAAAATTAATAATGATCTCTCGGATTGGTTTGAACTAGGGAGGGGGATGAGACAGAGGTGTCCACTGTCTCCACTGCTTTTTGCTTTGGCAATGGAGCCCCTGGCTATCTCCATAAGAGCGAGTTCTGAGATAATAGGCTTTCAGAGAATGACGGGCGAAGAAAGAATTGCGCTATATGCAGACGATATCTTGCTCTTCCTGGGTGATACAAGTAATTCCTTGTTAAAGGCAATGAGAATCGTGGAGTCATTTGGCAGTTTTACAGGACTGGAAATAAACTGGGGGAAGTCGGAATTATTACCTATAGACCCTATAAGTGCTCCAATAGTACATGGAATGCCCCAGTTGGTAATAGTGGATGCATTGAAATATTTGGAAATCGTCATGACCAAGGACCCTAACCAATATGTTAGTAAAAATCTGGCCCCACTTTTGACGAAATTCAAACAAAAGATAGGTATATGGAAACGCCTTCCCTTATCAGTCGCAGGAAGATGCAATTTAATAAAAATGATCTGGATGCCACAATTGTTGTATGTCTTGCACAATTCTCCAGTGTGGATATGCAGGAATTGGTTTAATAAAATTGAGAGCCTCTTTAGGGAACTGATGTGGAAAGGGAGACAAGCCAGGATACGACTACATGTACTTGAGCTCCTGGTGGGGGACGGCAGCTTTGCTCTTTCACACCCTGAGCGCTATTTCTTATCAACTCAATTGCAGCAGTTATTGGGGTGTGGGGTCCCAGATGGAGGTACCCCCAATGGTAGAATTTTATTAATAGGTGCTTTACATAACACAATAATTGAAGCACTAGAGGCGGACTGTTTTCACTTTAAATATCCAACAATCAAAATGATAAATGAAACAGTTAAAAAACAGATGATATACAATGGGTGCACTGAATACACTCCCATCTGGAACAATTGTAACTTGCAGGAAATTCTTAAGATTCAGTAGGAAAAGTTAGAGAGTGGGAAGATCAAGGTATTAAAAGGCTAAGACAACTTTTTTACAGGTAATACACTAAAGAAATTCCCAGAGTTGAAATGTGAATTTAATCTGTCGCAGAGTACTTTTTTTACTTATTTACAGCTAGAACATGCCCTTAAAGCTCAATTTAGGAACAATACCTTAGTGTGGAAAGAAACGCCTCTATTTCAAAGCACACTTCAGGTAGTCCCCACTAAGGGGTGAATATCTGAGATCTATGGACAATTAAGTAACGAAGTTAATAGTGGGCGTTTACTCAACTCTGTAAGAGCTAGATGGGAAGAGGATATAGGGGCGATGACACAGGCGCAGTGGAAGAGAATCTTAGAGATGGGACCGTTATTATCGGTCTCCCCCCACAGAAGATATCACATCTGATGTTGTTAAATAGAGCCTATTACGTCTCTTTAAGTTTGGAAGAAGATCTAACGATAGTTGCCCTAGATGTCGAGGGACTGGGGACCTCATTCACATGCTGTGGAGATGCCCCAAGCGGTTTCAATACTGGGAGGGGGTGATTAACAGCTTGAGAGATATATTTGGTATTTTATTGGAGAAGGAGGCTATAGTATGTATTTTGGGGTATAGATGGGTACAGGGGGAAAGGAAGAGTACCACACTGGCAATTTTGAGATGTTTGTTCCAAGCTAGGAAAATTATTGCATTCAGATGGCAAGCAAAGGAACCCCCCACATCCAAGACTGTATCGCCACAATAAATGAAACCCTCTGTAGGGAAAGAATAGAGTATATAAAGAGAAGTAATTTTAAGGAATTTGATAGAATGTGGAGGCCTTGGTTGGAAAAAATGAGCTGCCCTTAATAGGAAGTAAAGAATACAATGGAGAGGGGTAAATTAATAGAACAGCCTGTCCGTAAGGGAAATGGAATACTAGGCTAATACGGGAGCTATGGGTTGCTTATCTTAAAAAGATAAATTATAGCTAATACAAGTATAGTCTGTAATAATCCTTGTAGGAAGTTAAATACGAGCATCTTGGTAGGGGAGGGGGGTGTTGGTAGAGGGGAAGGGAGGGAAGGGTGAAAGAGGGAAGGAATCAAGGTATACACACTAACTTGCATAACACTGGAATTGGACGTAGGAGTTGGGTGTGGGAAGCCCTCTAGCCCTACTTTATTGTTTTCTCTGCTGGTATATTGAACTCCTATTTGTCTTTACTTATTTATTGTATTTGGTAGTTCAGTCAACGCTTAAATGTCTTCTCGCTCTCTGTTTGGTTAAAGTTTTAAAAATAAAAAAGGAAAAAAAAAAAAAGGAAAGAAAAATTTAATAAAGAATTAACGTGTGAAAAAAAAAGAAAGAAAACACCACAATGATGTGGAACTGAGAAGGAGACAGTAAATGAACATAAATCTGAATAAGCCTCTCGAAAGTGTTTGCTGAAGTGGTAAAAAAAAAAAAAAAAAATTGTAATTACGCGCCCCTGTTGAACAGGGGCATAAAAATTGGGCCTTAGGCGGTGGTGCTGGTGGTAGTGACACAACACTGTAAAGCCTCCCAGATACTTTTGTTGAGCGCAGGAACAGGCCCTGCTGTGAAATATTAGATCAAAAATTGTAATTGCACACCCCTGTTAAACAGGGGCAGAAAAATTGGGCCTTAGGCAGTGGTGGTGGTGCCCTGAACCGAAAATATTCCTAGAAGCTATCATCATGAAGATTGAGGAGGAATAGGATAGTCACTCAGCATAATAGGATAGTTACTCAGCATATGTAGTCTTCAAGGGATCCCACAGCCATAGAAAAATCAATCGGTTACATCAGCATCAAGTGCTTGGTAGCTGGTGATCCAAGACTGATTCATTTTTATGAATGTGAGCAGATCAACAGAGTCTGTGGACAGGCACACTCTGTGATCGGTTACAAAGCCTCCAGCAGCATTGAATGTGCGTTCAGAAAGAACGCTAGATGCAGGACAGGCCAGTAGCTCAATTGTATATTGAGCTAGTTCTGGACAGTGGTCCATCCTCAAGACCCAGCAACCCAGTGGATGTTCTGGTGGAAAGGTCTCCAAGTCTGATCTTGCCCCTAGATATTCCTGCACCATGTAATTCAGACACTGGCGATGGTTGCTGGAGCTGATCAGACCTGGGCGCTGAGGACTGAAGAATTGTCTGAAGGCATCGGTCAGCCGGCCACCTTCTTCACCGCTCTGTGACTGAACGAAGCCTCAGCAACACGTTGTCCAGCACCAGGAAATTGTAACCTCCCAGACTCTGGAAACGCATTGCACAAACCTTTCTGCAAGGCCTCCCAAAGATGTTTCATCCTCTGCGAAAGCTTGATAAGTTCTGCAACCTTACCCTTGTAATGTGGATCAAGAAGGGTTGCCAGCTAGTAATGATCCCTCTCCTTGATACCACGAATCCTAGGGTCCTTTCTCAGGCTTTGCAGGATCAGGGAGGCCATGCAGCGTAAGTTTGCAGAGGCATTCGATCCTGAGTCCTCTGGGTCACTAAAGATCACATGAGCGTCAACCACCTCCTCCCAGCCACATACAACTCCATGGGTTTCTGGGGACTGCAAATGATCCCTTGAAGACTGCTGCTGATGCTGAGTGTTATCCTCCACGTCCATGCTGACACAATCCTTCCTCCTCTTCTTCTTCCTATGTGATCAGCGGGCCTGCAGGAATACTAGTATCTGGATAAAGGGGGCCTTGAGAAGTAAGGAAGTCCTTCTCTTTCTCCCACTGTTCTGCCTCAAGTGCCCTGTCCATTATTCCACAAAGCGTGTGCTCCAACAGGAAGACATAAGGGATATTATCACTGATGCATTCACTGTCACTGCTCACCATCCTCGTGGCCTCCTCAAATGGTGACAGGACAGTGCATGCATCCTTGATCAGTAGCCACTGGAGTGGCAAAAAAAAAAGCCAAACTCCCATGACCCTGTCCTGGTGCCCTACTCACACAGGTACCCATTGATGGCCCTCTGCTGCGTGTGCAGCCACTGCAGCATTGCCACTGTTGAGTTCCACCTGGTGGGCCTGTCACAAATGATGCGGTTCTTGGGCAGGTTGTATTCTCTTTGAATGTCAGCCAGCCGAGCACTGGCATTATATGACCGTCGGAAATGACCACAGACTTTCCTGGCCTGCCTCAGGAGATCCTGTAAGCCAGGGTACCTGCTCAAGAACCGTTGCACCACCAAATTCAGGATGTGGGCCAAACAGGGAACATGGGTCAAGTGTCCCTGTCGGAGGGCGGAGAGGAGGTTGGTTCCATTGTCGCATACAACCATCCCTGGCTGAAGCTGGTGTGGCGTAAACCACCTCTGAGCCTGCCCCTGCAGAGCTGACAGAATCTCTGCCCCAGTGTGGCTCCTGTCCCCTAAGCAGACCAACTCATGCACTGCATGGCATCTTTTTGCCTGAGTGCTTGCGTAGCCCCTTGAATGCTTACGGAGCACCGCTGGTTCAGAGAACAAATCTGCAGAAGAGGCATAGAGGAAGAAGAAGAGGAGGGGTGGAGGAGAGAGCTGTGGCAGAATCACCACTAGCATTTTTGAGGCATGGTGGCAGAACAAGCTCCAACAATACTGAACCCTGTCCTGCATCCTTCCCAGCTGCCAGCAGAGTTACCCAGTGCGCCGTGAAAGAAAGGTAACGTCCCTGTCCATGCCTGCTGGACCATGAGTCAGCAGTAATATGCACCTTACTGCTGACCGCCCTGTCCAACAAGGCCAAGACATTGCCTTCCACATGCTGGTAGAGAGCCGGAATGGCCATCTCTGAAAAGAAATGGCATCTCACAAAAATGCACATTCCACAAATTCACGAAAGGGGGCAGAGTCTACCAGCTGAAAAGGCAGCAGTTGCAGTGCTAGCAATTTGGCCAAGCTAGCATTCAGACGCTGAGCATGTGGATGGCTGGGACCGAATTTCTTTTGACGGTTTAGCAACTGGGGTAGGGAAATTTGCCTTCTAAAATCTGATGTTGGTGTACCACTAGCAGATTGGCCGCAAGTACTTGGGACACCTATTTCTATACCTTCATTCGTCTCAGTGCAGGTTTCTGAGAGGACTGGAGGTATAGTGGGGTTGGAGATCCCAGCTGATGAGGAGCAAGGAGAGGTTCACCTTGTTCTTTGATGTGGGTCTTTTAAGTGCTGTTTCCAACGGACTGCATGGGAGGTCATCATATGTCTGGTCAAGCATGTGGTGCCCAAGCGGCTGCTGTTTTGGACATGCTTAATACACTTCAGACATGTTGCAAACAGCAACGGTGCAATCTGCTGCACACGTGTCAAAAAAGGCTCACACCAAAGAACTTTTCAAAATATGTGGGGAGTCAGCAGTGCCCTGCACCTGCTTAGCTCTGCGGTGTGATGCAATAGGGGGGCTGCCCTTAAGCTGCCCCCTAGAGGGCATCCTGCCTCCTTGGAGATGTGCCTCCTCCTCCTCTCTTCTATCAGGCACCCAAGTAGAGTCAGTGACCTCATCATCCCCTCCCTCCTCGTCACTGAAGCAAACTTGGAAGTATGCTGCAGCTCGGGGAACATGACTGCCAGTTTCTTGACCTTCTTGGGCACCCCCTCTCTCTAGGCTCACGTTACTCCCTTCCTCAACCTGGGTACCATCATCAGAGCCTTCAAATCGCTGTGCATCCTCCTGCAGCATGTACCCGACACTGTGGTCGAATAGTTTGGGGGACTCCTCCGTGCATGATGGTGGGGCTAGGGAAGGAGTGACTGTTGACATGGAGCAGATTGAATAGGCCATATTGGCAGCTGCATTGGCAGGCATACTATTCTGAGCCTGGGTGACAGAGGATGAAGAGGATGAGGAGGGCTTTGTTATCCATTCCACCAATGCTTTTGCATGTTGTGGCTCAATAACATGGCCAGCTGTAGAAAAAAAGGACAAGCGTGCCCCACGGTCATGTGCTGAGGATCCACCGTGTCCACGACCAGCACTGTCGACTGTAGACACAGAGCCTGCTTGCCCTCTTTTAGTGGCCTGTGAGCGTCTGCCTCTCCTTGGTGGCCTTTCGGACATGCTGTAAATTTTGTTTAGCAAAACTGTATTGTGTACCGTGTACACCACCAGAAAAGTAGTAGCAACTGCACTAGGGGTGCGTGGTACTGTGTACACCAACAGAAGTGTCATAACAACTATGGGTGTACTGTATGTATTGTGTACTGTGTACACCACCAGAAAAGTAGTAGCAACTGCACTATGGGTGCACGGTACTGTGTACACCAACAGAAGTGTAATAACAACTATGGGTGCACTGTATGTATTGTGTACACCACCAGGAAAGTGGTAGCAACTGCACTAGGGGTACACGGTACTGTGTACACCAACAGAAGTGTAATAACAACTATGGGTGTACTGTATTGTGTACACCACCAGAAAAGTAGTAGCAACTGCACGGTACAGTGTACACTAACAGAAGTGTAATAACTATGGGTCTACTGTATTGTGTACACCACCAGAAAAGTAGTAGCAACTGCACTATGGGTGCACAGTACTGTGTACTGTGTACACCACCTGAAGTATATTAGAAAAAGTACACCAG
Organism: Aquarana catesbeiana; assembly: GCF_042186555.1. Lineage (NCBI taxonomy): Eukaryota > Metazoa > Chordata > Amphibia > Anura > Ranidae > Aquarana > Aquarana catesbeiana. The sequence continues at coordinate 154,943,283 of NC_133329.1, forward strand.
GAATGGCCTGCAGTCAGATATAGCTAAACTGGATGCAGTGGTGTGTGTGTGTATATATATATATATATATATATGTGTATATATATATATATGTGTATATATATATATATATATATATATATATATATATATACATATACATACACACACACACACACACACACACACACACGAGACTGTCTGTATATATATTAAATACACTGCAGCTAACTGAATAACCTGCCTGCCCAATCTAAATGACACTCTCTCTCTGTCCATGCCAACAACACACTACATGGGGCCAACGTGCAGGCAGCCTTATATAGTGTGGGGCGTGGACTTAGTCCCCATGAGCCATGATTGGCAAAAGAGACCCTGCCTTTGGCCAATTATGGCTCTCTTAGCTGAGGGCGCTGGGATTGGCCAAAGCATGCAGGTCATGGTGCATTCTTTGGCCAATCATCATACAGCAATGCACTGCGCTCCCGCAGTACATTATGGGCCGTTACGCTCCACTCTAATTTGGCACGAACAGCCCATAATGTTCGGTTTTTGACAAACAGGCGAACAGCCAATGTTTGAGTCAAACTCATGTTCGACCCAAACAGAAAGCTCATCCCTAGTTATGAGGAAAGGCGCTTGAGGGGGTATATGATTTCAATTTATAAATACCATACTGGTGACACCACAAAACTTTTTCGCGGAAGGGAGTTTAACAAGACACGTCGCCACTCAATATAATTAAAGAAAAGAGGTTTAACCTTAAACTAGGTAGAGGGTTCTTTACTGTAAGAGCAGCAAGGATGTGGAATTCCCTTCCACAGGCGGTGGTCTCACCTGTGAGCATCGATAGTTTCAAAAAACTATTAGATAAGCACCTGAACGACCGCAACATACAGGGATATATAATGTAATACTGACATATAATCACACACATAGGTTGGACTTGATGGACCTGTGTCTTTGTTAAACCTCACCTACTATGTAACATCCCTTGCACCTAGGGGTATTAAATTGCATTTCACATGTTAGAAATGTCTTATATCACATTGTGCTTGTAGAGTGAATTTGTTAAATTTTGTATGTGAAAACGAAATCCTGCATAACCATACTACCTAGGTACTATACACATAATCCAGTACTTTAATGTACATTTTCAATAGGTATAGGGATAGAATATAAAAAGGATTTTTTGCTAATTATGATAAATACATGCTCTGGGCCACCATTGATAGCCAAATATAAGCATATTAGATCAAAGACAACTGTCACATATTTTCTGTAATTGTTTATTATACGCCCACATATTTTCACTGAACGCAAATTAGAACCAATGACCATCTTATCTAATATAATTTCCTTGACAGGTAATGCGATTCAGTGAAAATCAGATGTGGGAAACACAGTTGTAAATCCAAAGGTTCAATGCCAAATGTTGTTCCATAGAAGTTGGCAGAGAACCAGTAGCTCTGGCAGCTTCCAAGAATGAATTGCTCTGTGCAATGACTTTTATGCTGTAATTCAGCTGAAACTGCTTCTGAAACTGTTTTTTCTGGACTGCCATATTATACATGAAACAGGCTTGACTGTGATGAAGCAAAGTGAACATTTAGATCATCTCATGCAGATAAGCCTTCCTGGGGTAGATTTCATACATGAAGATGACTTCATTCATTTGTTGATTGCGATTTTTGGCTTTAGTCGGAGGATGTAAAGAACTTGAATGTGTTCCAATAATTATATATAATCACAGCCATAAACCCAATCCAAAGTAAACTGGAATTTTATGATGTATTGTCAAGCATTTAAAGGGGCTCTGTCAGAAAAAGAAATGCAATTATTAACAAGCATGTCTGCACATACCCACAGCAATGTGTGAGTTCCCGCTGCTGTTCCTTAAGTCCAGGCAATTTGGAGATCCAAAGCTTTGACACTTCCTGTTTTCTTCCACACATGCCGATTGGTCCATCACTATGATGGTCTGCCTCAGTGGCCAAAAACAACAGGCAGTACACTGGATGAAGCAGGGAAGCTTAAACACAACCAAAGAATATTGGAAGTATGGGTGTCAGAAAGGTCCAGCATTTGACCTTTAGGTTCAGGTGCGATTCAGGTCCTAATTTTTGCCTGAATTCGCACCTGAACTGGACCCAAGAAAGCACAGGACCCTTTTGGAAATCGCACCGTGGCCACCTCGGACATGTGTGAACTGTTTCTATTGAGAGTCAGTCACACTCGCATGTCATGCGAATTGGATGTGGTAAAAACCGATCTAATTAGCACATATTTGAACGCAGCTTTAAGCTGGTATGTCCTTTATTAAATGTAGGTGTTTGCAGCTAGCCTGTAGCCAACCCAAGCTTTGTTTTTTTCCCTCTGTTCAAACAGGTTTCTCCTAAGCTTAGGACATTGATTACAATGGACAACAAAGATTTTGCTTCCTGAACACAGGGCATATTGCATAACATGTGAAGTGATTGCTTAATCACTGGGCACTTTCACCCCCTTTTTTCTATATTTTGTTATAAAAGATAAGACAAAAAAAAAGGTTGAAAACCTTTTTTTTTCTTAATTTCTGTTATAAAATTTTGCAAATAGTTTTTATTCTTCACTGATGGGCACTGATGAGGTGGCACTGACGGGTACTGATGTGACAGAGATACAGACTACTGTATGAAAGGGTATAAATACTTTATTACAATACAGGTCAATAAAAACAATGTTGTGGTCATGGTCATTAATTAGGGACTAACAGAATAATTCAACTTGACTAAGGAGACAAGCCAAATGGATCAAAAACATACAGGTATTATATACATACAACATGTAACATGTAACACATTACATCCGGATGCCAGGTGGATTGGAACATGTTGCATCCACTTGGCCCTGGCCATGTAGTGTTTTAGCAATACTATGTGGAGCCATTGGTGTATTTTGTTTTTGTGCTTCCCTAGGCAAGACTAAAATTGGGCACCCCCCATCTGAATTTGCCACACCCCTTCCTGTTTGGGATCCACCCCTTTATCTGTAAACTCCACCCCTTCCTCCTTAGGCCCCACCTCTTCCTATTGGAGCTTCATCTCAGGAGTTGGTCAGAGACTGCAGACATGATACAGGAGATAGTTAGAGACTGAAGACATGATACAAGAGATGGTTAGAGACTGCAGGCATGATACAGGAGATAGTTAGAGACTGAGGACATGATACAAGAGACGGTCAGAGACTGCAGGCATGATACAAGAGATGGTTAGAGACTGCAGACATGATACAAGAGACGGTTAGAGACTGCAGATATGATACAAGAGATGGTCAGAGACTGCAGGCATGATACAGGAGATAGTTAGAGACTGAGGACATGATACAAGAGATGGTTAGAGACTGCAGACATGATACAAGAGACGGTCAGAGGCTGAAGAGATGATACAAGAGATGGTCAGAGGCTGCGGACATGGTCAGAGGCTGCGGACATGGTCAGAGGCTGCAGACATCAGAGGCTGCAGACATCATCACAGGCTGCTGACATGGTCAGCATCTTCCATCCTGCTCCAGGAGGAGATGCGTTGAATAGGACACGGACTGAGCAACTCATAGGGGTGGTATTGTATTCACAATTGTGTGACATATCGCTCCTCACATATTACTGCACCAGTCGTGTACACAGCCTCCCATTCAGTCCATTCACCTGCATAGAGCATAGCAGCAACAGAGCACTAATTCCGGAGGCACTGCTACGGACTGTGTTGTTCCACTGGACCATTGATGCTTTTGACAGTGCTGTTAGCACATACTCACAGGCTCATTGACCCATTTTCGGGTCTTTAGATTTCCCCAACCCCCCTCCCTCCCTTCTGCTCTCTGGCCCGAGCCTCCAGGCTGCTGAAACATGTATGCTCCACACAGTATACTGTATTGCTAAAACACTACACTGCCAGCACCGAATGGATGTTCCAATCCACCTGGCATCCGGACGTTATGTGTTACATATATATAATACCTGTATGTTTTTGATCCATTTGGCTTGTCTCCTTAGTGAAGCTGAATTGTTCTGTTAGTCCCCAGTCAATGACCATGACCACAACATTATGTTTTTAATCACCTGTATTGTAATAAAGTATTTATACCCTTTCATACAGTAGTCTGCACCTCTGTCACTTGGGTAGCCATCCTTTTCTTTCCCCATCTGGGGATACTTTTTTCCCATATGCTTTGGGGCTAAGTGACAGTCCTAAATTGCACTGTGTGAACATAATGATTTTTGTTACAAGCCTTTTTTTTAATATTTCTACTGGGTACTGATGTGGCTGAACTGATGAGGCGGCACTGATGGGCACTAATGAGGCGGCACTGATAAGCTGCACTGATGGGCACTGATGAGACGGCACTGATAGACACTTTTTGGCACTGATGGGGCTGCACTGATAATCAGGACACTGAAGATCAGTGCTCTGATTATCAGTAAAAATGTGCCCTGTCAGAATTGCCGATTACCAACTCTCCCTTCCTCATGCTGTGACAGCGTGTGAGGAAAGGACAGCCGATAAACGGCAACTTTGTTTACATGTGATCAGCTGTGATTGAATAAAACCGATCACATAGTAAAGGGCTGCTGTCATTGGCTCTTTACCATGACCTGCAATCAGCTGTGTCCTAAGGACACAGAGGTCACAAAGAGTGCTCGATGCGCAACCCAGAGGGCACGTGGGGGGGGGGGCATGGTTCTGGGAGGACATCCATTAACTCCCTTCCAGAATGAGAGAACAGTGCTGTAGCTGTCTTTTGGCTATAGCATGGGCACGAGGTGGTTAAATGGAAAGCATTGCCATATGGTACATGTTATTTACATAAACAGTACTTCATTTATAGACTTGCTCTAGGATGACTGGTGACAGCAGAAATGTCTTGCCAATGTCAGAACAGCTGTGATACGTTCTGCTACATTTGTGGCGAGTACATGCATAAGCCTCAAAGATGCACCATGACTGGACATGTTAAGAAAGAGTATGAACTGTACTTTGGTTTTTAAGATTAGTGATCAACACAAGGCCTTGGCTCCTCACATTTTTCTTTTTGTGAAATGTGCTGTTGACCTTAGCACTTGACTGAGGAACTCAGAGGTTAATATTTGCTGTACCAATGATATGATGATACAGAATGATTACATGACAGACTGTTATTTCTGTGTGATTTATGTCACTGGTTTCTCTACTAAAAATAAGAAATCTGCCTTCAGCCATGAGACAGACCAGTGCCAGATGATGACAATCTGCTAGTACCAAAGCCACCAGAGAAATGAAGCTTAGATGAAACAAATGAAGATGCTGCAATACACAAGCAAGGCACAGACAATGACAACGATCAGGATTTTGAACTGTGTATGTCTAGTGAGCCTCATCTCATAAGATAGCCAAAATTAAATGACCTAGTCAGCGAATCAAAATTATTCCCCTGCTGGAGCAAATTGGATCATGCTTTGCTGTTTTTTTTTTTTTTTGCCTTCCTCTGGATCAACTGTGGGTATATGAGATTGTATGTTTGAAAGCAGGACTACTGAGTTGCAAGGATTGTGTTTGCCATCACCAAGTACAAACATTTCTGTCATTTAAAGCCGCCAAGATAATTTTTTGCACAGATTGTCAACCTCGTTTTCTTTACTGACATTGACTGTTTGTTCACAGCTTTGGGTTGTGAGCATATCCCACTAGAATGTCTTCTCTTTAAAGATTCATCAGTTTTAGACTATGTTCATGCCTAAGTGTTTTGTGGTGCACTTTACATTTTGTAGAAATGCACCACAGTTCATTTACCATGATTTCCTATGAGTCACGTTTGTGCATTTTCAACCGATGCGTTTTTTGAAAAAGGTCAGGGTTTTTTTTTTGTTTTTTTTTTTACACGCAGCAGTTTGCATTTTTGGTTCTCTGAACTTCATTGGACTGCATTTTTGATGCATTTCTGCTGCGTTTTTGTTGTTTTTACCTGCATGACAACAAACCCCTTCCCCTAACACACTTCCCAGGCTGCCCAAAAAAACAGGAATTTGATTCATGCAAGCAGCATGGTGAAGACAGAAGAGCTCATAAAGTTGGTGAGGCCAAGAAATTATTTATATACTACTGTAGGCCCACCCAACAGGGCCAGTCCTACCATGGGACCCAGTGGGCCCATGGTCCCAGGCGGCATTTTAAGAGGGCTGGCAGCCGCCAGTGACAAGTTGTACCCGTACCCATAGGCTAGGGTGTGCCCAGGCACACTCGGCACGGGGTGTGCCGAGTGTGCCTGGGCACACCCTAACAACCCATGCCGGTTGTCTCCAGTGATATGCCTGTGGGACTGCTGTGAAAGGCTGCATCCAATGTGTGTGCAGTCCGTGCTGCCTGTGAGACAGTTTCACACTGAGCTTATACTGATGCTTGCCAGAGCCGCTGAATGTGTGAAACTGACATGTAATGTAACTGAATGCAGAGAGAGACCAGCTGTCAAAATTGAGCGTTGATGTTGGGGCTGGGCGGGACCCAGCAGCTATCAAACACCAGCCAATGGGATGGGGTCTGGATGGGCCGCTACGTGTATGTGACCACACCCCCTTTCTTAAGCAGTCCAATCATTTACAGGTGTTTGATAGCTGCTGGGTCCCGTCCATCCCGGGTCCTGCCCACCCCTGACATCACAGCTGAATTTTGACAACTGGTCTCTCTCTGCATGCAGTTTTATTACATGTCCGTTTCACACACAGTTTCACTAAGCATCAATATCGGCTCAGTGTGAAACTCTCTTTCCTCTGTCAGTGCCAATCAGTGCCACATGTCATTGCTTCCAATCAGTGCCACTTTTCAGTGTTCCCAATCAGTGTCGCCTAATATCAGTGCCAATCAATGCCACCTATCAGTGCCAATCAGTGTTTCCAATCAGTGCCACCTACCAGTGCCAATGCTTCCAATCAGTGCCACCTATCAGTGCCGCCTATCAGTGCCCATCTATGCCCATGAGTGCCACCTATCAGCGCCCATCAGTGCTGACCATCAGTGCTACCTATCCGTACTGCCAATTAGTACCCATCATTGCTGCCTGTCAGTGCATTGAGTGCAGGGATGGGGCGATGAACTCAGCAACCAGGCACATTGCCCATGAGGGGCCGGCCTGGTGGGGCACAACTAAAATCTGTTGATGTTTATTAATTCCACGTGCCTATCTTTAATATAATAGGTAATCACCACACTACTATTTACAATAAACTACTGGAGGTAAAATTTTAAAAAGTGTCAGTAAAAGGCCTGCCGCTAAGCACTGTTTTGTGTTCCCACACGACAAAAAAAAAAAAAATATTACTAATCAATAAGTTAACAATGGTGGAATCCTCTAATGTATGGAAATCTCAATAGGCTTCAATATTACGACAATACCAGTCTCTGATACGCAACTTCACATACAATACACGTCAAACTGAAAATAAGACACACTGTATAAAATTAACCCTTTCATGACTAAGTCTATTTTTGAAATTTGGTGTTTACAAGTTAAAATCCGTATTTTTTGCTAGAAAATTACTTAGAACCCCCAAACATTATATATATATATTTTTTTAGCAAAGAATCTAGAGACTAAAATGGAGGAGATTGTTGCAATATTTTATATCACACGGTATTTGTGCAGCGGTGTTTTAAACGCAAATTTTTGGGAACCCCCGAATCCCCGATCCCTCCTTTGCACTTCAAAGTATTCAGATCACCGAAAACGACGATTCTGAATACTGTGTATTTTTTTAAAACCAGTGCCATTGGCAGCCGAGTAAACGTCGCTTCCGCGTTTACAATTAGAAGGCTGGAATGAAGCTGCCCCGGCTTCGTTCCAGCACGCCCCCAGCCGCCGGAGGCAGCCAATTGGTCACCGGGCCTCCCGACAGCATGGGAGGCCCGGTAAGAGCGGCGGGAGGCGGGACATCCCCTCCCGCTCCTCCGGTATAACAGCCGAGCGGCTTTTAGCCGCATCGGTTGTTATACTCGGATAGCCAATCGCCCGCTGTAAACAACGGTACCGGGATGATGCCTGCAGATGCGGGCATCATCCCAGTATAACCCCGGAAAGCCGAGTACGCACATCTGCGTATACTCGGCGGGAAGGGGTTAAACCTAGCAGGGATGGTGGAAACCCTTCCTATAGATATTGGCTATACAGATTAACCTCAAGTGCAACAACTTTTTAGTTGGGAGGTTCACACCATTATAGCACTTTGGAATTTTTATTTTTTAGATTGTTACATTTAATTTCATATGTTTTAGTTACTATCATAATGTGAATTTTTGCACTTGAAGTACATTTTACACCACCCTTGCGAAGGCCATGTCTTTATGGACCTTGATTGTGCACTGGTGCACAGTCATGTTGGAACAGGAAGGGACCACCCTCAACTGTCCCCACAAAGTTGGGACCATGAAATTGTTCAAAATGTCTTGGTATGCTAACGCAGTAAGAGTTCCCTTCACTGGAACTAAAGGGCCAAGCTCAACCCCTGAAAAGCAACCCCACATCATAATCCCCCTTCCACCAAATGATTTGGACCAGTGCACAAAGCAAGGTCCATAAAAGACATGGATGAGTGAGTCTGGGGTGGAGGAACTTGACTGGCCTGCACAGAGTCCTGACGTCAACTCGATAGAACACCTTTGGGATGAATTAGAGTGCAGACTGTGAGCCAGGCCTTCTCGTCTAACATCAGTTCCTGACCTCACAAATGCGCTTCTGGAAGAATGATCAAACATTTCCATAGACACTCCTAAACCTTGTGGACAGCCTTCCTAGAAGAGTTAAAGCTGTTATAGCTGCAAAGGGGAGGTAACTCAATATTGAACCCTACGGAATGCCATTAAAAGTTGATGTGCGTGTAAAGGCAGGTGTCCCAATACTTTTGACAATATAGTGTAATAGATATATATATTTATATATAGTCGTGGCCTTATGACCAAGAGAGATGTGGATCACATAAACACGTGACAAGATTTACAACATAAATAGACCTGAAGTGTGCCTTGGTGGTCTGGTCGGTATGCCAAGAAAAGGGGGCAGACCCAAGGTAAGTAATAGGTAGTGTAACGAAACGTCCCACACTCAGCTTGAGTGCTTTCATCATATATAGGGATGAGCTTCGAGTTCGAGTCAAACTCATGTTCGACTCGAACATCGGCTGTTCGCAAGATCGCCGAACAGCGAACAATTTGGGGTGTTCACAGCAAATTCGAATGCCGCGGAACACCCTTTAAAAGTCTATGGGAGAAATCAAAAGTGCTAATTTTAAAGGCTTATATGCATGGTATTGTCATAAAAAGTGTTTGGGGACCTGGGTCCTGCCCCAGGGGACATGGATCAATGCAAAAAAAGTTTTTAAAACGGCCGTTTTTTTGGGAGCAGTGATTTTAATAATGCTTAAAGTGAAACAATAAAAGTGTAATATCCCTTTAAATTTCGTACCTGGGGGGTGTCTATAGTATGCCTGTAAGGGGCGCATGTTTCCTGTGTTTAGAACAGTCTGACAGCAAAATGACCTTTCAAAGGAAAAAAAGTAATTTAAACTATTCGCGGCTATTAATGACAATTACAATACACATAAAAGTTCATTGATAAAAACGGCATGGGAATTCCCCACAGGGGAACCCCGAACCCAAATTTAAAAAAAAAAAAAAATGACGTGGGGGTCCCCCTAAATTCCATACCAGGCCCTTCAAGTCTGGTATGGTTATTAAGGGGAACCCCTGCCAAAATTAAAAAAAAAAAAAGGGGTGGGGTCCCCCTCAAAATCTATACCAGACCCTTCAGGTCTGGTATGGATTTTAAGGGGAACCCCGTGCCACAATTAAAAAAAAAAAAAAACGGTGTGGGGTCCCCCTAAAAGTCCATACCAGACCCTTATCCGAACACGCAACCTGGCAGGCCGCAGGAAAAGAGGGGGGGACGAGAGAGCGCCCCTCCCCTCCTGAACCGTACCAGGCCACATGCCCTCAACATTGGGAGGGTGCTTTGGGGTAGCCCCCCCAAAACACCTTGTCCCCATGTTGATGAGGACAAGGACCTCATCCCCACAACCCTGGCCGGGGGTTGTGGGGGTCTGCGGGTGGGGGGGCTTATCGGAATCTGGAAGCCCCCTTTAACAAGGGGACCCCCAGATCCCGGCCCTTCCCCCTCTGTGAAATGGTAAGGGGGTACAAAAGTACCCCACCATTTCACTAAAAAACTGTCAAAAATGTTAAAAATGACAAGAGACAGTTTTTGACAATTCCTTTATTTAAATGCTTCTTCTTTCTTCTATCTTCTATCTTCCTTCGGTTTCTTCCTCCATCTTCTTCTTCTTCTGGTTCTTCCTACGGTGTTCTCGTCCAGCATCTTCCTCTGTGGCGTCTTCTTCCCTTCTTCTCGGGCCGCTCCGCATCCATGATGGCATGGAGGGAGGCTCCCACTGTAACGCTTCTCCTCTTCTGATGGTGACCCCGCCCCCCTCTGACGCACAGGGAATTGACGGGACTTCCCTGTGGCATTCCCCGTGACACCACAGGGAAGTCCCGTCAAGTTACCTGCGTCAGAGGGGGGCGGGGCCACAGGTGACTTGACGGGACTTCCCTGTGGTGTTATTTAAGAACCGTCAGAAGAGGAGAAGCGTCACACAGCGGGAGCCTCCCTCCATGCCATCATGGATGCGGAGCGGCCCAAAAAGAAGATGAAGACAAGAAGATGAAGAAAAGAAGATGAAGAGAAGAGCGGGAGCCTCCCTCCATGCCATCATGGATGCGGAGCGTCCTGAAGAGAAGAAGGGAAGAAGACGCCGACGCCGCGGAGGAAGATGCCAGACGAGAACACTGGAGGAAGAACCAGAAGAACCAGAAGAAGAAGAAGGAAGAAACCGAAGGAAGACAGAAGATAGAAGAAAAAAGAAAGAAGAAAGAAGAAGCCTTTAAATAAAGGAATTGTCAAAAACTGTCTCTTGTCATTTTTAACATTTTTGACAGTTTATTAGTGAAATGGAAGGGGTACTTTTGTACCCCCTTACCATTTCACACAGGGGGAGGGCCGAGATCTGGGGGTCCCCTTGTTAAAGGGGGCTTCCAGATTCCGATAATCCCCCCGCCCGCAGACCCCCACAACCACCGGCCAGGGTTGTGGGGATGAGGCCCTTGTCCTCATCAACATGGGGACAAGGTGTTTTGGGGGCTACCCCAAAGCACCCTCCCAATGTTGAGGGCATGTGGCCTGGTACGGTTCAGGAGGGGGGGGCGCTCTCTCGTCCCCCCTCTTTTCCTGCGGCCTGCCAGGTTGCGTGCTCGGATAAGGGTCTGGTATGGATATTTAGGGGGACCCCACGCCGTTTTTTTTTTTTTAATTTTGGCGTGGGGTTACCCTTAAAATCCATACCAGACCTTAATGGTCTGGTATAGATTTTGAGGGGGGCCCCACGCCATTTTTTTTTTTAAATTTTGGCCAGGGTTCCCCTTAATATCCATACCAGACCTGAAGGGCCTGGTATGGAATTTAGGGGGACCCCCCACGTCATTTTTTTTTTAAATTTTGGTTCGGGGTTCCCCTGTGGGGAATTCCCATGATGTTTTTAGCAATGAACTTCTATGTGTATTGTCGGACCGGCAATTCATTAATAGCAGCGCGTAGTTTTAAATTACTTTTTTACCTTTGAAATGTCATTTTGCTGTCAGACTGTTCTAAACATGGGAAACATGCGCCCCTTTACAGGCATACTATAGACACCCCCCAGGTACGAAATTTAAAGGGATATTACACTTTTATTGTTTCACTTTAAGCATTATTAAAGTCACTGCTCCCAAAAAAAGGCCGTTTTTAAAACTTTTTTTTGCATTGATCCATGTCCCCTGGGGCAGGACCCAGGTCCCCAAACACTTTTTATGACAATAACTTGCATATAAGCCTTTAAAATTAGCACTTTTGATTATTCATGTTCGTGTCTCATAGACTTTAACGGTGTTCGCTTGTTCGAACAAATTTTTTGTCTGTTCGCATGTTTTGGTTCAAACCGAACAGGGGAGTGTTCGGCTCATCCCTAGTCACATACCACTTCCTCCCAGTCTGAATATAGATATCAGATACTCCAACCACTCACAAGCACAAAACAAGACGATACTTGTTTAGTTGCTGAACATGGACTGTTTATTAGAACCAAAATACAAGTCTTATATACAGTTAAAGAGGAGGTTCCTACTTCCTGCTCATATTACTCTATTACTCTAATAATAAAACTGTAGCTAATTAACTAATCCCTTAAAGCAGCCAATGTGACTCTGTGCCCTCCTGAACATTGTTCTGAATTATCAGGATTTCACTACAGGTCAGACTTCTTGTCACCGAGCTTCACACAGTAGATTATACATTATCATAAGTATAAACACAGGACACCTTCACACAATAGCAGGAGCTCCAGGGGGAGTCAGCCTGTCTCCTATATTGTACAGAGGCCAATGTGATCAGCTCACTCAACTAACATGTTGAGTTCAGAATCAAACAAACCAAGAATAGTCTTTACATATATCCTGGGTGATGTTGTGGATAAATATTACTGTCCCATTTTAAGTAATCCATGATATATTTTCTCAGTCACCCTGTGCCAGGATGGCACAGGGTGACTTAGACATAAGACGTGCAAGGGGAGCTGAAACAAGGGTTTCCCAACCTTTCCAAGGGATTCTGGGTTCCACGGGCCCTCCCGTCACATCTCTCCCCTTTCAGCAGAAGACTAACACAGGAGGAGACCCCAGACGGGTTGACTCTGAAGTTAATCCACAGTTCCAGTCCTCTAATGCCTGTACCCACACAGTACCCCAAACAAATTGTTCCAAACTGAGCATTACTCACCCAGCCAACCTCTGCCTCTCTCATAGAACATACCCGCTGCTAGGGAGAAGTGCGGACTGGTCCTTCCCCCTGGAGTTCCTTTAGCCACAGGAGAGAAGACAGAGTGGCTGAGCTCAGTCCGTCATGCTGTTGGGCATCTGGGCTGACTGCCCAGCATCCCTGGGGTATACAGGTGGAGACTGAAGTCCCATCCACCTTTACAGGAAATCCGTCCTCTGTTAGTTGAGGGCAGAGGCCAGCAGCAATCTGCCCTGTTGCCAGCCCTTCTGCTGGAAACCCCACACCATCTGCTCTGGCTAACTGTTGGGGAGGGAGGCTGACTGCCCCGGCTCCCTGGAACTCTGTAGTTGTTGCCGGTGCTGGGCAGAGGTTGGTAGCACCCTGCCCGGTTGCCAGCACTTCTTGGTTTATGCTAGGGGAGACAGCAGGCCCATGCACCGACACCAGATCAAGCTGCAGTTGTGAGGTGCCGATTGAATTCTCTCCTTGGGTCCTGATCTGCTGCTTGGGAGTGACTGCCACCTCCTCACCCTGGGCCTCCAGAACTGCCGCAGGTGTGGGGCAGAGGTCTTGGACCCTCTGTCTGGTTGCCAGTTGGGGAGGGGCTATGGCTGTTTCTCCTCCCTGCATTTCTGAAATCCACTGGGAAAGAGGAACCATCACCTTCTCACCTCGGGCCTCCGAAACTGCCACGGGTGTGGAGCAGGGGTCTGCAGTACTTTGTCCTTCTGCCAGTACTTGAGTAGGTGATGCATAATCTATAACATCCTCTGATGAACAGTCCATTAAGTCCATACATTCTGTAATCTGTGGCTGGAGAGATGAGCCGACTGCCCCAGCTCCTTGGAACTCCACAGTTGCTGCCGGTGCTGGGCAGAGTTTGATAGCACTCTGCCCTGTTTCCAGCACTTCTGCTGGGGACTCCACATCATCCGCTTTGGCTAACTGTTGGGGCAGGAGGCTGAATTCCTCCACTCCCACACTGTAGCTTCCATTGGGGAGGTGAGCTGGCTGCTTCCTTTTCCGTTCCCTCATCTGGCTGCTGGGACGACATGTCTATGGTACTGTTTCCCAGGTGCACGGATTTTTGCTAGGGAGGAAAGACTGCATTCTCTACCCTGGCCGACTGTTGAGGAGGGACAATGAACACCTCCTCTCCCTTCTTCCCCTGTATCTGCTGCTGGGAAGTGATCGCCACCTTCTCACCCTGAGCCTCCGGAACTGGCAGAGGTCTTGGACCCTCTCTCCTGTGACCAGCGCTTCAGCTGGGGAAGTTCCTTGCAACTCCACAGATACTGCTCTTGGTGCTGGGCAGAGCACAGTGAAGTTTGGCCCCGATACCAGCTCTTCTGCTGCAGGCTCATCAGGTTGTTCTTCGTCAGCAGAAAAGTCTATCAAATCCCCTGTCTCTGCAACTGGTGTCTGGGGATAGAGGTTTGCCATCTCCTGTCCGTGGAACCCAGAAGATGCTATCTGTGCTGGGCAGAGGTTAGCAGAGCTCTGCCCTGTTGTCAGCACTTCAGCTTTGGGGATGGCAATCTCCAGATTTTCCACTGCCGATTCTCTGGCATGCTGCTGGACAGGCACATTCCTCCATCCAAGATCATCCCATGCAGAAACAGTATCATCAAGGTCAGTCAGCACTTGCAGCATCCGCCATAAGACCTCCGCGTCCATAGCTGCGGGGGCAGGTTGGCAAAGCACACTGTTACTCTGCCACATTGCCGAATCTTCAGCCAGGATTTCAAAGTTGTCAACTGGTATTTCCGGATAGTCCCAGGCAAAGGGAGCCCAGCCCTGGTGCTGAGCAGAGTCTAGCAGCCGTCTGGAGAAATGCTATAGTCTGGAGAACAGCCAGAAACTGTACTGTAGTCAGTCAAGGACTGTCACTGGGCACCAGGCATTGTTAGTCTGAAACAGGTTGATGTCAACCCCTGGGCCGGTTTGTTGCATTTTGCAGACTGAGATGAAGAGTGTAATGTTTCGGAAAGCGAGTCAGGTGGCGTCGGAGCAGTGTCTGACTGCCGGAGCTGCTGACAGTAAATTCACTAAGTCATAGGAAACTGTAGAAGGCCAAGTAGATGGCCACTTGGATGACTAGGCTGGGCAAACCCCCAAAGGGAGAACGAGTAAGGATTTCAGACATGTCCCTGAAGATGGCACTCGTGATAGGTAGGCGTTTGCCACTGGCTACAAGTTGGTGCTTCTGTATACCCCGTAGGAGTGACTTCCCTGCGTGGGCTGAGAATGCTGACGGTTTACTGGGGTCCTGTAATGATAGAAAATGCTGGATGCCAGCTAGGTATAGCCTGATGGTGTTGTGAGCAAGGGCTAGCTGCGTATGGCAAGATGATATGAAGGCTAGGATGTGTCTAACGTCGCCTATTGCTGCCCCTGGGCAAGAGTCCAAATACTTGCAGTAAGTGTTCCAAGCAGTGTGAAAGGCCTTCAGTGTGTTGCGGCCCAAGGATTGGTTGAGGAGCTGGGTTGCATTGGCGATGTGCGATTTTAATCCATGGTCAGCAACGACCAGGGTGGGACAGGAGCAGTCGTTGGGTCAGCTCCAGGCTCCTCCTGGAAAAACAAAGGTTAAAACGGGACAGCGTATCAGCTGCGATATTGCATTTGCCTGGAATGTGTCTACAGAAAAAATTAAAGTGGTGACAGAGTGACAGCTGCACGAGCCTGCGCAGGAAGGACATGATGGGGAGTCACTTAGATCTACCTTTGTTTTTTTTTGTAAAGTCTTTATTTAGTAACATTTTAGTAAAAAACTACACACATTACAGAAATGTAACACAGAACATATAGAAAACATGACCAGGTACAGTCTAATGCAAATGGTTATTTCGGACTCAAGGTGCCAGTATGATTAGAAGCTTATAATAAATTCCTGAATCAGGATGATCAAGAGATGGTAGACCGGTCAGAAACCCCTCCGAGGTGCTGAGTGATCTAGAGGCTTTACAGGGGGGTCACCTCTCCAGCAGCGGTCCAAGCAGAGGGGGGCATTAGCCTCCTACAACCTCGCCCTTCCCGCTATTCCTAGGAGGACGTCCCCCCCCTATACCCCGCCCGACAGGAGGTGGAAAAACGGGTGTCCAACCCCGTGTGACGAGGTAGTCCTCTTCCTGCTAACCACCTCCACCTCGAGTCCAGACAATACAACATATATCTTAAATAAAAACAGCCTGGCAACAGGGAGGCATTAGGTAGTCATAAGAACAAAGATATAGATAGAGATAAAGTGTAGTAAAGGAGTAAGAATAGAGGGGCAACAGATAGAAAAGGCTAAGAGGGTAGGGAAGAAGGGAGTGGGGAAGTGGGTGTGGAGCATACCTCTTAGCCTAAGAAGGTCTTGAAGATCTGCGCCGGGTGAGTCCCCCAAAGATAAGTCCTCTTTATAGCAAGTAGAGATAAATATGTCTTTCAATGGGTCTTATTTTCATTATCTAAGCGGGATCTCAAGGATGGTTCTGCTAATTCTAGTAGTGCCAAATCTAAGCTCGAGGACATGTGGTTCGGATCAAACATATAATCTTACCATGGGCCCCATATGGCTTCAAAACGCTCTATCTTTCCCTTACATGACGCTATCCAATGTTCGGCCTCCCTAATATCATTTACTTTTTTTCCCAATCTTCTCTGGAAGGAACCCTGGATTGTTTCCAATAAACTGGAACAAGGTGTCATTTAATAGGTGTGGTAGTACACTTTTTTTATATGTACCAATCGGTGTCAGGGGGACATGCAGAAGGAAATAGGCTGGAGACAAAGGAATATCTAGATCTAAAATTTCCTTCACGAAAGATTTAATGTCTGTCCAGTATGGCCTGATCAAAGGACATTCCCACCAAATGTGAAGGAGTGTACCTCTTTGGCCACATCTCCTCCAGCATTGATCCAACACCGTGGGGTAGATACGGGCTAGATTAGCTGGTACTCTGTACCAGCGTGACAAAATTTCGTAATTCGTTTCTTGGGTTTTGGATTCCATAGAGCTCGAATGAGTGAGCTGGTATAGGTGTGTGAGTTGGGACGTGGAGAAATCTAGCTGTAAGTCTCTCCCCCATGCCCCTACATAAGTTGTTCTGAGGTTGTCAGTGGTGCTTAGTAAGCGATACATTTCTGAGATCAAGTGTGGGATCGGGTCTTCTGTAAAGAGTTGCTCAAAGGGAGGGAGAGTGGAGATGTCTCTTATAGAGCGCCCATGGATTTAAAAAAAGTGATGGCGCTGCCTATATCTCCAGAAGTTCATTTTGGAGCCCCCGTGTTTATGTAGGGATTCATAACTCTTCAGCTTGCCATCGCTCATTAATTTTCCACAACTGGAATTACCATCATCCACCCAAGGGCCGAAAAAAGCCATTTGCTCGCCTGGCGGAAACCAAAGGAACCCCCCTAACGGAGCTAGCGGGGACATAGGTGGAGATAAATTTAAAGTTAAATTCAGTGTATCCCAAATAGAAAGAGCATGGGTCATCTACGGGGAAGTTGTATCTGACAGCCCTCGATATTCACGTGGCAGCCAGGGAGCAAAGGCCAAATTCCTGCCGGCTAACCATTTTTCTAGTGAGACCCATAATTTGGACCGGGTGTGGAAGCGCCAGTTAAGGATCCTCTGAAGAGCGATGGCTCTATAGTATTTCAAAATATCTGGGATCCCTAAACCACCTGTTAGTTTTGAGCGTTTCAGTATTCTCATGGCTATTCTAGGTTTTCGTGCGTTCCACACAAATCCAGTTAGTATGCTATTAATGTGAGAAAAGAAATTTTTGGGCAGGGGAATTTGTAGAAAAAAAAAGTATTCGGGGCAGGATATTCATTTTTATTATGTTAATGCGGCCTATCCATGTAAACATTGTCTTGGTCCAGGTGGAAAGGTCTTTTCTAATTGTGCTAAGTAACGGTGGGAAATTTGCGGCATAGAGGGTATCAAGACTGTCTGTTAATTGTATACCTATTTATCGAATGGAGGACTTGGCCCAGGTGAAGGGGAAGGAGGCTTGTAGGCTGCTAGTCAGTGTGGGGGTCAAGTGGACCGGCAAAATTTCAGACTTAGAAAAATTAATTTTAAAATTGGAAAGCGATCCGAATAGTTTTAGTTCCTTCATCAGGACTGGCAGCGAGATCAGGGGTTCTGAGAGGTGGAATAGTACATCATCTGCATATGCTGACAATTTGTGCTCAGTATTTCCTACCCGCAAGCCCCTAATGTCTGCATTCGCTCTAACAGTGCTCAGTAATGGTTCCAGAACTAGAGTGAGGAGGAGTGGGGAAAGGGGGCACCCCTGTCTCGTGCCATTCCGAATCGGGAATTGCGAGGAAAGCACTCCGTTCACCTTGACCTGTGCACAGGGAGTAGAATAAAGGGCCAAGATAGATGACATGCGTGTTTTCAGCCCTAGAGCCTCCAACATCATGCTTTGAGGTATGACCAATCGACCCGTTCGAAAGCCTTTTCGGCGTCCGGGGAAAGGATAATGTAAGGTTTGGGGTTAGGACTGGAATGGGCCCAGTGAATAAGTTGTATTGCCCTAATTGAATTGTCCCTTGCCTCTCTTCCTTTAATAAACCCAGTTTGGTCCGGATGAATAATGTGGGGCAAAACACTCCCAAGCCTGTTCGCCAAAACTTTTGCCAAAATCTTAACGTCGATATTAAGGAGGGATATGGGACGGTAACTTTGGGGGAGCATCGGAGCTTTACCTTCCTTTGGCAACACTGTGATGTGTGCCAAAAGGGCCCCCGTAGGGATGGGGGACCCCTCTGCAGTGGAATTAAAGTAAGTGCACATGTGGAGTAGTAAGAGGGATAGAAAGGTTTTATAATATAGCATATCCATCCAGCCCAGGGCTCTTCCCTGTGGGAAGGGATTTCACTACCAATTCAATCTCCCTAGAGGAAATCGGAAGCTCAAGGTCATTACATTGATCTACACTCAGAGGCGGGATGCCAGCTGAAGCTAAATAATCTAGTATGGCAGCGGGTCTGGGCATCTAAAGGATAGTCAGGATTTAAGTTATAAAGGCATGAGTAGTAATCTCGGAACCCTGAGGCAATTTTGGAGGACAAATTCAACCTCCATTTCCAAGCCCCACGGGAGCTGGAAGGGAGTGTGAGAGTCACCCCCACTGGTGCGTGATCAGATAGGGTAATATTCCCAATGGACGCAGATTGCACAAGCTCTAGTGTGGGAGGGTCCACGTAAATATGGTCTATACGAGTGTATACATCAGGGACTGCAGAGTGATAGCTGAAGTCTCTCTCCTTAGGGTGAAGAACCCTCCAGCTATCAAGTAGCAAGTGAGAGTGAAGGGATTTTCAAAAATGCTTCAAAAAAGCATAGGAGTGTGACTGGCTCGTGCTGGAGGTGTCCATTAAAGGGTCTGGGCTAACATTAAAGTCTCCCCCTAGAATGACAAAGCCTTCCTTAAATTCTGCCAGCAGTTCGAGGGTGTTGTCAATTAAAGTAATTTGGTCAGAATTAGGGGCATAGATTGAGGCGAAGGTATACCTTCGTCCCGCTATAGCACCTTTCAGGAAAATGTAACGGCCCAGTGGGTCTATTTTGCTGTCTGAAAGCTGGAAGGGGCACGTCCTATGAATTGCAATCGTACTGCCTTTAGATTTAGAGGAAGGGGAGGTACTGTGGAACCACTGATTGAATAGGTGGGTAGGAAGTCTAGGTATGGAATGATGGGTGAAATAGGTTTCCTGTAGGAAAACCACTTGAGCTTTTAATTCCTTAAGTTCCCATCAGGGTTTATTTCTTTTCCCAGGGGAGCAGAGGTCTCTGATATTGTAAGATATTACCTTAAGAGTAGACATGTTGGAACAGGTGGCAGAAAGGTCGTTGAATGGTCCAACTCGCCCGGCACAGGATCCAAAGTAGTAGAATGCTCCTAGGGAAGAAAGGGAAGGGTGGACAGAGGGGGAGAAATAAGAAAAACAGATGATTAAAAGAACATAGGAAGTAAACTGGTAAGTTAACAACAACGTGATAAAGTGTTATCAAAGTTGGCAAACAAAACTTCCGTATGTTAGGGGAAGGGGGGTACACTTCGTTAGGGAACCCAGAGTCTACTACATCTTAACTGGAACCGAAGCAAATAAAAAATAAAAATATAAAAAAGAAAAAAAAAATTTTTTTCTTTCCCTTTTTCTTTAAAGGAATGTTGGTCACATCTTAAGTGCGATTTGCCATGTTCAGCTGACTGGGTTTGGAGACAAATAAGGCCATTTCCAAAGGGCCCAAGCTTTAATAGAGGCAGAGTCAAAGTTCGGCTAGAAAGATCTCCTCTCCCCGGTTAGATCTCGTAAAGAGGAAGCGCAACAGAGGTAGTTGTCGGCGCTTCATGAATCAGAAACAAGGAATGACAGTGGTCACAAAAGGGGTCCAAAGGGGCCACCGCTTCAATCAAGAGTCCTGGTTCAGGTGCTGCCTGTCTCTCCGTCGTTTTTTGCATGTAGCTATCGACCAGGCTTGAGAGAGATGCATCCCTGGTGCGTCAGGTGGTCCTCTCCAGTCCGGGAATTGACGGGTTCCAATCCAAGAGATGAGAGAAAGTGAGGGAGATCATCTTTATTACGTAAGGTAACTTGTCGGCCATCTTTAGTCACCTGCAGGTAGAAGGGGAAGCCCCATCGATATGATAGTCCTGCTTCCTGGATCACCGTCAAAAGAGGGCAAAGAGCTCTGCGTTGCATAAGGGTGTGCCTGGATATATCCTGGTAAAAAAATAAACGTGCTCCATCAAAATCATACAAAGGGCCTGTTGCTCATTTTCTGCATAATGCGGTCCTTAAGAGTATATTTATGGAGCTTGCAAATTATATATCTCTGGGGTTATCGGCATCTTGAGACGGAGGTCTCAACGCTCTATGCGCCCAGTCAATTTCAATGGGTGTAGAAGTCGGCAAACCCAGAATATCTATGAAAATGTCCGTCAGTGTGGGAATAATGTCTCTAGAAGCTGTGGCCTCTGGCAGACCTTTGATCCTGATATTAGCCCTTCTGCTACGATTTTCAACATCATCTAGGTGACATAGCAGAGTTTCAATTTGCTGATCTTGTATTCTGCACCTGGATTGCAGCAGAGCAATGGTGGGGAGAGCCTCTTCTAGTTTCTCTTCCAGGGATTCCACTCTGTTGCCCAAGTGTGAGGTATCAGCCTCAAGCTGGGCTATATCCTCAGTGAATGCTTTCTCCACTCTAGATGTAAAACGTTCTAGGTCTTCTCTGGTGGGGAGGGACATAATATGGCGTCTAATGTCTTCTTCACCCAGGAAGTCTGACACTTCAGAGCTGCCATCCAGGGATGCAGGGGAAGCTGGAGGGACAGAGTCACTCACCGAGCCTGGGGAAGGAGCTTGAGAGGCAGGGGAAGCTATCTCCTTTGGCGGCCGAGCTGCGGCCGCAGCTGGCTGGGACGATTTAGCTGCCTTCTGCGTTTTCCCAGCCGGCGCCATCTTGGAAGCCGTGCGGCCTTGTCCTCTGGTCCCGGGAAAATAGGAATCAAGCTGTCCCTGCCGGTATTTGTCTGTCCGTGGTGGCTCAGAAGATTGCCAAGCCCGCTGTGACATGTGGGGAGCTGTTAAGCACCGGTATTCCCCGTTCTAGCTGTGATAGATGCGGTGGTGAGACGGAGCTGAGGCAAAGCACGTACTCACTCCTCCATAGCCAGGACACGCCCCTCTACCTTTGTTTTTGATGTTGGCCGTGGCCTGATTGTCCGTGGTGAAAAGCACCGTCTATTTTGTCCAAGTGTGGCCCCAGACCTGGGCAGCTGCCACAATGGGATGTAGCTCGAAGAGAGATGAAGACTGGGTGAAACCAGGGATTAAGAGAATTTCTGGGTGCCAAGGTTTGACGAACCAGTGGCAGCCAAATATGGCCGTAAAGCCCGTGGAGGCTGCAGTATCAGTAACCACCTGTGGTGCCTCAGCTGATACTGCCGGGATGAACATTGAATTGCCGTTCCAACTGGTGAGAAACTCGTCCCACATAGCCAAGTCTGCTACTGCTGCTTAAACTAGTTTGAGAATTGGGTTTGGGTCTTTCACTGGTGTGAGAAAGACTAAAAGCCGTGATATGAAGGACCGTCCTTGAGGAATAATCCTCATCACGAAGTTTAGCATCCCTAGTAAGCACTGCAACTGCCTCCTGGTGCAGCCTTGCGACTTGGTGAAGTTGTGGATAGTTGCCCTGGTACAGACTAGTTTGTCAGGAGTAGGGATGAGCCGAACACCCCCCTGTTCGGTTCGCACCAGAACTTGCGAACAGGCAAAAAGTTTGTTCGAAAACGCGAACACCGTTAAAGTCTATAGGACATGAACATGAATAATCAAAAGTGCTAATTTTAAAGGCTTATATGCAAGTTATTGTCATAAAAAGTGTTTGGGGACCTGGGTCCTGCCCCAGGGGACATGGATCAATGCAAAAAAAGTTTTAAAAACGGCCATTTTTTTGGGAGCAGTGATTTTAATAATGCTTTCAAACTACTCGCGGCTATTGATGAATTGCTGGTCCGACAATACACATAAAAGTTCATTGATAAAAACGGCATGGGAATTCCCCACAGGGGAACCCCGAACCAAAATTAAAAAAAAAAAAAAAAATGACGTGGGGGTCCCCCTAAATTCCATACCAGGCCCTTCAGGCCTGGTATGGATGTTAAGGGGAACCCTGCGCCAAATTTTTTTTTAAAAATGGCGTGGGGTCTCCCCAAAAATCCATACCAGACCCTTATCCGAGCACGCAACCTGGCAGGCTGCAGGAAAAGAGGGGGGACAAGAGAGTGCCCCCTTGAACCGTACCAGGCCACATGCCCTCAACATTGGGAGGATGCTTTGGGGTAGCCCCCCAAAACACCTTGTCCCCATGTTGATGGGGACAAGGGCCTCATCCCCACAACCCTTGCCCGGTGGTTGTGGGGGTCTGCGGGCGGGGGGCTTATCAGAATCTGGAAGCCCCCTTTAACAAGGGGACCCCCAGATCCTGGCCCTCCCCCTGTGTGAAATGGTAAGGGGGTACAAAAGTACCCATACCATTTCACAAAAAAACTGTCAAAAATGAGACAGTTTTTGACAATTCCTTTATTTAAATGCTTCTTCTTTCTTCTATCTTCTATCTTCCTTCGGTTTCTTTCTCCATCTTCTTCTTCTTCTTCTGGTTCTTCTGGTTCTTCCTCCAGTGTTCTCGTCCGGCATCTTCCTCCGTGGCGTCTTCTTCCCTTCTTCTCCTCGGGCTGCTCCACATCCATGATGGCATGGAGGGAGGCTCTCGCTGTATGACGCTTCGGGGACGCATGGGGACTTGACGAGACTTCCCTGTGGCATTCCCTGTGATGTCAGAAGGGGCGGGGTTACGTAACATGTGACCCCGCCCCCTCTGAAGTCACGGGGAATGCCACAGGGAAGTCCCCGTCAAGTCCCCATGCGTCAGAGGGGGGCGTGGTCACCGGGTTATTTAAGAACTGTCAGAAGAGGAGAAGCGTCACACAGCGGGAGCCTCCCTCCATGCCATCATGGATGCGGAGCGGCCCGAGGATAAGAAGGGAAAAAGACGCCGCGGAGGAAGATGCCGGACGAGAACACCGGAGGAAGAACCAGAAGAACTAGAAGAACCAGAAGGAGGAAGAAACCGAAGATAGAAGACAGATGATAGAAGATAGAAGAAATAAATAAGCATTAAATAAAAGGAATTGTCAAAAACTGTCTCTTGTCATTTTTAACATTGACAGTTTTTTTGTGAAATGGTAGGGGTACTTTTGTACCCCCTTACCATTTCACACAGGGGGGAGGGCCGGGATCTGGGGGTCCCCTTGTTAAAAGGGGGCTTCCAGATTCCGATAAGCCCCCCCGCAGACCCCCACACCCACCGGGCAAGGGTTGTGGGGATGAGGCCCTTGTCCCCATCAACATGGGGACAAGGTGTTTTGGGGGGCTACCCCAAAGCATACTCCCAATGTTGAGGGCATGTGGCCTGGTACGGTTGGGGGGGGGGCGCTCTCTCGTCCCCCCTCTTTTCCTGTGGCCTGCCAGGTTGCGTGCTCGGATAAGGGTCTGGTATGGATATTTGGGGGGACCCCATGCCATTTTTTTTTTAATTTTGGCGTGGGGTTCCCCTTAAAATCCATACCAGACCTGAAGGGTCTGGTATAGATTTTGAGGGGGACCCCATGCCATTTTTTTAAAAAAATTTTGGCCGGGGTTCCCCTTAATATCCATACCAGACCTGAGGGGCCTGGTATGGAATTTAGGGGGACCCCGCCACATCATTTTTTTTTTTAATTTTGGTTCGGGGTTCCCCTGTGGGGAATTCCCATGCCGTTTTTATCAATGAACTTTTATGTGTATTGTCGGACCAGCAATTCATTAATAGCCGCGAGTAGTTTGAAATGACTTTTTCCTTTAAAATGTCATTTTGCTGTCAGACTGTTCTAAACGGGAAACATGTGCTCCTTTACAAGCATACTATAGACACCCCCCAGGTACGAAGCCCCAGGGGGCTTCCAGATTCCGATAAGCCCCTCCGCCCGCAGACCCCCACAACCACCGGGCAAGGGTTGTGGGGATGAGGCCCTTGTCCCCATCAACATGGGGACAAGGTGTTTTGGGGGGCTACCCCAAAGCATACTCCCAATGTTGAGGGCATGTGGCCTGGTACGGTTCGGGGGGGGGGCGCTCTCTCGTCCCCCTCTTTTCCTGCGGCCTGCCAGGTTGCGTGCTCGGATAAGGGTCTGGTATGGATTTTTGGGGGGACCCCACGCCATTTTTTTAAAAAAATTTGGCGCGGGGTTCCCCTTAAAATCCATACCAGACCTGACGGGTCTGGTATAGATTTTGAGGGGGACCCCATGCCATTTTTAAAAAAAACTTTGGCCGGAGTTCCCCTTAATATCTATACCAGACCTGAAGGGCCTGGTATGGAATTTAGGGGGACCCCCCCCCACATAATTTTTTTTTTTTAATTTTGGTTCGGGGTTCCCCTGTGGGGAATTCCCATGCCGTTTTTATCAATGAACTTTTATGTGTATTGTCAGACCAGCAATTCATTAATAGCCGCGAGTAGTTTGAAATGACTTTTTCCTTTAAAATGTCATTTTGCTGTCAGACTGTTCTAAACACGGGAAACGTGCTCCTTTACAGGCATACTATAGACACCCCCCAGGTACGAAATTTAAAGGAATATTACACTTTTATTGTTTCACTTTAAGCATTATTAAAATCACTGCTCCCGAAAAAACGGCCGTTTTGCATTGATCCTTGTCCCCTGGGGCAGGACCCAGGTCCCCAAACACTTTTTATGACAATAACTTGCATATAAGCCTTTAAAATTAGCACTTTTGATTTCTCCCATAGACTTTTAAAGGGTGTTCCGCGGCTTTCGAATTTGCCGCGAACACCCCAAATTGTTCGCTGTTCGGCGAACAGCCAATGTTCGAGTCGAACATGAGTTCGACTCGAACTCGAAGCTCATCTCTTGTCAGGAGGCAGGCTAGCTTGTGTGTCCAGATTGGCACCTAAAAAGGTAATGGGATGTGCCAGTCCTTCTACTTTGTGCTCAGCTGTGGGCACGTTGAGGTTGTTGAAAACTATTCTCAACTTGCCTAGATCAGCCAGGGGTGTGCCTGGTTGTTCGATATGCAGGAAGTCATCAAGGTAGTGGATGACCATGTGATAGCGGGCCTGGTGAGGCACCCCGATTCATGGCACCATCATTTCAATCATTAAGTGGTCTTATTTCGTATATTGTCTGTCATGTTCTCCTTAGGTTCGACAGTTGCTTTGTGTCGGGTCATTCGTGCATTTTCGCTTCTTTTATCCCATCATACGCTCTACTGTTCGATGTCGGTCACCTCAGTGACGTAACGGTTCACCTTTAAATTCAGATCACTGTATGATTTGTCACGTCATTGACGGTCACCCCTCAGTACGCCTCACCCTACGGTCCAGTTCGAATCCAGTCGCAACAAGGCACATCGGCCCACATAACTTCAGACCAACTGTTCTCAAAGCCGTTTTCCTTCAAATTCCATTCATAGTTTAAAATGTGTTCGTTTAACCATAGTTTGCCTCCCGATAAGGCTTCCCTTGCAGTCGCTATAAAAAGTTGCACTACCTGGCCACTCATTCACCTCCTAATGGCATGTAATAAAGCCACTCACCGTTGTCCGTCTGTCATTTCTCCTCTAGGCCAGTCGAGTTCAGGTAGTTCCATCTTGCACCAGGTTGGATGTTATTCCCCCAGGTTCCAGTCGACTGAGCTTTCGACCTCAAAAAACAGGACTTTACAACTAGGGCACAAGTCAGCCAGAGCCATGTCACAGGCCGGCAGTGAAGACCTCACATCTGCCCCTTTGTCACCCTTTCTAGTTTCAGAGAGCGGCAGCGTGCAGTCCCTCAGGGGATGGAGCATCCCCAAGTTACAGTGGAACAGCCAGGAAAGCCGAGCTCTTCAGCCTCCTCTTCCCACCACCAGTGACAGATGGGTCCAGCACCCAGCAGGCGTCTCTTCAGTCTGTGTCCTCGGCCATTTCTCAACTTCACATAAAATTTGTTTGGTGTACAAACTGTCTGCGCCTCATTCTTCCCTCATTCCGAGTTTTAATTCCTTAATTCCTTCAGAGGAATTCTCCCTGAAATATGCTTCAGTCGACATGGTGCTCCAGCCCATTATCAAACTAGGCACAAGCGCCTGGCTCTCTATGCCGACATATCAGTCGAATTCAAGCTTCTACCCATCCAACCGTCCTTCTGGTGCTAGCACGGCATTAAATGGAAAGAGACATATTACTTCGCCACTAAACTGACTTTCAGCTCTAAAAGCAGCCCGTGACTCTTTGACACCTTCGCACAGTCCCTCACTTGGATCCTGTTGCACCAAGCCCAGTGCCAGATGGTCATTTATTATCTGGATGACTTCCTGCTAATCAAACAGCTCGGCATGACCTAGATAGGTTAAGAGTAGTGTTTGTGTTCTGCTATGGTCACATTGAGATACCCAGCACACTCTGTCACCTTTCTTGGGGTCAACCTTGACACTTGCTCCATGCAGGCCAGCCTGCCCCCCGACAAACCAACCTGTATCAGGTCGGTTCTTCATGACTTTACCCGTGCACAGGGGTGTACTAAGAAATAGCTTCAATCTCTCTTAGGGATGCTCAACTTCGCAATGAGAATTATTCCCCAGGGACAATCTTTTATTTCGTGCCTCTTTGTCTTCCTCTCTCAGACAGAGGACCCCGATCAAATCCTTAGACTAGACACAGCAGCAGTAGTGGATTTGTCTATGTGGGATGAGTTCCTTACTAGTTGGAATGGCATATCCATGTTCATACCGTCAGTATCGCCTTTTTCACCGTAGGTAGTAACGTATGCCGTAGCTTCCACAGGCTTGGCTGCAATTTTTGTCCATCAATGGTTTGTAGGACCGTGGCCTCCTAATACTCCTAATCCCCAGATTCATCCAGTCTTCCTCTTTTCGAGCTATACACGATCGTGGCAGCCGCTCAGGTCTCCGGCCATACCTGGACCAGACAAACTTTGGCCTTCGCCACTGACAACCAGGCCACGGCCAATATCGTTACCAAGGGCAGGTCCAAGTCGCTCCCTATTATGTCCTTCCTATGCAGGCTGGTACAGTTATCCCTGCAGCATCAGTTCAATGTGCACTGCACATACATTCCGGGCAAGTGCAACGTCGCAGCAGATGCACTGTCCCATTTTAACTTCATTTAATTTTTCCAGCAGAAACCTGGAGCCGACCCAAACGTCATCTCTTATCAGTGATGGGAGTAAGTCACACATGTGCAAGTCACAAGCAAGTCTCAAGTCTTAACCTTCAAGTCATAAGTCCCAAGTTACTGTGGCGAAAAGCAAGCAAGCCAAGTCGAGTCCCTGCTAGAAGTCAAGCAAGTCAAGTCAAGTTATTTATTTTGGTCAAGTCACAAATTAAGTCAAAATACTGATCTACCCCATTTCCATCCTTTAAAGGAGTTAAAAGTCAGTTTTCAGGAAAGGTTTTGTTTTATTTTCAACATTAACAAAACTGCTTAGTGCTTTTTTCTGTCAAGGGCGGATCCAGAGTTTGCTGTCAGGACGGCCCGGGCACTGCCAGAAAATAAGGTGTTGCTTAGTACACTAGTACTTACAGAACTATTTTTAATGTATTATATATATATATATATATATATATATATATATATATATACGGTCCTAACCTAACCTTATTTAAAACAGTGACACGTTTATCATTCCAGATTAGAATATTACATTAGTGACTCATAGTGACACTTTTTGGGCACCAGTGACACCAATACAGTGACCAGTGCTAAAGTTTGCATTGATTTCAGCATGCATGGAGCACTACAGTACATGAACTTTCACTGGATGTGGACTGTTTAATGAGTTTGTAGTACGCATGCATGGAGCACTTATTGCAATATGATTTTTATGTAATATTCACGTTGAGCACTTTGTACTTCGCACAAGTAATAGTTAATTAGTGAAGGACTCAGGGAGGAACTGGTCTGGAACTGGGGGTCAGTGCAGTGGCCGTCGCAGCGCAGGAGAAAAAAAGCGCAGAGCCGAGGAGGAGGAGAAAACAAGGAAAGAAGGTTTGTACCTACCTAGGTTTCATAGTTTTAGCATGTGCAATGATATTGATGATTGATTGCATCTGCAATCATATCTGCATCCTGCAAGCATCAGTACAGGCCAGGGCCCTGCTAGCTGCTACATCACTAGTGCAGATTTGCAGAAGCTGCAGGTCTGTTTTGATGCAGTGCCAAGCAAAGCTAATGCTTCCCTGCAAAGTTTGCAGGGAAGTTTTCAGGGAAGCATTTGCTTGGCACTGCATCAAACAAACCTGCAGCTTCTGCAAATCTGTTTCCTCCTCCTCGGCTCTGTGCTTTTTCTTCTGCGCTGTGACGACCACTGCACTGACCCCCATTCCCAGACCAGTTCCTCCCTGAGTCGTGTGACTGTCCCTGCTCCAGTGCCCCCTCAGTAGAAGAATAATAGTCTGCCATGACTTACTCTATGGCTGCTGGACTGGATACCACTCAGATTCAGTCAGTCGGCTAGGCTTGGCTGGCTCCTTGGGCAACTTCCAGTTCCTTCTTCCTCTCCCACCTTGAGGCCCGCAACTCACGCTGCTGGCTCTGCACACATGCACAGAAGCCCAGCCCCTCCCTCAGAGAACACTCCGCAGCAGGAGGGGGGCGGCGCTGCGGCCTGGCCGGACGGAATACAGAGACCTGTACAGCCTAGGAGGAGAGCCTGCAGTGCAGTCATCATCAAATAAAAAAAAAGTCTGCAGCGGCCGCGAACACTGCAAGCGCCGCTCGCGGACACCTATCCGATCCCCGCCCACAATATTAGCAAGCTGTATTTGTGCGGGCAGAAGCCGGGACTCGGGGGAGCTTTCTTTTGTGGGGGGGGCGGCTTTTGCCTAGGCCAAGACACAGCACTGGTGGTGCCAAGTCATTGCAAGTCATTGCAAGTCAAATAGCCCAAGTCAAAGTCAAGTCGCAAGTCATTAGTGGCAAGTCAA
Source organism: Aquarana catesbeiana (assembly GCF_042186555.1). Classification (NCBI taxonomy): domain Eukaryota; kingdom Metazoa; phylum Chordata; class Amphibia; order Anura; family Ranidae; genus Aquarana; species Aquarana catesbeiana. The sequence continues at coordinate 154,972,687 of NC_133329.1, forward strand.
AGTCAAGTCGAGTCATTTATTTAATTTCGTCAAGCAAGTCGCAAGTCCTCAAACAGGTGACTCGAGGCCGACTCGAGTCAAGTCATGTGACTCGAGTCCCCCACCTCTGTCTCTTATCCCACCTTGGTCACAGCTGACATTTGATTAAAGCAGCACCTTCACAGCGCAACCCAGCTAATCAAGCAATCCTTATCCCGCAACACACTCAAGGCCTACCACACAGCTTGGAACACCTTCTGCAAGTTTCTCCCCTGCGGCAATGTTAACAAACACTAAGCACATACTAGCTTTCATTTCATATTGCCACACTCAATTGGCTCTATCACACAATACCATCAGTCTATACTTAGCTGTCATCTAACACTTCCTAGCTTTACAGGATCTCGCAAAGCCATCCTCGTTAGCAACCCTGTTATCCGAGCCATTTCCGCGCAGCATTCAGAAGCAGCAGCCCATAGCCAACTCCAAACGCTTGCTCATCACGAGTACCATCTTCAGAGACATGTCGTCCATCCTTTCTCATTCCGTTTGGCTTTCTTCCCAGCTTGGGCATTCAAGCGGCCAGCTACCTGGCCTACTACGGTTCCTGCGGCCTAAGTTTACCTGTAATAGCCCTGCTGGCCAGGTACTGTCTAGATGTCACCTAGCTCGCTTCCAAGATCATTTCATTCTCCACCTCGCAGTATCCAAAACCCAGCCCCGGGGGGGTCGACATCCATCTTTTCAAGACAAACAACAGTAAATAACACTAAAACCAATAAAGAGCTTTCAACCCTTCCTGAATGTTTTTGCCCCCTTTTTTTGGTATACCGACCAGCAGACCAGGGCACACTTCAGGTCCATTTCATGACGTAAGTCTTATGGCGTATTTGTGGTTCACATCCATCCCAGTTGCAGGGCTTCAACCATAAATTGTTCACCGTACCCCTAAGCGGGCAGTATAAGAGATAAGGACAATCCGTTCAATTCATAGGGGGAAGTAATGAACAACCTGGGGGACAATGAATGGTAACAAATTGATATGACAAAGAAAGTGGTGACGAATCTTACCTGCGACAGTGAGCATTGCGAGTGGTTCACGGCGGACTGTGGCTGGAGTGCAACGTATTGGGAAGGTGTGGCATGGTGCTGTGCACAAGGCAACAACAAGTTTGGTGTAGAAAGTAAAATGAGAGACGTGCTTATGAATGATTCGTAAGTTGCACTACGGGATCTGAACACATGGTATGGTATGGGTGACACTGCGAGTGGCTATGAATTGACATGAGAAAAAACATGGTAACGAATCCTGCCTGCGACAGTGGCCGTGTGGCTGGGTCCACATCGGTCTGTAGCGAGCGGGTATGCACCGTGCATGACGCACACAACATGACTCCCTTTTGGCAAGGGGGGGGGACCGTGTACGAATGATTCATAAGTTTCGCAGCAGGAACTGAACACAGGATATGGGGGATACAACGAATGGAAACGGTTTAGGACAAGATGCGAATGCAAAGTGACGACTCCTACCTGCAACAGCGAACAAGACTTGATCGACAAACCACGAATAAGCAACCGCAACACACTACTTGGGAACAACAGACTCATGAACACGCAGTGAGCTGAAAAGTCAGCCCAGTGAAGTAACGAATCGCGCACTGGAACCGACAGAGAGCATGGGCGAATGGGCTGCTTAAATACCCTCCGGGCTCCTCACATAATTCCAGGTTACCATACTGGCCTTCTTTTTATATATTTTATATTATATTTATACTGTATATACACAAGCATGTGTGTTTGAGCTTTGGGGTGCACACCCAAATGCAATAGGCTGCGCACGCCTATGCCCATACCTTAGTAGCCGCCCGGCCATACCCTACCTGTCAGGAGGAGGTTGGATGAGTCATCAGGACTAGGGCCAATCCTGGTCGGCTGTGCACTACACTGGTTGCTAGAATCGGCTGCCGCCCAGCGTCTAGCAACCAGTGACGTCAGAGGCCGCAGCCGCCCCAGCATTTAGAGCGGTCAGCTACTGCATCCTAGTCAATTAGCTCCACCTCTACCCACCCACCTCTTCCATCTTCCATCTTTTTTAGCGTGTCTCAGAGCCTGAGGAAAGGGAGCATGTCTGAAGAGAGCTGCCTGTGCCTATGAGTGTGAACTGAGCAGCTGTCCACAGTCCACCTGCACAGCACCTGCCACTGCCTGAGGTGTTGCAGCCTGCCTGTCACTGTGTCCATGTTCTGGAGGCTCGGCATTGACCCTCACCCTGGCCATTCTTCCACCAGTGAGTACCCTATAGCAGCATTGTCTGCAGGAGTCAGAATCCAAGTACTGTAGGTACACTGTCACACATCACAAGTTATATGAGACATGAGAGTCTGAGAGGGACTTCCTTTGCCCAGCCCTGATTAACCACTTTAGCCCCGGAAGATTTGCCCCCTTAATGACCAGGCCATTTTTTGCGATACGCCACTGCGTTATTTTAACTGACAATTGTACGGTCGTGCAGCGCTGTACCCAAACACAATTGTCCTTTTTTTCCCACAAATAGAGCTTTCTTTTGGTGGCATTTGATCACCTGCAGTTTTTATTTTTTTGCGCTATAAACAAAAAAAAAGAGCAACAATTTTGGAAAGAAAAACATTTTTAAATTTTTGCTAATAATAATAAATATCACCAACAAAAAATGTCTTCATCAGTTTAGGTCAATATGTGTTCTGCTACATATTTTTGGTTAAAAAAAAAATTTTTTTAAATTTGCAATAAGCGCATATTGATTGGTATGCGTAAAAGTTATAGCGTCTACAAAATAGGGAATAGATTTATGGCATTTTTAATCTGATACATTTAATTTTAGTTATCATGGTATAAAATAATGGATGTGGTTTTGGTGGGCATGATTTTTTTTTTGGGGGGGGCAGCATTTCATTCTTGTGCCCAGGCAGCACAATGTCTTGGGCTGGCCCTGCCACCCAGTCCAAAAGGACCAGTCCAAACGGGATAAGAGATGGAGGAGAAAATGTATCCTGGATGGGAATCATTGTCAAAAAAACAAAAATAAATGAAATGTCTGTAAGTGCCAATGGCTGTACTTAAGCAAGTTCAAATGTATGCTTTTTAGACACTTACCAATGTACATATTACATATGCAAATGGCCTTGATTTTCTCAGACCAATACTTGAGATTGGAAGGTAAGCTATGATCATTGGATATCTGTAATATATGTATAATTGTAATCAAATTAATAATTAAAATAATTAATTTTTTTGTTTGGGTTTTCGAACACAAACAGCAGCTGGGGCCCATCACAGGAGAGGACCGAAGATGAGGAAGAACCATCTAGTCAAACCCAGGAGACCCCAAATACAGTATCTCCTTTTTCACACCATGCTGAGGAGGTGATTGATAAAGGAGGAGGATGAGAGGAGGGCTACAGCACCATCTACGTACAGCACATCTAGGAGGGAAGGTGTCTACACAAGATTGACAGCAAGACGGAGTGAGAAACTTTTTGAGATGCTAAATTAACTTAATAACATGTTAAAAAGACATATTTCTGGCACAACAGTTTGCAAATGGACTTGTGTCATTCATTTACAAGGTTCCTAAAGATTAACAAATTGATGCACATTGCCATGCTGCAATGTGTGAAGTCTTTCATCCCCCCAGCCCAACCAGCCAGAACTACCACCCACCAATAGTTGGCCCCCTTAATCTACCCCTCCCACTCTTCCAAACTATGTGTCTACAGTGAGGCCCACCTACACGTATCCCAACACCCAAATACTCCTATCGCCCGCCAGGTCGACATCTAGACCCCTATCAAATCCCCCTATTTCATAAGCATTAAGGCCACTTGTTTCCTGCTTCTCATCATCACATGTGCAAATTAGGGGTTCATATCCTAGAAAAACACTTTTCACGAACTGCACCTGATGATGTCCCCAAATCCAAGATTCCTCCAAGGAGCAATATACATACAAAAATGTATGACTTTTTGTGCTTTTGCCAGTTTATCTATCCAAAATTGTGATTTTCTGTTAAGCTGTGACGATGTTATAATATGACAAGGTCTTCTTCAATGTGCATGAGTCACTTCAGACAAGTTTCAATAGGTACAGAGGTGACAGGAGAGAGAACATCAGTGCACAGTCTGTTATTAAAATGTTTCATTTCCCATTATTTTCTTCAAAAAAATGTTTTCACCTGCGTTTATACATTTTTGTTCTAAAACTTCAGAAAAAAAATTACAACAATGTAAAAAAAATAAAAATAAATAATAATAATAACAAACGATAAAAATAAAATAAAAGTATTTTTTGGTTTACAATTATACCTGTGTGTTCGCATTTAAAAAGTGTATTCAAAAATGCACAACACACTACAAACCTCGCTGGAAAAATGCATCAGGGTGTGCATAGGTAGCCTTAAAGTGGACCTCGGGCTGACCCCCCCCCCCCATTTTTTTCTTTGGCCCCTCTTACCTGAAGGTGGTATCTGCACCTGCATCTACTCACCCATCCAGTGGATCCAGCATTCCACTGAGATCCTCTTATGCCTGGCCACAGCTCTGTCCTGTGCTGCCATGTTCTCTCTGATGTCATCGAGAGGCCTGCCGGCTCTTCCAGTTTCAGCGGTTGGGCCTCTCGATGATACGCCAATAGAGCCTTCCCCTCCTCCTTTCTGTGAATGAAGGGCTATCCCTCCTGGGATACATGATGTGCATATCCCGGAAGGCACAGTGGGCAGTGTGCGCATCATTTGCCTAACGTGCATGGAGAGGTCGGGGCCAGACATTCTTGCAAAAAAGAAAGGTAAACAAAAAAAATCAACAAACAGTGATCCTTCTACAGGATGGGAGGAGGGGTGGAATGGAAGAAACCTGTGGAAGAGGGTGAATGTCCGCGTTAAGCCTGAAAAGCTATCTTGCTACACAGTGGCAATGTACACCCATCAATACCTGTTGGCTCTGCTGCTTGGAATGTAGCTTCGATATACCAAGTACTGTTGTTACATGTGCAAATGGAACAGCTGTGCAAAAAAGTTGCATTATATTTAAAAGAAATGGCTGCTCCACAAGATTTTGGTTCCTGGACAGAAAAACACGGCACATGAGACACTTATTGATCTGACAAAGATATTTTTGCCTCCCCTACACATAAAACTTGGTTTAATGAAAAATTTGGTGAAAGTGATTAAAGTATATGTGAACATTTACCTTGTAAAACTTTACAGTTTAAAATAAAAATGCAAGGCAAAACACACACACGCGCATATACTGTATGTATGTATATAATGTAACATAGGGGACAATTAGTTCTAGTGGTAGATGCATTTTATAGTGATTCACTGTAGTTAGGAACTATATTTTAAGGGCCTAGTAGCCCATTTTAATTAAAAGGCAAATAAAAAGTCAGTAACATAAATGTTTCCTATGCAGTGGTTCTTCTCCAGTAAATTCACAAACAGAAAATGCTAGCCCACCTGGCTCTCTCTCAGACCACTGGATTCTTCAGTGTGGATGGCCTTACTCTAGCGCCCACAGCTGAGAGAGAGAGAGAGAGAGAGAGAGAGAGAGAGAGAGAGAGAGACACACACGTGCTCTGGCTGCCACCTGCAGCCTCTGACTCCTCAAGACCACCTGTCTCTCTTGGGTGGAGATTTCTCCAACTGGGAGCCATGAGGTATACCCATACCTTCATTATAAGGAGAGTGCTCACCTGAGCACACACCCTGCTGGTCCTCCACAAAACTTGGAAACAGGGTTGGAGATTCCATCCCACCCAAGACACTATGGAATCTCCCAACTACAGAGCCCCATCCAGTTATACCAAAACCTTGAGAAAGAGGCAAAAGCAGTTTTCTCCACTCCACAGCTACACTCTGTAGTCCTGCACTGAGCCAATGTGCACACTCTGGGGGTTATTTACTAAAGGAAAATCCACTTTGCACTGAAAGCACGGAAAGTGCACTTGGAAGTAAACACACCGTAGATCCGAGGGGGACTTGCAAGGAAAATAAAAAACAGCATTTTAGCTTGCACATGATTGGATGATAAAATCAGCAGAGGTTCCACTCATTTCAGATCTTAGATTTAGAGCGACTGCACTTCCAAGTGCACTTGCAGTGCAAAGTGGATTTGCCATTCGTAAAAAAAACCCCTCTGTGTCCTTTAAGTCACCAATGTTCCAGTGACAGCATCTCATACTGTCACATATCCCCCCCCCTTTGTTTCGAACCCGAAGGGGGCGGAACACACCAGCCCGTATCCTTGATTGGGGCCCCTTTGCGACAGCTGTCAGCTGCATAGGCCCAATCTTTTTTTTGGGTGCGTTTCTAGCGTCCTAGCCTGGATCGCAGTGGGGTCCTACAGTTCTGTGTCCTCAGCCTTCTCCCTTTGTCCTTTGGTTTCCTGAGGTCACATTTCTTTTCTGGTTGCCCCTTGCCTTTCAACACACTTTCTGTAGGGAACCTGCTCCTGACACTATGCCTGATAAGGAAACACTTGTTCCTTCACTGGTACCTGTTTTTCCGATCACTGTAGGTCTCTTACTCCTTTGCCTTTACCCTTGACCAAATCCCCAGAGCTCAACATCTGTTTATCACGCTCATTTACCAAAAAATTATTCATTTTCATATCAAGGCCATTATTTACATTAACATTCAGTAATAAATCACCATTTCTACAATTACCAATACCGTAAGTTCTTTCTTTCTCAGAGTTTGTTAGGGCCAGGCTCAAGGAGGGACAACACGCTATTGGACATTCACAAGGCTTCACTTCACCTGTTGTCCAAATCTCTATGGGCAGTTGTCCTAACAACTGACATTGAGCAACGCATGACCCATTGCTATCAGTACCAATCTTTGCCAGCTCACACTTTTCCATGTCACAATTTTTGTTCCTTTCCGTATTATATTATAGAGCGTCTCCGGGTACCTCAACTTGTGCCTCTTTGCAGGTGACAGACAGAATCTCTGCTTTTGTCGCATCCATATCAAGCCCTTCCTTCTTAGGAGGTCTAGCGATTGAGGCAGTATCCGCACCATTTACTAATCCCTGCTCAGCAGCACCTCGGACCACACTAGCAGGTGTGTCCATTACCGCAAAAGGTTGGAGAGACCTCTGGTGTCTCCATTAGCTCTCCAGAGCACCTTCTGTACCGAACCGTATCTGGAAGCACCCTCTCGGAAAACTGGGAGATCACTTGCTACTGTTAAAAAGCACCTAACCGGGGGCGATCCGGGTGTCCTGGATATGAGAGAGTGAGGACGTGTGTCCCTGCAGCTCCTCGCTGATGGACCTTAGCGCTCCTTGCACCGGGGATAATTAGCCTCCCAGAGGTGCAACCGGGATGTCTTACCGCAGCAGAGCTCAATCGCAGCCACGGGGCTCCGCAAAATCCACCCGCGGCTCCATAAATGCCTTCTTTAGTGACGGAAGGCGGCCGTGTGATGAACTGACCAAAATGGTTCCAAGCCAGGACAGAGGGAAGAATGCAGCTACTGCGGCCCAGGCTTCCCTGCAGCCTGCAGTTTGTCCCATAAACTCACCAAGACTGGTAAGCGATATAGCTGCCCCAGCCTCATCTGGCTCCTCTGCCTCCCATGATCAGGGATCTGATATTTCTGAGCTTCAGGGGGATAGAGACTTAAAGCAACACATCTGGTCTCTCCCTACTAGGGAGGACCTAGAGAAATTCGCCTGCAGAGTGGAAAAGGCTTTTAAACAGGACATAGAACAATTACAGAATGACACTACCCAGCTAGGCATCAGAATGAAGCCCCTTGAGCAGAGAGTTGAGGATTCCCTTCCTGCCCTATCCAAGCTCAGGGATACATGCTCTCCATAGGATCAAAGAATTGAGGCCCTCATTTGCCAGCTGGATGATTATGAGAACTGCAGCCGCCACTCTAATATCTGCATTCGAGGGTTGCCCGAGGCGACAGCAGCTAAGGACATTCTTCCAACACTACAGGGCATCTTCAGGGATATTTTGGGACTATCCCCCAATGATTCAGTGGAGATCGATAGAGCTCACAGAGCTCTCAGACCCCCTTCACAAGATGCTGCAAACCCAAGAGACATTATATGTAAGCTGCATAAGTTCACGATAAAGGAACAGATCATGCAACGCATGCACAAACGTCCCTTCTTTGATTTCGACAGAGCCCATTTGTTCTTTTATGAGGACCTGTTTCGCCACACCCTCATGCAACGCAGGGCTCTTCATACCCTCCTGGAAGCTGTGCAAGAGGCAGGCATTAAATACAGATGGGGGTTCCCTTTCAATCTACAGGCTGAAAGAGACCGCAAGTCTGCTACCCTGCGAAACAAAGATGATCTTCCCCACTTACTATCTCAAATGGGATTGGATCCGGTGGAGATTACAGATTGGCGACATCCCGTGGATGTGCAACTCCCATCGGCATTGAACCCTTGGCCTCCTGCTCAGCCTAAACGACGCTCACAAGGAGGCAAACGATCCTCTCCTAACATTTCTCCTGGAACACAGGCTGGTGACCACTGAGGCTCATTATGACCCAAGAACTTGTGCCATATGGTTTTCAGGATTCTACCTAGCCTTGTCTTGGAAGGAGGACAGTTTAGTGGCCAGTTGAGCCATCAAGCAGTGTCTGTCCCCCCTTTTAACCTGCGCCACAAACTGTCATCCTCTCCCATCACTGCTACTGAAAATAGGGTAGGAGGCCATGGTCTTTTCCTGCTGTATTTCCCTTTATTCCTTTTTTTTGGGTAAATTTTTTTTTTTTTTTCGAAAGTCTCCCCTCGCTAGAGCTCAAACGTCTGGGGGCACAGGTTTTTTTTCTGCAGGAGACCCACTTTACTACTGCGCTACTCCTAAACTCCCCAATCACCTCCTCTCTCAATGGTTTTTGGCAACTCTCCAAAATCAACTATTGCTATTCATAAGACTTGTCCATTCCAGCCCATGGCCTATTGCACTGATTCCCAAGGGCGATACGTTTTCTTGAAGGGTACCATAATGGTGCAGGTCTACCCATTTGCAAACTCCCAACAGCTTTCGTTTATCGACTCAGTCCTCGATAGTCTGGCAGAATGCCGGGAGGGAAGATCAGTCTTGGGAGGGGGCTTTAATGTTAGCCCTGACCCTATGGTAGACACCTCAGCGAATCGCTCCACACATTCCTTTGCTTTCCTGAGGCATTTTCGCAGGTCCCTGCAGAAACATAATCTGGTTGACAGTTGGAGGGTCATGCATGCCTCAGAGAAAGACTATAGCTATTTTTTTAATCAAAGCCTTTTTATTATTTTATATGAAAACGACATTGACACAATACAGACAAAGCCACAAAAATAGAAATCACACCAAACCAAAACCCCCCAGAAAAAAAAAAAATATATAAAAATAAACCCCAAACCACTTCCCTTCAACAAGCCCCGCCAATCCCCCCCCCCCCCGCCTTCTCACTCGGAGTATATATGACACACAAAAAAAAAATAACAATATCCAGCATTACAAAGTACACAGTACACATTGGTTGACATGATACCTAAGGCATAGATTGAAGCCATCTACACCAGATAACATCAAACTTATTCAGGGAGTTCCTTAGGGAATATGTATGCTTTTCAAAAAGAATGATCCTATTCAGATCTACAATCCAATCGGACACAGTCGGTGGATGTGGAGAGGTCCAGTTAAGAGCAATCTGTCTACGGGCAGCAAAAAGTGCGTGCCTTATAGTATTACCAGTAGGGGAGGTGTAGATAGAGGTGTCACAGTAACCCAATATATATATACGGTTCAACCGGAATATTATTATCCAATACCCTATTTAAGGTACCAATCACCTCCACCCAGTATCTTTGAAGTTTTGGACATCGCCACAAAAGATTTATTAATGTACCTGTGTTACCGCATCTAGCACAGGCTGGCTCAGATTTAAGTCCAATTGCATAGAGAGACTGCAGAGTTCTATAGACCCTATGGAGAATAAAAATCTGGGTCAGTCTGTGTGATGGAGAAAGAGACACCCTGGACGGGGACCGGAGGACATCGTTCCAAATCTCCTCAGAGATGGTACCAATATCTTTCTCCCAGCCAACCCGAGAACGGATGGGGAAGTTCAATTGAAACCCATCTGACAGTACCGTATAAGTAACCGAGGCAAGACCCTTTGTTGACCCTGCCTGTACTATTTTATCTAAGACAGGGATAGAGGGGAAAAAATATCTTAGCAGAAGAAAACTGGGCATGTAGAGCATGTTTTAATTGAAGGAATTGGTAAAACCAGTTGAATTCTACAGAGAACTCTCCCCTCAGATCTTCAAAGGATTTATGTATACCATTCTGATATAGCTGAGCTAAAGTAGTTATTCCTATTTTTGCCCATCTCTGAAAGCCTTTAAGAGCCGAAATTTGAGAAAGTCTATCATTTTCCCATATGGGAGTGTATCTAGTGCAGTGGTTCTCAACTCCAGTCCTCGGGACCCACCAACAGGCCAGATTTTAAGTATTGCCTTGGGGAGATGCAGACTAAAATACTGCAATCACTGAGCAGCAAGTGATATCACCTGTGATGTATTTCAGTTATCTTGCAAACCTGGCCTGTTGGTGGGTCCTGAGGACAGGAGTTGAGAACCACTGATCTAGTGGGATATGAGACACCAAACATTTTTTAACTGTATCCCATACTTTACAGATTAACATACAAGTAGGCATATCAGCAAGCGAGACACCCCCTCTTGCACCATCGAGGAAAATGAGTGGAGACAGACCCTTAAATGCAAAAGAAAATAATCGTCGAGCAGGAAAGGATATCTGTTCAGACTCCCCTCCAGCAAAATGCTGTAATTGGGAGGCGAGAAAATATAGCCTTGGATTAGGAACTGCCAGGCCGCCGGCATTTGTGGGATGCTGTAAAGTCTCCAGTTTGATACGAGGGGCTTTGTTCCGCCATATTAATTGCCTAAATATAGTGCTTATCTTAATAAAGATCCGGATAGGTATCCAAATCGGGGCATTATGTAAAAAAATAGAGAAGCTGAGACATCCATACCATTTTTATTAAATTGATATGACCTATTAGCGATAAAGGGAGCTTAGTCCAGGTTTTACTCTGACTTTGAAATTTAATAAGTAATGGAAATATATTATCTACAATATATGACTGTGGGGAGTCCGATATAGTTATACCCAAGTATTTTATGGATGATACAACCTTAAAATGAGAAAGTATAGGTGGTAGTGGATCCAGAAGGGGGTCTAAAGGCATCAACATGGATTTCTCCCAGTTTATACCTAGACCGGAAAACCTTCCAAACTACTTAACGTGTTCCATTACTACTGTCAGGGATGAACAGACATTAGACATGAAAAAGAGAAGATCATCCGCATATAGTGATATCTTTTCCTCAATGTCTCCCCTAATCAGACCAGTAACATCAGGAGAGGCCCATATAAGACATGCCAAAGGCTCTATGGCCAGGGCAAAAAGCAGGGGAGACAGCGGACACCCCTCCCTAGTGCCCCGGAAAAGTCTGAAACTAGGGGATGAAAGCCATTCATCCTAACCGATGCCCCCATAGCAGTGTATAACAACCTGACTCACTTACAAAAACCAGAGCCAAGCCCAAATTTATCAAGAATTGCCCACAAATATGGCCATTCGACACAATCAAAGGCCTTGATTGCGTCTAGTGCTAAGAAAGCACGGTTTGAATGGCCCGGGGCCGGAACCTGCACATTTAAATATGCACATCTGATATTAAATGCAGTTGATTTGTTGAACATAAATCCTACCTGATCTGGATGAATAATACTGTTAATAACCTTATTTAGTCTAGTTGCAAGTATCTTCGCAAGAATTTTAACGTCTGTAGATAATAGAGAAATTGGTCTATAAGATTCAGGGTGTGACAAATTTGTATTCTTTTTGGGTATGACTACTATTATGGATTGTCCCATAGAGTCTGGGAGCTGGCCCGTATGAAAAGCCTCATTTAATGTGCTAAGAAGAGCGGGAAGCTGGTGTCAGCCTTCACCAGCTTGAGCTCTCTACGGGAAGCACTTTTGATTATTTTTGAATTATACGGGGGAGGTATATATATAGCGGCAAGAATCAACTCAAGATCATCCAGCTTACATTGTAAAAAAATATGTTTGCCATCATCATCTACCATCGTCCTACTGCAGGAGAATACCACAATAGCATAGACCAGGATTGTAACCCCCCTTGAGTGAGAGGTATATAACGAGTGATAAGCATCTCTAACCGATCGGGGCTTCAGAAACCTGGTCGTGTTGGATGTGGCATGTGTCTCCTGCAGACAGACGAGGGCAGGACGAAAAGAAGCAATATAGTCAAATAAAGATTGTCTTTTTAGAGCATTGTTCATACCCTTAACATTCCAAGAAAGCATTCTAATTGATTGATTTACCATAGGTACAACGGCATAAGAACATCACTAGTCAACCAACCTGTACTGTACACAAAAATATTATATATATATATATATATATATATATATATATATATATATATATATATATATATATGCAAAATACTCCAAGATGAAACCCCCCCAAAAAAAATAAAAAGATTAAAAAAAAGACCTCCACTGATGTAGAAAACAAAAACAAAAACATTCAGTGGCTATTGCTATTAGGCCTCCGACAGCCTGGCTTCAATGAAAAAAAAATAAGGGGGAAAAAAAAAATATTATATATATATATATATATATATATATATATATATATATATATATATATATGCCCCGTCATTTCATACTGTATACATATATAAATTTACTAGAGGGGTGAACCTATCACACCAAAGTCAGTCCTGTGCATCCTGTGGTGTTTGGAATATTTTTACATTGCCTTCATAGTTCACTCGCAGACGGCAATGGCGACCCTAGGGGGGGGGGCCAGAGGGGGCCCTGACCCCCCCAACATTATGCTGTGCCCCACCATGTGCCCCCCCCACCCCACCCCCCCACCCCCCCCCCCCCCCCCAAAAAAAAAATTTTTTTTTTTTTTTTACAAAAAATCAATGTCTAAGAGGGAGAGAGACCCCAGTCAGCTCCTGCGGGTGATTCCTCCCCCCTCCCCTGCTCGCTGACACTGCATAATGCGAGCGTTCACACAACCATGGCCGCCTGATCTGCTCCTTCACCTGCATCCTCATTGACAGGGAGAAGAGCGAGTTGCAGGAAGGACTCCACCAGGACTTTCAGTTACTGAAAAAACAGACTGATTTCTCCCGTCCTTAGGACAGGAGGACCAGCCTGTAAATTCCAAGAGATGCCAGACCAGAGCTGTCAATAGCAGGGGCAGGACAGCAAGAGGAGGCTGGGGAACCCCACAGTGGCAGAACACCAGGGCCCGGAGGCAAGACAACCTTTGCAACCCTGATAGTTCTCCCACTGCTTTGGATCCTTATATTTTCTTGATATGCTGGTGACATATATCTCTTGTTTTCTGCCACCCTGGGGGGGCCCCAATACAGTAGGAAGGGAGCTCACTGCAGAACATGTGAAAGGGCCCGTTGTGGGGTCGTAGTAAAGGGCCCCAGGATATATATATATATATATATATATATATATATATATACATTTTATAGTTGCCCCCCTACTTTTGTCCCTGTCCCCCCATGTGCCCCCCCTAAATTTGAAAGCTGGAGACGCCACTGGCAGACGGGCAGGGTATAGCATTGAATATTTAAGCCCTTGGAGTAACAAACGTTTCTTCACGTCTTGAAAATTTGCCCTCAGCTTCTGAACCTCTGGTGAAAAGTCAGGAAAAAACATAATTTTGGCTGCATTATATTTAATACATTTAGGACCCGTGCCTGCCGCAGAATATTTTCTTTGTCTCTATAATTTGGAAGACGTATTAAAAAAGGTTGAGGCGTTTTTCCCATTTTCTATTACGAGTAATGAAGAGAAATGTTCCTTGCTGAAGATTTCAATAAGCCATCGTTCAGCAAAGCTAACTGGGTCATTACCCACTGCATTCTCTGGTATGCCCAACACTCGGACATTAGAGCGTAAACGATTCTCAATGTCTTCAATTTTAGAGATAGTAGTATTTAACTTGCGGGTAGCTGCCTTCATCTCTGTTACCATGGGAGGAAAAGTATCCTCTATGCCACTCACCCTGTATTCTAAGATCTAATGCCCCGTACACACGGTCGGACATTAATCGGAAAATCCGACAACAAAATCCATGGATGGCTCAAACTTGTTTTGCATACACACGGTCGCACAAAGTTGTCGGAATTTCCGATCGTTCTAAATGCGGTGATGTAAAACATGTACGTCGGGACTATAAACGGGGCAGTAGCCAATAGCTTTCATCTCTTAATTTATTCTGAGCATGCGTGGCACTTTGTGCGTCGGATTTGTGTACACACGATCAGCATTTCCGACAACGGATTTTGTTGTCGGAAAATTTTATAGCAAGCTCTCAAACTTTGTGTGTCGGAAATTCCGATGGAAAAAGTCCGATGGTGCCCACACACGGTTGGATTTTCCGACAACATGCTCCGATCGCACATTTTCTGTCAGAAAATCTGACCGTGTGTAGGGGGCATTAGTGTGTTCTTGTACTTTTTGGAGGTCCCCACGTATAAAGTCAACTTCTTTCCGTATGGCCTGAACCTGGCCTGTGAGCACAGAGAGGGAGGAAGAGCAATGTTGTATCAAAAAATAAACATCCCTTAATGTGGGTTCAAAAGCCTTTCCGACTGTACTCTCCCCTTCAGTTGATTTCTGACTAGGATCTGTTTGGGCGGTTTGAACAATTAAAGAGTTAGTGTTCATACTCACATTGAGCATAGAAGAGGATGAACTCAGGGGGGGCTTTCATTGTCGCCAAAGGGATGCGGCGTAGGCTGGGGATCTATTTTGGTGGTTTGTGAGGAGGGCGCTTCTATGCCGGAGACCACCTTGCAGTCCTCCAGTTGTCCATGGTGGTCTAGCATTAAGTTAGTGTCATCCTGGTGAGCGGCAATTCCTTTTGCAGTTTCTGCTCTTGTAGTCGCTCTATAAAGAGAAGCAGAGGTAGACACCACTCCAGCATTCGCAGGTCCTCTAGAATTTGACATAGCTTTAATAGAAGTAGTAATAGTTGTACCTTTACCCTCCTTAATTTTCGACATAATAAATAAATTAAAAAATAGGGCTGCGGATATTAACGATTAATTCCTCGATTAATTGTTAATTTTTTTAATCAATCAAAATTTTTTTGATCGGTAGGCTGCCTGCCCTGGAGCCGCTCTGGGCCAAGCTGTGGCTGCAGCGCTCTGCTCCCTCTTCCTCCTCCTCCACTATATGTCATACACAGTCTGTGGGCATCTCCCGCTGTGAGTGTGAAAACTTTGGCCGCGCTGTGAGAAAAGTCCCTCCCTCCTAGATCAGCTCATGTGATAGATGCAGTGTTCTGTCTATCACACGAGCTGATCTAGGAGGAGGGCGGGACTTTTCTCACAGCGCGGCCAAAGTTTTCACACTCAGCTCCGAGACACACAGCGGGAGATGCCCGCAGACTGTGTAATCCAGGCACTGACTACAGTGAGGCTGCGATTATGGGCACGGTGAGGCTGTGATTATGGGCACGGTGAGGCTGTGATTATGGGGACGGTGAGGCTGCGATTATGGGCACGGTGAGGCTGCGATTATGGGCACGGTGAGGCTGAGTTTATGACGTGTGACGTCCTAGCCATGCCCCGCTATGTCCGGCTTTGGCTGTTGCCATAACAACGGTGCTAAATCAGCTAGAAGTAGTTGGATCTGTATGTGCATTATAATTAATCGAAATTAGTCGATTAATCGAGTAAAAAAAAAAAAAATCGATTAATCGAACACAAAAATTTTAATCAGTAACAGCCCTAAAAATAAAAAAAATACTACACACGGAAATAGGAATAGGAAATAGGACATATTGCACCAACGAGTAGCTACTCTCCAAAAAAAAAAAAAAAAAGATTTAGAAATTTTAAACAATCATGTAGGTCTCAACTTCTCTGCGACTCTGCTTCGTGAACTTTGGTATCAGCTCAGTATCAAACAGTATCCAGGTAGTTACTCTCCAAAAAAAAAAAAAGAAGAATTCTAAACAATCTATAGGTCTCAACTTCTCTGCGACTCTGATTCAAAACTTCAATATCAGCTCAGTATAAAACAGTACCCAGCTCCCCCACACAATACCCGATTAACAACCGCAACTGTCCAAAACGTGGAGGTGGGGGGGGGGAGAGAGTCCGACCAGTCAATCAGCCAGCTAGTTAGTCATTCCAGCGGGATATCTGTTACAATGTCTATCTCTCAGCAAAAATCACAAACCTCACGGCTGCAGATGGATTGAAGAGGGAGAACCATCCATGACAGTCATCCACGAGTCCTCTGGAGACCCTCCGGAAAGCGATAAGGCAGAAAGCCAACAGCCAGCAGCCCACCAATTGCATCCCCAACACAGCACAAGAAGCACTGGGACAGCGCAGGCACAGGGAACCAGTGTAGCACAAGCCGACCAGGACAAACCGTTCAGGTGTGCAGGTTCAGGTATACAGGTATGCAGTGGGGTGCGGTGGGGATAAGGATGGACGTGAACACCACCTCGGTAACAGCTTTATCGCAACCCTCCTCACCTTTCTCCTGTTTCTCCCATCAGTCCAGTCAGTGCAGTAGTCAAAGCAGCAAAAGAAGCGACTCAAACAGCGGCTCGGTCAGCCGTTTGGTTTCTTTTTTCAATATGGCTCAGACAGCCTATAATGGCTCAGGCAGCATGCAGCACTCGGTATGCTCGTTTTGTAGAGGTATCACAGAGATAGAGCACGGCATGAGACACGAAGACGGAGCACCAACAATGATCAGTCAGCTAGGCATCTGAGCTCAATCATCTGTGAGTGCTCACAACTGCTCACATCCTACTCCTCCTATAGCTATTACTCTACTGTTCACAGAGTGTATACTCGAATCGGTCAGGGGTGTATTGGTCACCCCTAGGTTACCATTTCCAGCACTCTGCAGGATTACAGCAAGCACATACTTAGTCCTTAAGCCCTGTTTCACACTTGTGCGGTGCGAATTGAAGCTCAGGTTTCACTGGGGAGATAAAAATCTCCTGTTCAAAGAATTCATTGCGTTTTTGCTCAGTATCAGAGAGCAGGGAGAGGGGGAGAGAGGGAGGGGGGGGAGAGGGGGAGATGTAGTGAGGAGAAGTAGAAATTCCTTGTTCAGAACGCAATGCATCTGCGAATCAGATGCGTTCCCATAGGAGATAATAGGCTTGTAGTTCGCACCGCAATGCCCCAAAAACGCACACGTTTTTTGTGCAATGCGCAGTGCAAATGCAACGCACATATGTGAACCAGATGCATTCATATGAATGTATTTTAAAATGTCCTGCGAATTAGATGCGGTGTAAGCCGCATCTAATTCGCATAGGTGTGAACCCGGGCTAAGTCTTTGAGTCCTTAACCTTGCTGCAGGTTGAGCTTTAACCTGTGTCTGCTCTGGGTAGCACACTGCAGCAAGTTCATTTTCACACCTTATGTGGATCTCTCAGCCGGACACACTCCCACTTCACTGGGTTCAGTCCCATAAACTGCAACAGTCTTACCATATTCTGTAGCAGGAAAATTTTGCTTCATTTGAATGCGCTGTCTCTCAACTGCATCCTCACAAGCTACTGCCTCTTTGTGGTCACAAGGCGACACTGCAGCCTTTCCAGACTCGCCGGCGTTGTTCCAGAGCCTTGGGCAAGTAAAGGTCCCATGCCCCGCTTGACCACAGTCCGAACACGGCACTGGACGCTGAACTTTAACTCCCTGGCATCTCTTCAATGACTGTCTCTCACTCGTTGCCACAGGATACCACTCTTGAGGACACCACTGGTCATGATCGTCAGCAGGTAGACTCTGGATTACTTGATCCTTCTCTCTGGGGTGCCACTGGTAACATTCTCTGGCAGGTGAGTTTGAGGATTCATCAACCTCCCGTCTACTTGCTTACTCCATGAACCTTCCTGAGACAAGGGGCCCTGGGCAACAGCATGTCCCCATTCGCTATGACACATGCAGTGCAGAGGCCTGCTTGCCTCATGCTGTGGCACCTTTGGGTTCAGGCTGCCAGGGACAACGTCCCCTTTAACTGGGGGAGCCATGAGGTATTACCATACCTTCATTATAAGGAGTGTGGTCTCCTGAGCACACACCCTGCTGGTCCTCCACAAAACCTGGACACATGGCTGGAGATTCCATCCCACCCAAGACACTATGGAATCTCCCAACTACAGAGCCCAATCCAGGTATACCAAAACCTGGAGAAAGCTACAAAAGCAGTTTTCTCCACTCCACTGCTACACTCTGTAGTCCTGCACTGAGCCAATGTGCACACTTTGTGTCCTTTAACTGCTTCCCGACCAGCCGCCGCAGTTATACTGCGGCAGGTCGGTTCCCCTGAGTGAGCCATCATAGCTGTATGTCGACTCTTTAAGACGCTGTAGCAGGCGCATACACGCCACCGGAGGCACTCGCGTGCACCAGCAGTGTGTCCCCGGAGCCGATGCGCATACCCGGCTCATGGCAGAGTGAGAACCGGGATCTGTCCGGGGAGAGAAGACAGATCGTAGAAACAACGATCTCTCTCCTCCTCTAGTCAGCCACATTCGCCCCACAGTTAGAACACACATAGGGAACACAGTTAACCCCTTGATCGCCCCCTAGTGTTAACGCCTTCCATGCCAGTGACATTTATACAGTAATCTGTGGCTATTTATAGCACTGATCGCTGTATAAATGTCAGTGGTCCCAAAAAAGTATCAAAAGTGTCTGATTTGCAGTGTTAATTTTGTTGACTAAAACAACTAAAACATTTTAGTCGACTAAATGAATACTATTTTAGTCGACTAAAATACGACTAAAACTAAAACAATTGAGATGACTAAAATACGACTAAAACTAAAATGCCATTTTAGTCCTTAGACTAAAATGAGACTAAAACTAAAATGCCATTTTAGTGAAAAGACTATGACTAAAACTAAATTGCAATTACTGAAATGTACTAGAGATTTTAGTCATCTAAAACGTAGAACATTTTAGTCGCCTAAAATGTACTGGAGATTTAGTCGACTAAATACGACTAAAACTAAAATAATTTCAGAAGACTAAAATGGGACAAAAACTAAAATGTCATTTTAGACTTAAGACTAAAATTAACACTGCTGATTTGTCCACCGCAATGTCTCAGTCCCGATAATAATCGCAGATCACCGCCATTACTAGTAAAAAAATTTTTTTTTTAATTATGTAGAAGAATATATCGGCCTAAACTGATGAAGACATTTTTTTTAATGGGATATTTAATATAGCAAAAAGTACAAAATATTGTGTTTTTTTCAAAATTGTCCCTCTTTTTGTGTTTATAGGGCAAAAAATAAAAACCGCAGAGGTGATCAAATACCACCAAAAGAAAGCTCTATTTGTGGGGAAAAAAAGATATACATTTTGTTTGGGTACAAGGTCGCACAGCCGCGCAATTTTCAGTTAAAGTGATACAGTGCCGTATTGCAAAAAATGGCCTGGTCATTAAGGGGGAAAATCTTCCGTGGCTGAAGTGGTTAAACCACCAATTTTTCCAGTGACAGCATCTCATACTGTCACAATATATACTGTATATATGTATATGTTACTGTATATATGTATATGTACTGTATGTATAAATATATACACACATCAGGATGCTGCTGCGCTACTAGCAATACCCCTATTCCCTAGCCACTTGCACTTGTGCGAGTGTGAATCACAACACTATAAGCACAAACTAATATTCAAAATTCTGCAGGGATTAAAAAAAACCCCACACAGTCTACAAAATAAACAAAATGCTCGCCCAATTATAATCAAATTAAATATGAACCACATATATATGTTTAATGTAAATATTTCCCACAAAAATTCCTATTGATATAATCACAGTCCACTTATAATTCAGTGATGCTATGCCTTTCACCCACACTTATGATGTTATAATTAGTTTGTTTTACTTTATTTTGAAAAACAAAAATTAAGTTCCGGCACCTCCAGCAATGAATGTATGTAATGACAAGGATTGCAGGGGTATGCTGGAGGGTCTATTGGTGCTGGCTGCTGGGAGTCCTATTTTTTGTGTGGAGGTCTATTGTTGCTAGTGTGGGGGGGGGGGTCTTATGTTTCTGTGGGGGTCAGTTGTTTCTAGGAGGGATCTACTGTTGAGGGAGAGTTCTATAGTTGCTGGCTCCTAGAGGGTCTATTGATGCTGTCTGCTGGGACATCTATTGTTGCTGGGGCAGTATTTTTTGTGGGGGTCATCTATTGTTGTGTGTGGGGATCTACTTTTGCTGGGGTGAGGTCTATCATTGCTGAGGGGGTCTACTATTGCTGGGATGGGTCTATTGTTGCTCACTGCAGGGGATCTATTTTACTGTCTTTCTTGTTATCATTAACAAATTCCATGCAAATGGCTTAGTAGCAGAAATTATACTGGGTTCTGTATTCTCTAAAAGGGGCCGTACTGGGACATTGGTAGGAGGTGGAACCAAGGAACGGTGCTTAGAGGCGGATAGGGAGCAGAAACAAAGGGTGAAGGTCAGAGTTCCTGCACCTATTCTCTGGGAAGACAAATCCTGCTTATTACCAATAATCTAACTACAAAATCATACACATATATATATATACATACATGCACATACACGCCCAAACAAAACTAACAATAATAAAAAAAAAAAAATCAATCACAATAATATTAAACAAACAATAATAATTCAAACACCATCATTTGTATACCTTGAAAAAAAAATTTCTTTATTCCTCATAAAAAAAAAAAAAACACATAGTGTTAACTGCTTTTAAATATCATAGAATGCTGTATGTAGAGTAAAACACTCACATTACACACCTGTGAATCTTGTAATAATCACATTAGTCTACATTGGGTGAGCGTGTTCATAGCACTGTACAATTTTAAATATTTGTATATTTATATATATAAAATTTTTTTTATAAGTACCATTTTTATTTTTTTTTTATAAGTGATCACATAACCTCTGCAGGGAAACAACAGTACACTGATTTTCCCCAGTGATTAGCTGTGCAGGGGCATGTCAGCACAAGTCTGGCCATTGGAGGATAGGCAGACTGTACTCCCAGCAGAGCCAGAAAACTGACCACGCTGCAATGGGTGTGCTTCCATGCCCTGGTATGGTCAGTTTGTAATAGAAAAGCAGGATCATCGGGTATTTCACACAAAGGAATCAATGCAAAGGGAACCTGATTTTGTTTAACACAAGTACATGGTACAACAGACACATATCAGGAATGTGGAATGTTGGGGTAACATACACTTTTACATAGAAAGGTGAACGTTTTCTTTTTTTGAGACAGATGTTTCCAAGAATAACTACTAATGCCAAGATAAAGGAAGGCATTTTGGTTGGTTCACGGATCAGATACGTCATGAATGACAAGCGGTTCGAAGATCGGTTAGTGGGGCCAAAGAAAACCACTTGGAAAGCATTCAAGGATGTTGTTGAGAAATTTCTTGGCAACTACAAAGCACCAAATTAAATTCAGCTGGTTGACAAATGTACAGCACATAAAACCATGAAGTGCAACATGTCACTAAAGATTACATTTCTGTATTCACATTTGGACTTCTTTCCTGAAAATTTAGGTGCAGTCGGTGATGAACATGGTGAAAGGTTTTACAAGCACATTACTACAATGGAAAAACAGTATCAAGGCAACTGGAACCCATCAAAGCTGGCTGACTATTGTTGGACACTGCAGGAAGTTGCACTGGACACTGAGTACAAATGAAAATCAGCAGAAAAACACTTTAACCCCTGCTGAACTCAAGCAGTGTGTCAGAAAGACTATGCAAATATATACATTATAAGTATGCCGTATACATGTACTGTCCTGTATACTGTACATTAAAAATGTGTTTCATATATCTCAAGATTCCTACATGATACAGTCATTATGAAATTATATTTGTGTTCGGTTTTAAACGGGTTATCATAATCACCAAAGTTTTTCAGGAAAAACTTTTGAAAAAAAATTGTCCAGTTATTTTTGCCTGCTGCTGTTGAGTTGTGTCCAGTAATTAGTGTAAGAACGAACAATGTATTGAGTTATAAATATTTGTCTGCCTTGGCCAATCACAGAGGGTATTAGTCCAGTGATGGGAGCTGAGGGGAGAGGATAAATATTTAGCGCAACCTTCCAGAAATATCTTCCTTCTCAGACCTTTGCCTGGTGAAGATGCCAATGCAAAGCAGTCATTCCTTACCTCCCAGATTTTGTCTGGTAAAGAAGTCATTGTAATGGTCTTGTCTTGCCTGCTGGGCTTCTGCCCAGAAAGGATATCACATGAATACAGATTGATTTTTTTATTTACTTGGAGGCCTGAACCTGGGCCCAAGAAATCTAATCTGGCCTGTGGCAGAGCCCTAAGAAACAGGACGATAGTTGTCTGGAGCATCTTTAGAAGAGTCTGCTATGCAGAAGATTGCCCAGGAGAGCTTGAAAGAAGCAGCTGCTAGAGGAACACTACATGGAGACCTCATTACTCAACTTGTTAGGGTACCTATGACCATTGTCATAGGGTCAGAGGATTAATTTCTATAAGGAGTCTGCTCCAGTGTTGCCAACCGTCAGTATCTTTACTGGCAGCCAGTAAAAAACAGGCAATTTTCTCCTGTCAGTAAATGCCAGTAAAAGTAAAAGGTTGCCAGTAAATAATATGGCTGTGGCGCTCGGCTTGGTCCGGAGCTGGCTGGGACCATCCGAGTGCTTGCTACAGTGTGATTGGGTGGCTCTGGTGGAGGAAGTGCCCGAGCATGTCATGTGATGTCATGGTGCAATGGAGCCAAGCAGAGCAGCCAGAGCCTCGTGTGTGGGTCTGCGGGATGGGAACAAGGCAGGCTGGGACCGGGACCGTCAGTGCTGTTTAGACTGGAGTAGACTGGAGGGACCACTTGGCTTGGAGAGAGACTGTCACTGTGACTCAGGAGGGGACGTGTTCTGTCGGTGAGGTGTCATTAGGGTTGCCACCTCATCCCTTTAAACCTGAACACATATGAATTACACAGGTTCTAAGGTTAATTAAATGCAGATAAGGCAACAAGTGAGTTTAATTACCACCTTAATCAGCCACAGAACCTGTGTAATTCATATGTGTTCCGGTTTAAAGGGATGAGGTGGCAACTCTAAGTGTCATCATCTGTGCTGCTGCACACTGCTGTCAGTCTCACTGTGAGAGTCAGTTTTATGTGTGTGTGCTGCCCATTCTAATTTCTTGCCCTCCTGAGGCCGGTCCCTGAGATACTTACTTACTATATCAAAAATAAAATAAGAATTATGTTTTTTGCCTTATTATCCACCTTAAATCATATTGCTAATTGCATATTGTATTTGTTTGTAGCCTAAATACTCTAATTTGCACTTAAAACTGCAATTGTGTAACTTTTGGAAATGCCAGTAAAAACTTGGCTGTGCCAGTAAATTGTGGGTGTTGTGTCAGTAAATTTCAATCTGGTAGGTTGACAACACTGGTCTGCTCCTGCAGAATCTAGGGTCAACAATAGAGATCTGTGAAGGATCTATTATCACTAGGATGCTGATACTGAAATATTAGAGCCACCACTGAGTTTGCTGTTAGTAGAAGGCTGCACTTTAAGGGCCACTATCCTTTTGCTGCTACTTGAAGGCCTTGGATATTTTGGGTGTCCTGTACCCCTAACCGTCTCTCCACAAGTTAATAAGCAAATAAATCTTTACATATAAAGAGACTGAAACCTGTGCCACCTGTGTAGGCAAGCACGGCTCTTTGCATGGGTGTATGCTTAGATATGCCCATGTGAACAACGCCTTTGTGTATTTTACTTATGACCAGGGCCAAGACAAAAGGGTGGAGCCGGAGGAGCTCCTGCCCTGGATGCAGTGTTGCTTTGTGGAGGGGGTAGGGGCACTGGGAATTTGCTGGTGCCCCATTCTCCAACTGCATGTATGACAGGCGTGATTCTGCCAGCACTTCTGTCATTTAGAATGGAGCAAAAAGCAGGGGCTGAGATGTCTGATGGAGGAAAATGTTGCTCTCTCCTCCCTCCAACAACAGTCTAATGCATTCTCTGCATTAAGGTAAAACGCCTTTTAGGTGCAGCTCCCCGCCCCCCAAAAAAAAATAGCTGAGCCTGATCTCAGTCCAGTGCTATTCCAGAGAGCAGCAGTGCTGCTCTTGCTCTCCCTCCTCACCGGACTTGCCATTGGCTCCTGCTGGTGTCAGTCGAATCCAGTGAAGGGGGGGAGGGGGGTGTCCAGTGCAGGCGCATCTTTTCCTTTTAGTGACACCACTGATGCAAGGTGCATTTGTTCATTTTAGTGACATGACCAATAAATTTTACTGTGGGATAGAATGTGTATCACTACTAAACTGATACGTTAAATATGTTTTGGTGCAATATGCTGCGCCCCTTACACCATCCAATGTGGCATCTTTGCCCTGGGCACTGGATGACCTTGTCCCAAAGCTACTTATGACAGCGTTAGTCATATTTGTAAGAGCATCTCCAATTTGGTTTTAAGTTCTGTTTTTCACAGACAATAAATTTATTAAATATTTTAACACACACACACACACACCTAGAAGGTAATTCAGGTGAATCAGGCCTGATCATTCAACGTAATATTGGATACTATGTATTAAGGCAGATGAAGATGCACAGCCAGCTGAAATCAAGAGGACTAGATGAATGCATAAGATCATTATCACATTGAATAGCAGGACCCCTCAAGGTGTTTACTGCCCAAACCTGGGCAGAATGACAGCATATCTCCTGGAGGGTGAGGGGTCATGTGAACAACTGTTAAAGAACTCAACTCTCAGCTTAGGACAGGAATGAACTTTTATTTTAGAACTTTTAGTTGTCTTTAATGACTGCTATTACCAACACCCAATTAAGGGTGTGTCCCAAGTATGGACAAAAAGAGCCCTGGCAAGAGAGCATCAGTGTATGTGTTAGATTAGAGAGAAGCCCCATTTTTCACCTGTTCCCCATCTCCCTATTCCTTTTCCTCATTTCCCTATTTGTACATAAACCCAACCCTTGTTTCAAGATCTAGTGGTGCTTCATTGGAACTAGGCATCCCAAACAGAGCACATTTTACAACTTAGGTTAAGTGACCGTATACTCTCTGACATCACTCATGTCTTTAATAGGGCCAGTAAATGGCTGCTACTTTGCCCATTTGACGACTGACTGGCATGGTAATAGAGGTCATATAACACAGTTATCAGCAGATTGATATAAGGTTTGGAGCTTACATCAATACTATTTTTTGCTAAATGCCTACATATTTGCTGCACTTTATATACAACTGTGTATACAATTTTTCTTCTTGGAATGCCTACTTAATTTGTGAAAACAATTGTTTTCGGGGGGCGTGGCCTGGACGGGACCCGAGATGGCTGCTTGAGGAGAGAGCTCCCGCACAGTGAGGACGAAAAGAAGCCGAACCTGGGGTATTTGAGACTTGTCCCACGATAGGAAAGTCTAACAGGAGCACCTCCACACCCCGCACACAGAAAGACCCCACACCGCAACTTAGTGGTAGTATCCCAGATATTTTCCGGACCCGCCAGTCCGCACTATTAGAGGCGTCACAGGCCTCATCACAGGCCACGCACGCTTTACAGGCCGCATCCCCGGACTCGATTAGGAGCGCCACGGACAGCGGCGACCACACCGATCCGCACCCAAGCCTGCTAGACCTCCAAGAGACCTCCAGAAGGTTGCTCTGGATATCAAACACACCATGATGTCAGCAATCTCGGATCTCAAGGAAGACATTCATGCTATAACCCACCGGATAAATGATGTGGAGGAGAACGCCAGACTGCAGGCCTCAGCCATCAGGCAAGTACAAAAAACGTACGATCTCCACTTGCCTCACATGTTTGAGCTACACAGACAGGTGGAAGACTTAGACAACAGGGGACGCAGGCATAACATTCGGGTGAGGGGGGTCCCGGAAGGGTTTGACCAGGCCGCACTTCCCCAAACAGTCAGCACCATTTTTAATGACTTGCTCGACCGCCCGGCAGACTCCCCCATAGAAATGGAGCGTATACACTGAGCCCTGCGTCCCCCCCCGAGACAACGAACCACCCAGAGACATTATCTGCTGCATCGTTAATTTCCCCCTTAAAGAGGAAATCCTCAGGAAGGCGAGAGAAAAAGGACGCATAACCTTTAATGGAACTGAGGTGAAATTATTTCAGGACTTATCACAAATCACTTTGCAGAATAGACGCACCCTACGCCCCCTACTGGATGTGCTTCGTTCTCGCAACATCCAATACAGATGGAAATTCCCCTTCTGCCTTTCTGCATCAACCAGAGGCCGCACTGCCCTGTTGAGAACCCCGGAAGACCTACCCAATTTTTGCGAGCAGCTGGACATCCCACTCGTGGATATCCCTGACTGGCACTCATTCTATTTCCCCACGGAACCGTGGAAGCCAGTTTCTACTAATTCTTCCCCCAAAGCTCAAAGGCATCACTCGAGACGCCGCAGGTTGGATCCTACCTCCCCTGGAGACCGCCTATCACGCCGAGACGTGCCTGTACACAGCCCTGGACGACATGACACCCCGCGACGAAATCTTCCGTTGGCATGATAACCGCCTGAACACTCTATCCTCGCATACACGGGCAGCACTAACTTTCCCCCCTTTTTTTCCAGCACCGATCTAGCCCTATTTCATAGAAATTGACTTTCAGGTATCGTACCCCACAGACGCCAATGAAGAACGTTGAAGCTCACAGAGACTTTTCACCTTTTACCTTCTACAGGAAGAAGAAGAAGCCTTACATGGACTTATGTTTAGGTAACCTATTCATCCTATTTCCAGGTATTGATTACCAGCACACATACACATGCTGTTGGAGATAACTCCTATATCTCACGTTGGCCATCCTCTTGGAACGTGGAGATCCACTCCCGTGGAGAACCCATATGGCCATAGAGGATCACCAAATCAATTCCATCTACTTTGTATTTTACTAACCCAGTCTAGGTGTACTCCAGGACACTCGTTTACAAATAAATTTAGCTAACTGTTCCACTTTACTTACGAGCTTGAAAGACCTGCTTCCAAAGCAACTCGTCTCTTGCTCTAGGAACCAATTAATACCCTGTAGTGATAACATAACCTCTATTGGGTTAATATAAAGCTAATCCCCTAGTCAAACCAATCTGTTCTTCTTCTCAAAGAATAACTATAATGGAGTCTTGGGGTACACTCATAAAATGTCTCATATAATGTTTTAATGAGGTGCTGATATACGCCACCCCTACTTCCATATCGTAATATAGACCGGCTGGAGAAGGAGTCTACATTGTGCTGCCAGGCCTGTTACTGTTACGGTTACAAATACTGTTAGTGTTAGGTTTAGACCTATGTTTATGTTTTTGCTTTCTCTCAGTTCAATTTGGTACAGGTAGCCCCTTTGCCCTCAGTTAACACTGACCCAAGCCCTTATTCATCATTATAGTGCCCAAGATACGTCCACCTTAGATACAGTAGCCTGCCCATATTTCATACCCCCTACTTAATTGCCATATGTTTTTTCGTCTCCTGAAATCCAGACTACTATAATTTTTGTACACCCCACCCAACCGAGAAATATCTCTCCACTCGTCCCCACTAGTGCAACACATCTCGTACCCGCTCAACCCTACGTACCCCACATAGCTGTCCGTACGGACTTGAGCTACCAACCCGGAATTATTATTAGGTGGATAGGCACGCCTACGACCACCTCCGGTAACTGACTCGCCCAGTTCCTTAACTGGTGTTTTTTCCCCTCTCCCTCCCTTTTCCCCCCCGCTTCTTCTGGTTTACTCCTTTTCCTCCCTCCCCCCTCGTTTCATACTACCCCCGTCCAAACACCCCACCCCACCCCTTTATCTTTTTCCCTTCTCTTTTCTTTCCCTTTCTCCCCATTTCATACCTATTCCCTTTTGTTTATTTTCTCAAGGGGCCGCCCCTCCGTCCTGCTCCCCGTCGTCGAGCCTTGAACTCCCCCGATCAGGCAAACAGTACTGGAAGACAAGCTAACACTCATTTAAACTTTTCTCATCATTCGCAACACTAACACAATGCAGAAGAGTGCCACCAGCAACTATCAACTCTCACTCAAATGCTTGTCACTAAATGTAAGAGGCCTAAACCTCCCTGAAAAGAGATCTCAAGTTCTCTCAGAACTCACGAAACATAAAGCTCACTTCCTGTTACTGCAAGAGACACATTTCCGAACTAAAGCCATACCTAAACTGATGAACCATGTATACAAACAAGCCTTACACTCTACAAATCCATCTTCTAAGACAAAAGGAGTTTCTATACTTATCTCCAAACATGCAGACTTTCACTTATCTGACACACTGATTGACCAGGAAGGCAGATACATTTTCATCAAAGGCACGTATGCGTCCAAACCCATCACAATAGCGAATATATACTGCCCAAACGACCATCAGGTTTCTTTCCTCCGGAAAATATGTGACTTACTCTCATCTTTCCAAACAGGCATTTTGATACTGGGAGGAGATTTCAATGTTCCACTGAACCCTTGCCTAGACACCTCTACTGGCACTTCCACACTCCCATTCCGAGCCTTAAAACAAATGAAACTCCAACTACAAAACCTCACCCTACACGACTCATGGCGCACTTTATATCCGACAGATAGAGACTATACATACTTCTCTCCCCCACATCAGAAATATTCTAGAATTGATTATCTATTCCTATCCCAACCAGACCTCTCATATCTCTCACAAGCCACAATAGAAAGCATGTTCCTATCTGACCACCACCCCATTACGATGACCCTTTCATTTCCAGAATCGCGTAAGACCACCAAAACCTGGAGATTGAACCCTTCTCTCCTAAAAGACCCCGAAACAATCCAGCAACTGAACGCCCAAATCCAATTATACTTCCAGGAAAATTAATCTCCAGATGTCACTCCGGTGAAGCTGTGGGAAGCACACAAGTGCGTTTTGAGAGGCAAACTCATAGCCCTAGCCACGGCGGAAAAAAAGAGACACCAAGAGCAGATCAAAGTCCTTACCGCAACTATCCGCAGACTCGAAACAACTCATAAAAAGTCCACCTCTCAATCCACACTACAAGCCCTCTCACAGGCAAGAGCATCTTTGCTAGACGAACTGGGGAAACGCACTAGGCGAAGATACATCCTAGGTCAAAAAGTGTTTTATGAATACGGCAATAAAAGCGGGAGACTTCTCGCTCGCACAATCCAGGCAGCTAAAACATCCTCCACTATACACCACCTCCGCACTGCAAAAGGCACACTTCTCTCCAAAAATGAGGATATAGCCAAACACTTTGAGGAGTTTTACTCTAAGTTGTACAACTTACCTCAAAATCCACCAGACTCTTCTTCCGCACATGTCAGGTCCTCACAAATTCAAGAGTTCTTGACCCAATACTGCCCCAAGCCTATACCAACACAAAAAGCTAAGGAATTGGAGTCCCCCATGACCATAGAAGAACTCAACCTTGTCATTAAACAAACGAAGGCGGGCAAAAGCCCAGGCCCTGATGGCCTACCCCTCATATACTACAAAACTTTCCTAGAGACACTAGCACCCAAAATGTTGTCGGCCTTTAATTTTCTTTCAAATCCACTCGCCACATCTGGACACATGTTAGAAGCCCAGATAGCAGTGATACCCAAAGCAGACAATTTTCTTTCAAATCCACTCGCCACATCTGGACACATGTTAGAAGCCCAGATAGCAGTGATACCCAAAGCAGACAAAGACCCAATGTTAGTTTCCAATTATAGACCCATATCGCTGCTCAATGTAGATATTAAACTGTATGCCAAAATTATAGCCAATAGATTATTACCCCTGATTCCAGACCTAATTTTGCCCGATCAAGTAGGCTTTATCCCGGGCAGAGAGGCAAGAGACAATACCATTCGCACCCTGAACATACACCACTGGCTCAATACATCCAATACCAAGGGATTTCTCTTATCCCTGGATGCTGAGAAGGCGTTCGACAGGGTGGCCTGGGACTACATGCAAGAGGTACTCAAAGGGATTGGCCTCCTACCACGCATGTTGGCACACGTTAGTGCCCTATATACTACTCCAACAGCAAGAGTTAAAGCAAATGGCCTCCTGTCGAACACCTTCCGTATCAACAACGGTACCCGTCAAGGATGCCCTCTGTCCCCCCTAATTTTTGTCCTATCCCTTGAACCCCTTCTCAACAGAATAGGAGCCAACTCTGATATTCAGGGTATCCCCATAAACCGCAGGGAATTTAAGGTTGCCGCTTTTGCAGACGACATCCTATTATCACTGCAATCACCGCGCATATCCCTTCCCAACCTGTTGAAAGATATTAGCCACTTTGGAACATTGTCCAATTTTAAGATTAACTACTCTAAATCCCAGGCCCTTAATGTCTCTCTCCCACCATCAGAAGTTACTCACTGCCAAGCTTCGTTCCCATTTCAGTGGGAAAATGACTATATTACCTACCTAGGCATTAGAATCCCCCGACATCTAACAGAGCTCTATGATCACAACTTTCTCAATGCCTTGACGAAAATCCAAACAGACCTTCAAAACTGGAATACCCTGAATGTTTCTTGGTTTGGTCGCTCGGCATTGATAAAGATGATAATCCTTCCCCGTCTCCTGTATCTCATGCAAACGATCCCAATCCACCTGCCCCCATCTTTCTTTTTGACCTATAAAAAAGCCTGTTCAAAATTTATCTGGAGAAGCGGTCCCCCCCGCATCAAATATACGAAGCTGACATGCTCCAAAACGAAAGGGGGGATTGCCTTGCCAGATCTACAAAAGTATTACTTAGCTTGCCATCTCTCTAGAGTGGTTAACTGCAAAACCCACAAACTAAGCAAACTATGGACCATTTTGGAAAATGCCTCTAGCACTATACCTTTGCACACCCTGACATGGGTTCCAATGCAACACTACCCCCACGCTGTTAAAGCACACCCGCTTATATACCCATCATTGCGAGCTTTCTCCACAGCAAAGCACTTATACCACATAGTCTCAACACCAGGACCGTTGACCCCTCTTCAGGCCAACCCTGAATTTCCTCCTGGAGAATAAAATTCTTTCCTAACACAAGAGTGGCCACACGACGATATCTATGCCCGTCACTTTTTTGTTGATGGGAGGTTACGTACATATAACGAATTAAAATCCATCTCACGCACAAAAGAGTTCCCCTTTTGGTCTTACAGACAGCTAAGACACTTTTTCACATCGACCAACACAAACGACCTCTGGACAAGACCACTTACCCCGTTCGAAACAATGTACTCTCAGTCCATTCCACAAGGACACTTAATCTCCATGATTTATTCCTTCCTCCAGGAGGACTCGCTTCGCCCACAGACGGAAACCTCAAGACTATCCTGGGGGAGAGACCTGCAAATTAATTTTTCTGATGACGACTGGGAATCTATCCTTACATATGCTCACAAGGGGTCTATGAATGTAGCAATTCAAGAGGACGGGTACAAAATTGCCACAAAATGGTATAGAACTCCCGCACGATTACATCACTTTTCGCCCTCCATCCCTAACATTTGCTGGAGATGCAATAAGGCAATAGGAAATATGTTACACATCTGGTGGGAATGCCCATTAATTCAACCATTTTGGAAAGAGGTACACTCGGTTATTACACGGGTAACTACCTATTCTTTAGACTTTAACCCGGCCCAATATCTCCTCCATCATTCAACCTTGTCCAAAAAAGTTTACCACAAATCACTTGCAATGCACATGGTAAACGCAGCTAGAATGTGTATTCCCGCACACTGGCGTTCAATTAATCCCCCGACCATTACAGAATGGTTAACCAGGGTTGCAAAGATCGAGGAGATGGAAGAACTGATTCACATATCCCAAGACCGTATCCAAAAATGTACTATCATATGGGCTTGTTGGTCCCATTTTAAAACCACTGATTACTATAAATCTTCTTTACCGTCCTAAACACCCTCCCTTTTATAGCCTAATATCTACAACCCCCATGACCCGGGGGAGCGCTCGTGGGGCTTGGACTGAGGGGCGGTCCCCCCTCTCTCTCTCCCCACCTCTCCATCTGCCTTTCTCGACCTATCTATTATCTCTTCTTTTCTCCCCTTTTCCCCTTCTTCCCCTATACCTCCCCCTAACCCCTGTTTTTTTTTGTCTTAACGACCCCCCCCTACCCATCCTTTTATTTTTTATTTTCTGAATATGGGGTTACGCTCCATGCAGGATCGTCTAAACGTGCAAAATCCCCCACTAACAGACACTCAAACCTGTATCTGTATATGTAATGTATTCAAGGAACAGGACGGACATTGGACCTTTCTGTACCAGTGACACTGGAACATTTTTATTACAGTTTTAGCAACAATGGTACAGTTCTTGCTATCAAGTGTGCCCCCTCTTGTGTGTATACTTCAATAATTACATAGGCACTCTGTAAATTCAAACGTGTTATAACAATAACCATTATGATGTATCGTTGTCCAATGAGTCTACTGTATGATTCTTTTTGATACTCTTTCGATGTATTGTACTTGCTATCTTATTCCTTTTTCAATAAAATCTTTTTTTGTGGAAAAAAAAAAAAAAAAAAAGAAAACAATTGTTTTCAATATACAGGAATCTATCAGGAATCAATGATTTTCTGCCCAGGGCTGGGCCTGTGACATCACTTCCGGTGTCTCCGTTACCTGGCATTCGGTGACAAAGCTTTTGTTAGGAGAATTGTTGATGCAAATTAATTACATGCTATAAACAAGATGTGCGCAATGTGACTGTATAGAGTCAGTTTTTTAATAAAATAGTTTATATCAAATAATATGCAATGAGCAGATTTCTTTTATATTTGAGCTACGGCCGTGGAGAAGAGCAAGCCCGTTAAAGGGGTAATTACATGTGATGGTGGAATAAAGAGACGCAAGGTGGCCCAGCACTATTGTTTATTGAGACCACAATTACTGACCATTTAGGTCTAGGCATAAGGTGAGCGTGCACTGCACCCAAAAGTGACTGGTGATTGGAGCAACTTTGGATAATCACCTTTTTAATTTATTTAAAGTGTGGACTGTTTTGAATTATGGACATTTGTTTAACCACTTCAATACCAGGCACTTAGACACCTTCCTGCCCAAGCCAATTTTCAGCTTTCAGCGCTGTTGCAATTTGAATGACAATTGCGTGGTCATGCAACACTGTACCCAAACAAATTTTTTATCATTTTGTTCCCACAAATAGAGCTTTCTTCTTTCTTCTTTCTTTTTTATTTTTTGCTCAACAAATAAAAAAATACCGAAAATTTTGAGAAAAAAAAACAAGTTTTTCTTTGTTTCTGTTAAAATGTTTTGTAAATAAGTATGTTTTCTTCTTCAATAACGGCCACTGATATGGCTGCACTGTCGGGCACTGATAAGGCGGCACTGATGGGCACTGATGAGGTGGCACTGATGGGCACTGATGATGGACACTGATAGGCGGCACTGATGGGCACTGATAGATAGCACTGATGGGCACTGATAGGTGGCACTCATAGGTGTCACTGATGGGCATTCATAGGTGGCACTGAAGGGCACTCATAGGCGGAATTGCACCCCAAAATACTTTTAGCTGCTTCTCCTGAGAACGGGGATAACACATGTGCGGGACTTTTTGGGAGCCTAGCTGCGTACAGGACCCCGAAAACCAAGCACCGCCTTCAGAATTTCTAAGGGTGTAAATTTTTTATTTCACTCCTCACTACCTATCACAGTTTTGAAGGCCATAAAATGCCAAGATGGCACAACCCCTCCCCCAAATGACCACATTTTGGAAAGTAGACACCCCAAGCTATTTGCTGAGAGGCATGTTGAGTCCATGGAATATTTTATATTTTGCCACAAGTTGCAGGAAAATTACAAACTTTTTTTTTGCACAAAGTTGTTACTAAATGATATATTGCTCAAACATGCCATGGGCATATGTGGAATTACACCCCAAAATAGATTCTGCTGCTTCTTCTGAGTAGGGAGATACCACATGTGTGGGACGTTTTCGGAGCCTAGCCGCGTACAGGGCCCCGAAAACCAATCACCACCTTCAGTATTTCTAAGGGCGTAAATTTTTTATTTCACTCCTCACTACCTATCACAGATTTGAAGGCCATAAAATGCCAAGATGGCACAACCCCCCCCCCCCCCCAAAATGACCCTATTTTGGAAAGTAGACACCCCAAGCTATTTGCTGAGAGGCATGTTGAGTCCATGGAATATTTTATATTTTGCCACAAGTTGCGGGAAAATGACAAACTTTTTTTTTTTTTTTTGCACAAAGTTGTCACTAAATGATATATTGCTCACACATGCCATGGGCATATGTGGAATTACACCCCAAAATACATTCTGTTGCTTCCCCTGAGTAAGTGGATACCACGTGGGACTTTTTGGGAGCCTAGCCGCGTTCAGAGCCACGAAAACCAAGCAACCAAGTATTTTGCAGCTCTCATTTGTTTTTGAAAATGAAGAAAGAAAAGAAAAATTTATTTTTTTCCTTTTTTCAATTTTCAAAACTTTGTGACAAAAAGCGAGATCTGCAAAATACTCACCATACCTTTCAGCAAATAGCTTGGGGTGTCTACTTTCCAAAATAGGGTCATTTGGGGGGGCTTTCCAAAATGGGGTCATTTGGGGGGGGGGGGTTGTGCCATCTGGGCATTCCATAGCCTCCAAAACTGTGATAGACAGTGAGGAGTGAAATCAAAAATTTACACCCTTAGAAAGCCTGAAGGCGGTGCTTGGTGTGAAAAAAAAAAAGTATTTTTAGCGCAACTTGTGTCAAAATATAAAATATTTCATGGACTCGACATGCCTCTCAGCAAATAGCTTGGGGTGTCTACTTTCCAAAATGGGGTCATTTGGGGGGTTTTGAACTGTCCTGTCATTTTATGCACAACATTTAGAAGTTTATGTCACACATCACCCATTCTTCTAACCACTTGAAGACAAAGCCCTTTCTGACACTTTTTGTTTTTCTGAAAAAATAATTTTTTTTTGCAAGAAAATTACTTTGAACCCCCAAATATTATATATTTTTTTAAAGCAAAGGCCCTACAGATTAAAATGATGGGTGTTTCATTTTTTTTTTTTACACAGTATTTGCGCAGTGATTTTTCAAACGCATTTTTTTGGGAAAAAACACAATTTTAAAATTTTAATGCACTAAAACACACTATATTGCCCAAATGTTTGATGAAATAAAAAAGCTGATCTTAGGCCTGAGTACATGGATACCAAATACGACATGCTTTAAAATTGCCACAAACGTGCAGTGGTGACAAACTACATACATTTTTAAAAGCCTTTAAAAGCCTTTACAGGTTACCACTTTAGATTTACAGATGAGGAGGTCTACTGCTAAAAATACTGCCCTCGATCTGACCTTCGCGGTGATACCTCACATGCATGGTGCAATTGCTGTTTACATATGACGCCAGACCGAGACTTGCATTCGCCTTTGCGCGAAAGCAGGGGGGGACAGGGGGTACCTCCCCAGAGGTACCTATATAGTGTGGTGTGTGACGTCTAGCCCCAGCCTCCTTTCCCAGTCGATGCCACATACGGAGAAACGCAGCGTCGGGTGGAGCTGAAGGACCTGACGTCACCACATACCAGCTGGCTGGCCCCCGGATAGTGCTTCTTAGGATGTCAGCTGTTCTATGAATTTAAAATAAAGGACATTTTTAAACTTGCTGCACTACGAAGCACCTTCTTTCCTCTTTTCTTGCCTATTATATGCCACGAGTGGTCCTTTCTGTCTAAAGGAGATAAGGAAATCACAGCCTGCTGTACCAGCGCTACGATGTCCAGAACTGCTTGATGAGGAGAGAGCCCCGTCAGAAGTGTGAATCAGCTGTTCGTTTGTTGGAAGTCTGAATCAGCAGTTTGCCGCTTGATGATCCATTACACTCGAGCTCTAATGATCTCTGTAATAGGGGTCCCACAGATCTGGTAAGCAGCCTCCTTTTACCTTTGCTGAGCATAGTGAATTGTGAAGACCACATCTCCGGTTTATAATTGAAGTTTCTTTTCCCTGTGAGAAACTTGCCCCGTTGGATGCTATCTTATAAGGACATTACTTAGCCTCTGGAAAAGTTTTCTTTTGGTTTCACATTTATTGAACTGATTTCACATTCAATATATATGGACTTTTGTTGATTATATCAATTAATTTTTGGATTGTGTTTATTTTATTTTCATTCATTTGATATTTACCCTTTGTTCTACAGATAAATCTTAGGTTTGTCTTTTCACAGTGTTTCTCTAGGTAGCGCACCTAATCCTAGAGCCTAATTAGCCACTAGGATTGCTTTTACATGAAAGCCGACCACTGGCTGAAAACAATGATACCAAGATGATACCTAAACCCGCAGGCATCATTCTGGTATAACCACTCAAAGTCCAGCAACATCCCAGTATGTTGCTGGTCCTTGTTGGGCATATATTGTAATCTTTTTTTTCATGCAGTGGGCTGAACGAAAAAAAGAGATTGATCAGTGGGTATGCACACCATTAGAATGCCTCCCTTCATCCACTCACTTCTATTGATGGGCATACATGCACCATTTTGTTTTTAACTGTGGTGGTGAAATCACCTCCTACATCGCTGGAGTCGTGGCTTTATGTATCGTGGGAGCAAACGCTGTTGCTGTGAAGATAAATAAATCAGTGCTGCAGCTGAATGGCCCTAAAAATATATGCCGAAGCATGGGTGAATCCGCCCCAAAAGTTAGGAGCAAATTGCTCCTCCACCCCTGCTGCCCCCATGCTTCGGTATATATACATTTTTTTAACTGTGGTGGTGAAATCACCTCCTACAGCGCTGGAGTCACGGCTTTATCTATCATGGGAGCAAATGCTGTTGCTGTCAAGATAAATAAATCCGCGCTGCAGCTAAATGGCGTACCTGAAAACAAAAAATGGTTAACAATAAAACACAGTAAACAGTAAAGTATAAAAAAATGACATACCTGAAAAGCAAACATGATAAAACATAATAACAATAAAACATTGCAGAATAGAATATAGTAAAAAAGAGCAGAACAATAGAGAGAGAATAGAGAGAGAAAGAACAATAAAACGACAACTATTTTTGTTTTTTTCTATTTTATATATTTTTTTGTGTTTTTTTTTTTATTTTTTACACTTTTATTTGTAACTGTGACGGTTCAGTTACCGGTCTGGGTCTCTCAAAATGCGATGGCATCTTGGGAGACCCTGTGAAAGTGTGTCCTAGTCTGTGCAGTGCTGTACCCTATGTTAAAACTCCACTAGTGTATGGTAGCGTTCAAAACATTCACCAATGCAAAGACCAGGATTGTCAGGACAGGAGGGACAATAATAGTGGGTGTCACGCCTATATACACGCTTGTTACAGACACAACATCTTCTTTGGGGGGGCTTGTTGGGTAGGGGTACTCGGGAGGACATACGAGAAATGCCTCTCATGCAGCCGGCTTACTGTATTTGGATTGGGAAGGTGAGGAGGAGCACTGTCTGGAAACAGAAGGGCTCTGATGATCTCTTCCTGGAATTCAAGGAAGGATCCAGTCTGTCCTGAAGCTCTGTATAGCACATGAGCGTTCAGCAAAGCCAATTGAAATAAGTATACAGACACTTTTTTATACCAGCGTCTGGCCTTACAGGCAACTTGGTACGGAGCCAACAACTAATCGTTGAGGTCCACCCCTCCCATATTTTAATTATATTCATAGACACAGAGGGGTTTCTCCACAACACCAGTCGCCGTAGGAATTTGGACCGTCATGTCTGCATTAAGGGGGGACAGAACGAAAACATTCTTTTTATCCCTCCACTTCACAGCAAGCAAGTTATTACACTTCAAGCAGGCTCTCTCCCCCAGCCTAAGATAGGAACCTACAAGCCTCTGGGGTAAGCCCCCGCGATTAGATCGCACGGTGCCACATGCGCCAATTTGATGATCAAACAATTGACTAAAAAGTGGCACGCTCGTGTAATAATTGTCCACATACAAATGGTACCCC
The DNA here is from genome assembly GCF_042186555.1 of Aquarana catesbeiana. Classification (NCBI taxonomy): domain Eukaryota; kingdom Metazoa; phylum Chordata; class Amphibia; order Anura; family Ranidae; genus Aquarana; species Aquarana catesbeiana. Next base: position 155,010,858 of record NC_133329.1, read on the forward strand.
TTTCTGAATAAGGGTGACACCAAGTCCCACACAATCTTGCCAGCACTCCCTATGTAATCTGGGCAGTTCGGCGGCTCTACGTGACTATCTCTTCCCTCGTAAACCATAAAACTATATGTATAGCCTGTGGCCCTGTCACAGAGCTTATACACCTTGACCCCGTATCTGGCACGCTTGCTGGGAAGATACTGCCTGAAAGATAAGCGGCCAGAGAACTTAATCAGGGACTCATCAATGCAGACAACTTGATGGGGAGTAAACAAGGCTGCTCAAACATTCCTTGAAGTGGTTTACGAGAGGCCGAATTTTGTAGAGCCGATCATATCCAGGGTCTCCACGAGGATGATAGAGTTCATTGTTGTTGAAGTGCATGAACTGCAAGATCTGCTCGTATCGTGCCCTGGTCATGGAGGCAGAGAACACGGGCATATGGTAAATTGGGTCAGTGGACCAATATGACCGCATCAAATTCATTTTAACTATGCCCATGTTGAGGGATAGGCCCAGAAAGGTCTTAAATTCGGAAACCGTAATCGGTTTACAATCTCTGGCAAGGAAGGACTGGGGATTAGCGGCGATTAATTGACCAGCATACAAATTACTTTGGTCCACAATAGATCTATAGAAATCTTCAGTGAAAAACAGTGAAGTGACATAAAATCAACTGTTTCCACCTGAATTCCGGGTTGGCAAGTGAATGGGGGAAGTACGGGTGCTGCAGAAGTGGTGGGCTCCCAATTAGGATTGGCAAATTCTGCAGGAAGGACACTATGGGCACAACGGGCCTGTCTTTGTCTTCTTGGTGGCAGCGGGACACTACTTGTGCTTGCCACCTGGCCAGCTTGAACTGCACTTATGGGACTCGCCACGTTGCCACGTGATATTGCAGTGCTGGATGTACGACCAGGGTGTACTAGTCCACTGGTGCTTGCCAGTTCACCAGAAGCATGAGCGGCACTAGTACTTCTCTGCTCCATATGAGAGCCCTGCGGTTCTTGCACCTCAACAACAGCAGAAGAAGATCGGGGTCTGGTACGCCTGACCTTGACAGGGACCACAACTCCTTTTTCAGAGCTATCTGTCTTGGAGCCGCTGTCATCTACAGGATCGTATTCTGAGCCTGAATCTGACAGATGAGTGACTTCCTCCTTACTATCTGCCATGCTCAGAAATGTGTAGGCCTCTTCACTACTGTACCTTCGATTTGCTATTTTGGGCTCTAAATTTACAGGTACAGTAGTGAGACTCACAGGTAAAAAAGCTCCTAGGCTGTCAGCAACTGTATCAAATGCTAGCAAAAAAACTGTTAGCGATCACAGGGATCAGGCCTGACTACGAACGCTGCAGTTATGTGTTTAGTGTTTTGTAAGTGACAGTGATGGATCGATACTGCACTTGAATGGGCTGGGCTGGGCTGGGCGGAGGGGCAAAAATCCCGCTAACACTGCGTTTTTGGGAACCCTAAACTGCTGGGGACGCTAGTATAGATCTGATCAGATCAGATATTGATCCGTTCAGACACTATACCACTAAGGGAGGTGTATGCTGCATGCGTGGGTTTTAACGGTACTGGCACTAATCTGACGCTGCCTGGGGTGACACAGACCCTGACTGACACTAAAACCTAACTAATATCACCCGCCGGGTGATCAGGGGGTTAAACCTTTATTGGGTAATTAACGGCGGTTATAAAAAACAAACTAACCTGCGTCACCCGTAACACTTATACTGTGATCACTGGTGAAAGGATTAACTAAGGGGCAATCAGGGGGTTAAAACCTCTATTAGGTGGTATATGGGGGTACCTGACGCTATAAAAAGTTGATGGTGAACCTAAATAACTAACTAGCGTCACCCGTGACACTTATACGGTGATCAGAAAAATGATCGATTACTGGTGACAGGGGGTGAAAGGGTTAACTGGGGGGTGATCAAGGGGTTAAACCTTTATTAGGGGAGGTTAGGGGGGTACCCTAGACCTAAAAGGGCCTACCACTAATTGCCCTAACACTTATAACAGTTTCAAAATGACACCAATGCAGTGATCAGTAAAAAAAAATCAAAACTGTTATTGGTGTCACTGTGACAGGGGGTGCAGGGGGGTGATTGGGGGTGATTAGGGGGTGATTTGTGTGCCTATGTGTACTGGTGTTAGGGTGCTGTTAGTGCAAACTCACATTGATGTCTTCTCTCCTCGGCAGCCGGAACGAAAAGGCTCCATGAAGAGAGATGACATCACTTCCTCTGCTTCTGTTTACATTTCAGAAGCAGAGGAAGCTTCCCATTTGTCAGGAGCGAGCGTGAGGGAGAGGCCATGAATCAGTGGCCTCCCCCTCAGGACAGATCACTCCTGCAACAATGCCAACCACCTCAGGCACTGGGGGGAGTGCGATCGCACCCCCCCGCCCGTGGGAGGGGAGTAAAGTACCCATACATTACTCTGCCTGCCCATGACATTCTGCCATAGTATATCTGCGTGAGGCAGTCGGCAAGTGGTTAAGAAGCACTTTAAATTATTTAGTACAGAATGATCTTATAGATTCAGATGTTTGGCAGGTTGGCAGTGGTGTCACTAGGGTTGGTGTCACATGGTGCAGTAAAACATGATGTCACCCCCCGTGTATGCTGCCCAGCGCCCTGCAGGCCGTGCACAGTCACGGGGCGCACCCCAAACCGGTCCCTGTAAATGATAGTATAGGGTGATATAGTGGCAGGTTAGGGTAGTATAGGGTGGTATAGTGGCAGGTTAGGGTAGTATAGGATGGCATAGGGCAGGTTAGGGTGGTATAGGGCAAGTTAGGGTGGTATAGGGCAGGTTGGGGTGGTATAGGGCAGGTTGGGGTGTTATAAGGCAGGTTAGTGAGGTATAGGGAAGGTTAGGGATCTATGAAGTGACACTTTGCAGTACCTCTAGGCTGCTGTGTCCTCTTTCTCCTCCTTCAGCCATGGAATCAGCTGAGTAAAGAAGTCTGTGGGAGGAGTGTAGGAGGCAGCCACACCCCCAGCTCCACCCACTAACCTTGGCTGAAGGAGATATTGGAGATCCCTGAGGGTTAACTTCACTGACTGGGGAGTGTTATAGGCAGCCTCCCCTGCACCTCTCCGCTGCAGCTCTGCAAGTGCACGCAATATAGTGCACTGTGTAGTGGCGGCCCCGTTGTCACCCCTCTGACAGGTGTCACCCGATGCAATCCGCACCCCGCACAGCGACGCCACTGCAGGTTGGTCATGTTGCCCTATGAGTTTATGTGAAATCTCCATTAACAACTGTAAAATATTCTAATTGAAATATATTCATAATTACAAGTGTATTTCAGTGGTAGGGAAGTGTGTTTAAAGTATTGAGTGTTGTGTTGGTGATGCTGTAATTGGTTCCACTTCAAATGTGGGCCTTTTGTTTACCCTAATCGCACCTCACATTGGTCATAAACAGCAGCCTTCTTTGACTCATCCAATCAGGCTGTGCCCAATATACATTTGCTAAGTACAGTGACCAATTAGGGAGAATTATATTAACCACAGTACAGAAAGGAGCAGGGGGGAATAATGCTTTGGCACCAAGCTATGAGTCCCTTTGTGTGTGGGCAGTGGGACACACAGCGGTTACCATGCCTCGATCTGAAGTGAAAAGGTAAACTAACTCCATACTTGTGCAATGTATTTAAATATGGTTGCTGTGGGTAATTTGTAAATATCGTATAAGCCAAGGGACTTATACTGTACATTGTGTTGTAAATACGGTCTGGTGTGTAGTTTGTATGTTCTATGTAACCCTATCAATAAATGTGTATTGCGGATGGAACTACCTCTTTTGTGTAAGATCTCTCAGATCTAGGTGTGTATATGTACATACTACTACAATGATTGTGTTATATATACATTTAGACATAGCCTAGGCAACAGTCACATATGGTTATATGAGCAATTCATTTTTTATGTTTATGTTATTCCACCAGGGTGTGTTTTTTTTTTTTTATAAAGTTATTTTTTTTGTAATTTCAAGGTGAATAAAAAACAATACAGAGCCTATTGGGCATACCCAGGCTCGGTTACTACAACTACAAAACTAATGCCGCGTACACACGGTCGGACTTTACGGCGGACTTTGCCCGGCGGATTTTTCGACGTACTTTCCGACGGACTTTGTGAATGAACGGACTTGCCTACACACAATCCACCAAAGTCCGTCGAATTCGTACGTGATGACGTACGACCGGACTAAAACAAGGAAGTTCATAGCCAGTAGCCAATAGCTGCCCTAGCGTGCCTTTTTGTCCGTGGAACTAGCATACAGACGAGCGGACTTTTCGACCGGACTCGATTTCAACGGATAAATTTTAAACAAGTTTAAAATCTAAGTCCGTCCAACTTTTGAGAAAACAAAGTCTGCTGGAGCCCACACACATCGAATTGTCCGACGAAATCCAGTCCGCCGGGCAAAGTCCGCCGTAAAGTCCGCTCGTGTGTACGCGGCATAAGAAGAACTAAAAGGAAAAAAAAACACATTACATATAAAGATATATAAAATACTACCTAAACCACTGTACACTCAACCACCTGTGTAAAATATCTAACGCAATCCTCCAATTCTACATATACCCTACAAAGCTTACTTAGTTACTTATGAAATAAAGTGTATGTTATAGTTACATATTTGCATCCCCCCCCCACCCATGACTATTGACCGAGCAACCCAGGGATGTTTATGAGATCGGAGATGCCACTTGGGTCATTGACGGTACTTAGTAGAATGTTACTAATCGTCCATCGAGTCTGCATTAGTGGACAGGGAATCCGTCCAAATATCCCATATTTTGTGAAATTTTTTGGCACAGCCGCATGACAGGTAGGTAGCCTTGTATAGTGGTAGAGCCGCATTCACTAACCTCTTCCAAAAATTTAATGAGGGTGCGGATGAGGCCTTCCATCTGAGTACTACCGACTTACGGGCATAGTAAAGTAATAATCCTAGCAGGGTTCTGATTGCCCGGCGTGGGGCCAGTAGTAACACAAATCCCAGTAGACATACCTCTTTAGTGGTACAGGAACAGTGGTGGCAGTCAAAATAAAATTGGTTACCTCAACCCAAAAAATTTAAATCCGAGGACAGCTCCAAAAAATGTGAATGAAGTCCGCTGAGGATGAGTTGCATCTACAGCAGGAGGCAGGAATAGATGGATAAATTTTGTGTAGGCACACGGGCGTGTAATACACCTTATGTACTGATACTAATTTATCTCTAGCTGATACTAGCTGTGAAAAGGGACACTCCCACATTTTTTCCCAATCTTCTGTGTCTAGTGTAGGGAAATCGACCACCCACTTTGCCTTAAGCTTTTCTAGTCCTGTGTGTACATTAGGGAGTAACATTTTATATATGGTGGATAAGGTCTTAGGTAGAGCTTCATTCCTGAGCAGAGTCTCCAGATTCGAGGTGTAAAAGGCCACTTGAGCATTTTCAAACTCAGTGTTAAAGGTGTGCCTAAGATGCAGGAATCTAAACAAGTGTGAGTAAGGTAAATTATATTGTTGTTTCAACCTGTCAAAAGTCTGTAGTCAGCCTTCAAAACAGATCTGATTTATATATTTGATGCCCTTACATGCCCATACACTCGGGTTGGGAATGGATCCGAATTTTGACAATTGCGGGTTAAACCAAAGAGGGTTACGCCCATATGACCGCTCTCATTGCCGTTGTAAGAGGCAAGGGAGCTCTGGGACCCCGGTAAAGTAGGTTCCGTAGCGCCTCATATGACCCCAGACATGCTGCTACCAGGGCCACTGCTGCATTGGACTCATCAGAGACCAGCCAGTTGTGGGTGTGGGATGACAGAGCCACCATGAAATAGGAATGGAGGTCAGGGCAAGCCAGGCCTCCGTCCCCGCAAGGTTTCTTTAGCACCGTCAGCCTAATTCTCGGTTGACTGGTTCCCCAGAGGAAAGATAATAAAATGGTGTTTATCAGGTGAAATACTTTTTTGGGGATCCAAACAGGGGCGTGTCTGAGAGCATAAAGAAAGGCAGGAAGGAGCTTCATCTTGAATAAATTAAATCCTCCCGATTAAAGAGAGGGGGAGATGTACCCATGCCTTTAGTCGTGTCCTCGTCATTTGTATCAGTGGTTCTAAGTTGAGGGTAGGGATGAGCTTCGAGTTTGAGTCGAACACATGTTCGACTCGAACATCGCATGTTCGACCGTTCGTCGAATTCCGAACGTTATGGGCCGTTCGCGACAAATTCGAGTGGCGCGTCACGGCCCATAATTCACTGCAGCATAGCAGTGCATTGCTGGCTGATGATTGGTCAAGCATGCACTATGACCCAAATGCTTGGCCAATCACAGCGCCGTCTGTACAGAGAGCCGTAATTGGCCAAAGTCAGCGTGGCTTTGGCCAATTATGGCTCAGGGGGTTTAGTACACGCCCCACACTATATAAGGCCCCTTGCTTGCCTTGTGTAGTGTGTTGCGGTGGCGGCGGAGAGATAGACAGAGAGACAGTGTCATTTGATTTAAGTTAGATAGAGTAGGCAGGTGAGTCAGTTAGCTGCACTTACAGTGTATTGTGTATATATATGCATCCTAGGTGTATATATACATATACACTGTATTCAGTTTAGCTAGATCCATTCCTGTTATTCTCTTCCTACTGACAGGCAGGCTTGTTTTGTTACAGTATTTACAGCTACCTGAAGAAAATTGTGTTCTTCTGATCCTATTAGTACCACAGTCAGGCAGCTAGACTATTTACAGTTAGTGTGGTGCGTCCCCCTCACAGTGTTCAGCTAAAGCTACAAGTTAGTTTAGTGTGACCTCTGCACAGTGTTCAGCTAAAGCTACAAGTTAGTGTAGTGCAACCTCTGCACAGTGTTCAGCTAAAGCTACAAGTTAGTGTAGTGCGTCCTCCTCACAGTGTTCAGCTAAAGGTGTTTTTACAGTATTTACAGCTACCTGAAGAAAATTGGTGGTGTTCTTCTGATCCTATTAGTACCACAGGCAGGCAGCTACAGTATTTACAGTTAGTGCAGTGCGTCCTCTGCACAGTGTGCACCTAAAGCTACCTGAAGAAAATTGGTGGTGTTCTTCTGATCGTATTAGTACCACAGGCAGGCAGCTGCAGTATTTACAGTTAGTGTAGTGCATCCTCTGCACAGTGTGCACCTAAAGCTACCTGAAGAAAGTTGGTGGTGTTCTTCTGATCCTATTAGTACCGCAGGCAGCTGCAGTATTTAGAGTTAGTGTACTGCATCCTCTGCACAGTGTGCACCTAAAGCTACCTGAAGAAAATTGGTGGTATTCTTCTGATCCTATTAGTACCACAGCCAGCTGAAGTATTTACAGTTAGTGTAGTGTGTCCTCTGCACAGTATGCACATAAAGCTACCTGAAGAAAATTGGGGGTGTTCTTCTGATCCTATTAGTACCACAGGCAGCTGCAGTATTTACAGTTAGTGTAGTGCGTCCTCTGCACAGTGTCCACCTAAAGCTACCTGAAGAAAATTGGTGGTGTTCTTCTGATCCTATTAGTACCGCAGGCAGCTGCAGTATTTACAATAAGTGTACTGCGTCCTCTGCACAGTGTGCACCTAAATCTACCTGAACAAAATTGGTGGTGTTCTTCTGATCCTATTAGTACCACAGGCAGGCAGCTGCAGTATTTACAGTTAGAGTAGTGCGTCCTCTACACAGTGTACACCTAAAGCTACCTGAAGACAATTGCTGTTGTTCTGATCCTATTAATACCAAAGGCAGGCAGCTGCAGTATTTACAGTTAGTGTAGTGCGTCCTCTGCACAGTGTGCACCTAAAGGTACCTAAAGACAATTGCTGTTGTTCTGATCCTATTAGTACCACAACCAAGCAGCTGCAGTATTTACAGTTAGTGTAGTGCGTCCTCTGCACAGTGTGCACCTAAAGCTACCTGAAGACAATTGCTGTTGTTCTGATCCTATTAATACCACAGGCAGGCAGCTGCAGTATATACAGTTAGTGTAGTGCGTCCTCGGCACAGTGTGCACCTAAAGCTACCTGAAGAAAATTGTTGGTGTTCTTCTGATCCTATTAGTACCACAGGCAGGCAGCTGCAGTATTTACAGTTAGTGTAGTGCATCCTCTGCATAATGTGCACCTAAAGCTACCTGAAGAAAATTAGTGGTGTTCTTCTGATCTTATTAGTACCACAGGCAGGCAGCTACAGTATTTACGGTTAGTGTAGTGCGTCCTCTGCACAGTGTTTACCTAAAGCTACCTGAAGAAAATTGGTGGTGTTCTTCTGATCCTATTAGTACCGCAGGCAGCTGCAGTATTTACAGTTAGTGTAGTACGTCCTCTGCACAGTGTGAACCTAAAGCTACCTGAAGAAAATTGGTGGTGTTCTTCTGATCCTATTAGTACCGCAGGCAGCTGCAGTATTTACAGTTAGTGTAGTGCGTCCTCTGCACAGTGTGCACCTAAAGCTACCTGAAGAAAATTAGTGGTGTTCTTCTGATCCTATTAGTACCACAGGCAGGCAGCTGCAGTATTTACAGTTAGTGTAGTGCATCCTCTGCATAATGTGCACCTAAAGCTACCTGAAGAAAATTAGTGGTGTTCTTCTGATCTTATTAGTACCACAGGCAGGCAGCTACAGTATTTGCGGTTAGTGTAGTGCGTCCTCTGCACAGTGTTTACCTAAAGCTACCTGAAGAAAATTGGTGGTGTTCTTCTGATCCTATTAGTACCGCAGCCAGCTGCAGTATTTACAGTTAGTGTAGTGCGTTCCTCTGCACAGTGTGCACCTAAAGCTACCTGAAGAAAATTAGTGGGGTTCTTCTGATCTTATTAGTACCACAGGCACCTGTAGTATTTACAGTTAGAGTAGTGCATCTTCTGCACAGTGTGCACCTAAAGCTACCTGAAGAAAATTAGTGGTATTCTTCTGGTCCTATTAGTACCACAGGCAGCTGCAGTATTTACAGTTAGTGTAGTGCATCCTCTGAACAGTGTGCACCTAAAGCTACCTGAAGAAAATTGGTGGTGTTCTTCTTCTAATCCTATTAGTACCGCAGGCAGCTGCAGTATTTACAGTTAGTGTAGTGCATCCTCTGCACAGTGTGCACCTAAAGCTACCTGAAGAAAATTAGTGGTGTTCTTCTGATCCTATTAGTATCGCAGGCACCTATATTATTTTGAGTTAGTGTAGTGTGTCTGCTGCACAATGTGCACCTAAAGCTACCGGAAGAAAATTGGTGGTGTTCTTCTGATCCTATTAGTATCACAGGCAACTGTAGTATTTACAGTTAATGTAGTGCATCTTCTGCACAGTGTGCACCTACAGCTACCTGAACAAAATTGGTGGTATTCTTATGATCCTATTAGTACTGCAGACAGCTGCAGTATTTACAGTTAGTGTAGTGCGTCCTCTGAACAGTGTGCACCTAAAGTTACCTAAAAAAAATTGGTGGTGTTCTTCTGATCCTAGTAGTACCGCAGGCAGCTGCAGTATTTACAGTTAGTGTAGTGCGCCCTCTACACAGTGTGCACCTAAAGCTACCTGAAGAAAATTGGTGGTGTTCTTCTGATCCTATTAGTACCACAGGCAGCTGCAGTATTTAAAGTTAGTGTAGTGCGTCCTCTGCACAGTGTGCACCTAAAGCTACCCGAAGAAAATTAGTGGTGTTCTTCTGATCCTATTAGTATCGCAGGCACCTGTAGTATTTACAGTTAGTGTAGTGCATCTTCTGCACAGTGTGCACCTAAAGCTACCGGAAAAAAAATGGTGGTGTTCTTCTGATCCTATTAGTACCACAGGCAGCTGTAGTATATACAGTTAGTGTAGTGCGTCTTTTGCACAGTGTGCACATAAAGCTAACTGAAGAAAATTGGTGGTGTTTTTCTGATCCTATTAGTACCACAGGCAGCTGCAGTATTTACAGTTAATGTAGTGCATCCTCTGCACAGTGTGCACCTAAAGCTACCTGAAGAAAATTGGTGGTGTTCTTCTGATCCTATTAGTACTGCAGCCAGCTGCAGTATTTACAGTTAGTGTAGTGCGTCCTCTGCACAGTGTGCACCTAAAGCTACCTGAAGAAAATTGGTGGTGTTCTTCTGATCCTATTAGTACCGCAGGCAGCTGCAGTATTTACAGTTAGTGTAGTGCGTCCTCTGCACAGTGTGCACCTAAAGCTACTTGAAGAAAATTAGTGGTGTTTTTCTGATCCTATTAGTACCGCAGGCACCTGTAGTATTTACAGTTAGAGTAGTGCATCTTCTGCACAGTGTGCACCTAAAGCTACCTGAAGAAAATTGGTAATATTCTTCTGATTCTTAGTACCGCAGGCAGCTGCAGTATTTACAGTTAGTGTAGTGCGTCCTCTGAACAGTGTGCACCTAAAGCTACCTGAAGAAAATTGGCGGTGTTCTTCTGATCCTATTAGTACCGCAGCCAGCTGCAGTATTTACAGTTAGTGTAGTGTGTCCTCTGCACAGTATGCACATAAAGCTACCTGAAGAAAATTGGTGGTGTTCTTCTGATCCTATTAGTACCACAGGCAGGCAGCTGCAGTATTTACAGTTAATGTAGTGCGTCCTCTACACAGTGTACACCCAAAGCTACCTGAAGACAATTGCTGTTGTTCTGATCCTTTTAGTACCACAGGCAGGCAGCTGCAGTATTTGCCGTTAGTGTAGTGCGTCCTTTGCACAGTGTGCACCTAAAGCTACGTGAAGAAAATTGGTGGTGTTCTTCTGATCCTATTAGTACCACAGGCAGCTGCAGTATTTACAGTTAGTGTAGTGCATCCTCTGCACAGTGTACACCTAAAGCTACCTGAAGAAAATTGGTGGTGTTCTTCTGATCCTATTAGTACCACAGGCAGCTGCAGTATTTACAGTTAGTGTAGTGCATCCTCTGCACAGTGTACACCTAAAGCTACCTGAAGAAAATTGGTGGTGTTCTTCTGATCCTATTAGTACCGCAGGCAGCTGCAGTATTTACAGTTAGTGTAGTGCGTCCTCTGCACAGTGTGCACCTAAAGCTACCTGAAGAAAATTGGTGGTTTTCTTCTGATCCTATTAGTACCACAGGCAGGCAGCTGCAGTATTTACAGTTAGTGTAGTGCATCCTCTGCACAGTGTGCACCTAAAGCTACCTAAAGACAATTGCTGTTGTTCTGATCCTATTAGTACCACAGGCAAGCAGCTACAGTATTTACAGTTAGTGTACTGTGTCCTCTGCACAGTGTGCACCTAAAGCTACATGAAAAAAATTGGTTTTGTTCTTCTGATCCTATTAGTACCACAGGCAGGCAGCTGCAGTATTTACAGTTAGTGTAGTGCGTCCTCTGCACAGTGTGCACCTAAAGCTACCTGAAGAAAATTGGTGGTGTTCTTCTGATCCTATTAGTACTGCAGGCAGCTGTAGTATATACAGTTAGTGTAGTGTGTCCTCTGCACAGTGTGCACCTAAAGCTACCTGAAGAAAATTGCTGGTGTTCTTCTGATCTTATTAGTACCTCAGGCAGCTGCAGTATTTACAGTTAGTGTAGTGCGTCCTTTGCACAGTGTGCACCTAAAGCTACGTGAAGAAAATTGGAGGTGTTCTTCTGATCCTATTAGTACCGCAGGCAGCTGTAGTATATACAGTTAGTGTAGTGTGTCCTCTGCACAGTGTGCACCTAAAGCTACCTGAAGAAAATTGCTGGTGTTCTTCTGATCTTATTAGTACCTCAGGCAGCTGCAGTATTTACAGTTAGTGTAGTGCGTCCTTTGCACAGTGTGCACCTAAAGCTACGTGAAGAAAATTGGTGGTGTTCTTCTGATTCTATTAGTACCGCAGGCAGCTGCAGTATTTACAGTTAGTGTAGTGGGTCCTCTGCACAGTGTGCACCTAAAGCTACCTGAAGAAAATTGGTGGTGTTCTTTTGATCCTATTAATACCACAGGCAGCTGCAGTATTTACAGTTAGTGTGGTGCGTCCTCTTCACAGTGTGCACCTAAAGCTACCTGAAGAAAATTGGTTATGTTCTTCTGATCCTATTAGTACCTCAGGCAGCTACAGTATTTACAGTTAGTGTAGTGCGTCCTCTGCACAGTGTGCACCTAAAGTTACCTGAAGAAAATTGGTGGTGTTCTTCTGATCCTATTAGTACCACAGGCAGGCAGCTGCAGTATTTACTGTTAGTGTAGTGCATCCTCTGCACAGTATGCACCTAAAGCTACCTGAAGACAATTGCTGTTGTTCTGATCCTATTAATGCCACAGGAGACAGCTGCAGTATTTACAGTTAGTGTAGTGCGTCCTCTGCACAGTGTGCACATAAAGCTACCTAAAGAAAATTGCTGTTGTTCTGATCCTATTAATACCACAGGCAAGCAGCTGCAGTGTTTACAGTTAGTTTACTGTGTCCTCTGCACAGTGTGCACCTAAAGCTACCTGAAGAAAATTGGTGGTGTTCTTCTGATCCTATTAGTACCACAGGCAGGCATCTGCAGTATTTACAGTTATGCCCTGTACACACGGTCGGATTTTCCGATGGAAAATGTGCAATCGGAGCTTGTTGTCGGAAATTCCAACCGTGTGTTGGCTCCATCTGACTTTTTCCATCGGAATTTCCGACACACAAAGTTTGAGAGCAGGCTATAAAATTTACCGACAACAAAATCTGTTCACGTCAATTCCGACCGCGTGTGGACAATTCCGACGTACAAAGTGCCACGCATGCTCAGAATAAATTCCGAGACGGAATTGCTCAGTCTGGTAAAATTAGCGTTCGTAATGGATATAGCACTTTCGTCATGCTGCAATGTTTTAAATTGTTTAATGCAGCGCACTCTCTTCTTCTTTATAATTCTAGAAGAATGAAGTTGATTTGCTGTTCATATTCACACAGACTTCTCACAAACTTCTTTCTTTATTATTTATCGTGATTTCATGAATATAATATTTTGATTAGTCACATCTCCCGAAAAGATTTTTTTTTTTAATGTTTTTAGATTTTGTATTATTTTGTTTTAGTCTGTTAAATCCTGATCTCCTGTTTTATTTATTATTTTTTTTTTACTCCAGAATGTTTTTGGGTGTGTTTTGTGTGTCAAGTTACCACAACACCATTATTATCTTGTATTATTTAATCTCAAGGAGGTTGCTTGGTGTTGGTGTCTCTTGTTAATTTCACATTGTATGTTTGAAATGTACCTGCCTCCTCACAAACTGTCCTTTTTGAAGGAAAACACACATAGGCGAGTATAATAGAAAAAAATACCTTTATTAAGGGGTCATAACCAAAGAAAGAGGGAGGCAACGCTGGAGAAACTGCAGAAATTGGTGAAGCCTTTGGCCCCCAGGGCACACATCAACTATTTTAATGCAAAATTGGTGGTCTGAGGAGTCAATATATAAGGGAGTACAATCTGGTCCAAAAGTCCAAGAGATCAGGAACAGCAGCAGATGACATGTATGTCCCCAGTCTGTGGTCATACAAGAGCCTGCATCTTTTGTCAGACCAGACTGTACCCAGGCCATCACTCTTTCTTAGATGCTTCCTTCCAGGCTGTGGCTCTGGTGTTGGAGGTGTGGCAGGAGGAGGAGGAGGACCTGGAGGAGGAGGAGGAGGACCATGGTTGAGCTCCCAAACGTGACTTTGGCTTGTGAGTTGGCCCCTCAACCCCTTATTTAGGGCTTGTGTTGTGGAATCTCATATTAGCCAATGTATTTCATATTATATATATTGATTTGCATATATTTTATTGATAATTATTATTATTATTTATATTATTATATAGTAGTGGTTTTATCAATATTATTATTCAATAAGTAAAGCGACAATTATTAATCTTTAATAATGTATACTGTATTTTCCAGATTTAGAAAGTCTTCATTTTTAAGTGTTGAACTTTAAATGACCTCTGCTTTATGACAAGTACTTGTAAACAGGTGTTCTCGAAAATGTATTAAGATAGTCTACTGGGTGAAAGTTCATTAGAATAGATTCAAGTTATGTAGAATGGTCTCAGACAGATAAGAAAACAGGTGGTTAAAATAATTAGGTGGAATACAGGAAAGTGATGTACAGAACATTAATTAAGTTTGACAGGGTCAAACAAAGGTCTGCTTGTGCCCTCATTAAAACTGTTAAAATACATGCATATAGTGAAACATATAAAACATCTGGTGGGGTTATTGAAAGTTAATTGTCTCAAAGTTGTAAATCTGCAAATCCTTGAAGCTAGTTAAATCTTATCAAGATAAGGAGAGTTTGATAACACAGCTGGGTGCCAGACTGTCTCTATACAGGTGTTTTTAATTGGACAAAAACAGTTATAAATCACTTTAATGAACATATAGGAATTTTGGGAATAATTAAGTTTATCTGGTTGTAGAACAGGTGTCAGATTTATGGTTGGTTACTTTGACGTAGATCTTAGCGACCAATCATATGTAAGAGAGATAGTTGAGATAAGACTTGTAAAATGGTATATAAATTGCAAGCTCTGCAATTGTTAGACAGACAAGTCAGATAGGAGCTCATAAGGCTGAACTCTATGTATGCTGCCCTATTGCACGGGTCATAGAGGTCAGAACCAATGGGCAAGTATCTGTCCTAACTTGTCCCCTCGGACAAGTCAGATAGGAGCTCATAAGGCTGAACTCTATGTATGCTGCCCTATTGCACGGGTCATAGAGGTCAGAACCAATGGGCAAGTATCTGTCCTAACTTGTCCCCTCGGACAGGTCGGATAGGAGCTCATAAGGCTGAACTCTGTGTATGCTGCCCTATTGCATGGGTCATAGAGGTCAGAACCAATGGGCAAGTATCTGTCCATAACTTGTCTCCTCGTACGAGTCAGGGAAGACTTCTTGACTTGTTCCAGAATGTGGTCTCAGGCGAATTTCCCTCACAAACTTGGTCGAGCTGGAACCCAGAACTCTGTGAGGGGACCAGACCACTGGTCGACCGGCTGGTCCCTATCAGGTGAGAGGTTCCCAAGAATTGGCAGTAAAGACCCATTCTGGTTCAAGGTGAGAACAATTCACAATTGTTTAAATTTGGTTAGAGGATAAGAATATTTATATCTAATATGCATGCATTGTAAGAAACTGTATAAATTAGACCTGTATATTGTAATATTTTGAACATAAACCTGTATGTTATCAGCTGTTAATAAACCTGCATTGCTGAAGTTCTGCCTGGTTCGATACCTTACTATTCTACTTCATTTGGTGGCCCGTACGGGGACAGCATAACCTCAACTCCGATCTTGCCTAACTCCATGCTGGTGAGGCACTGAGCTCAACACAATATTGCGCAATATATCAGGTTAGCAGACACCTATTATTAGTTCTGCATTGTGTTGTGCCGTGTTTTGCTAGCGCTAGGAGGGGCAGGTGGTTGTTGTTGGGGTATCGCTGTCCACCAGGCAGATCTTTGTGATGGTAGGCTGGGTTTTCTCAACTGTGAATGCCTTAAAATGTATTGTACAGGATGAGATACCCTGGGTAGAAAATGTATTTATTTATTTATTTATTTATTTTTCTCTTTTTCTTTTCTTTCAATTCTTTCTTTTCCGAAGGGGTACCCCTGTAGAGGGTTAATTACTCTCTATGTAAACCTAGGCGTAACATGCATGTTGGTTCCCTGGACTGCAAAAATTAGTCAGGATGAGGTTTTGGGGACTTAAAGACCCCTGGAGAACTTGCGTAACATGCATGTTGTTTACCTGGACTGCAAAAATTAGTCAGGATGAAGTTTTGGGGACTTAAAGACCCCTGGAGAACTTGCGTAACATGCATGTTGATTCCCTGGACTGCGAATTTAAGTCTGGATGAGGTTTTGGGGACTTAAAGACCCCTGGAGAACTTGTGTAACATGCATGTTGTTTACCTTGACTGCAAAATTTTGTCTGGATGAGGTTTTGGGGACTTAAAGACCGCTGGAGAACCTGCGTTAACATGCATGTTGGTTTCCTGGATTGGTAATCAATCAGGAGAAGGCTTTGGGGTTATCAGATCCCTAGAAAGCCTAAGCTAAAAAACTGAAACAGTACTGATATGTAGCTACTAGTAGAAAAGGTACCTTTGTGGTGTAAAATAAAACTCATGAGTTTAGAAGGTTGATGTCAGGAAAGGTAAGTCCTGACAGGTAAATAAGGTGAAGGTTTTGGAGCTCCATTTGTTAACAAAGTTAAAAGGTATGTATCGTCTTTGTGCTATAATGTATGTGTTTATATGTATCTGTTATAACGGTCTGAGTTAAGATCAGGTTGAGACATTCCTGATCGCCGTGGCAAGCAGGGCTTGGCGGTTTTTCGTGTCTTGAGACAAGCGTTTTGGTAAGGAGACGTATGCGCGTACGGTGCCTATTGGCTTTACTCTGAGCACTGCTGTCCATAAGTAATTACTAACTAAGCTGTCAGTTTTAATATTCTGTGAATATTTGTATATTTATATATAGTCAGGAATTTGTGTTCATATGTATGCATACTTTGCTAGGTGGAGTGACTGTGTATTGCTATATAGAAAACAGAAGATAATGACATTTTGTTAATGAATGTTCACAAATGTAAGTTAATTTATTTGTAATGTTTGTAGAATGTTAGGGAATATTGTATGTGTGAGGGAGACTGATCATCTCCCAAATTAGGTTAGAATAATTCTGTAGTGGTTGTAAAAACCTTGGTGTGAAAGGACCCTGTGTGTTAGTTCTATGAGTGAATTGTAAGAAGTATGTAACTGATGCTGAATTCTGCATAGTGTATGATGAATAGGGAAATGGTATGTATCTTCCATACAAATACAATTAGAACTTTCTGTGTCATATCTTTGATTTTGTGACACTTGTTATTAGTATTTGTTAGGAGGATTTATATTTATATGAGTTAAATGTGTGTGTGTGTGATTTTTTTGTATGAGGTGTGAAATGAATCCCTAAGTGAATGATTGTATGTGCCTTTCGTGAAGAGGCTAGGGATTGATACATCTATGGTGACTGATTGACTTTAGCGTCAAAGTTCTAAATGTTATTGGCAGTGAGTGAGTGTGTGTGTGGAAGGCACGATTCATTATTTTTTTTTTTTATATTCTTTAAATATGTACCTCAGCTAGATAGCGCCATGAATGAGCTGAGGGAGTTAGAAGTTATTTAAACTGTAGAAAAAAGAAAGTTGTTTGTTTTAAGTAATTTACGACACAAAGTTCACCCATATTTTTTTTGTATCCAGCATACTGCTTCTGGAAAAAAAAAAAAATCTGTAGATAAATTCAATGCCGCTAATGTAATTAATGTCATGCTTAACAGATTTTACAGTTGTAGGTTTTACATGTTGGACGAAATACTGTATTTTTTTTTCAGTATGTGTTTAGGAGCTTATGTGCAAAAGCATTGAATCACTTTTTGTGACAGCTCATCTCAGTGCTCTGTACTGCGATGAAAGGGGCACGTATAGGTGCCTTTAGACAGAAACTGGATGAGCTGACCAGAAAATAAATAAAATCTCAGAATACGTTCTTATTCTTAAACATTTGTTGATTTTTTATTAGAATATAAACTGTAGGTTATAATAGGTATTCTGTCTTTTATATTATGGACTCTAGTAGTGAAAGGTGCATTTTATTTTTAGTGTATCACTCTTGTAAGTAGCGTGCTTATTCTCCCTTGTAGCTTTTGTTGTTTATTTTGTCATGTCCCTATCTTATTGTACAGTATTATGTATACTGTCATCTTTATATATTTGCCTACTTAGTAGTAATCACAAAGATAGTAATGGGATTTATTTATTTAGTACAAGGGAACTCCAAATTTATATTTATTTCTTATTTTCTAAAAAGAATAGTGAAGAGTGATGCATGGTAACAGTGCTACCATCTTATTATATGTGCTATATGTAGCACATACAGGGGGGTGAATTAGATAATTAGAGTCTTAATTTTTAATCTTAGCTTGTAAGCTCTGATGAGCAAGGTTCCTTATTGGTATTGGCTAGAACTTATTTTGTCCTACCTGATTACAATATTTAGTAATTATCAGGTTGATTATTAGTTTGCCTAAATAAATAATTTGTTTCTTTATTCCAGGAGCAGCCAGCACGTTTTCATATGTAAAGTTATACTTTGTAAAATTTCACTCCTTTTGATTTTTTTTTATTATTCAAGTTCCTAGTTATGCTACTACAGGTGGCAAAGTCAGTTTTTGGATTAGGGTCACTCTGCATTAATATGATCTAATTAACAATAAAATTTGTATATAATTATTCTTAAGGAAGGGACATAGTAATGCACATTTTCTTAACCTCTTTAGATTTAACAGACTGTGCAAGTGACCATGTAATTTTATTTTGATTTATTTGTAATTATGAACAATCACAATGTAGTTTCACAAAATGTAGTTCTTCAAAGTCTATTTTGTGTGCCTGTATATAGCCTTTATTGCAATGAAAGAACAAAGCTGTAGATATAGATATACTTTAATAAATGTCTGCTCCTTTTTAAAGTAAATCACAGTTTTTCATATGGTCATGCAAATGTATGAGACAACAGCTAAGTGTCTGATGTGGGAAATTTTCCCAGGATTGGAGTGTATACAGCACTGATATCAGATAATTGTACCCATTTTTATGAAAAATCAGTTCCATTTTGCTCTATGCTTGGCATAGAAAATAGAACCTTGTGTCCACACTCATATTCATTGGTGGATAGGTTGTATGGGCTGTTCTAGACCAAATTAAATACAATTTGCTGGGCCATATGAAACTTTGGATAGATTTGTGACTAAGTTTAGGAGTTCTAGAGGCAAATCATAGTTGCTTAGACTTCATGTTGTACAGTGGGAGATAAAATGTTCATGTGTTTAAAATAATTAACCAAATTGGTGTAGTTTTGTTTCTAAATAGACCCTTGTTTTAGATGTGATCTCTTGTTCCAATCAAAGCCACTAAAGGAATGTATGTCAGTAACCCTTGATGACTGCAAGTACATTAAAGATCATAAAAGGAAGTGGAATAATTCACAATTCAAGTGTCCATTTAAATCCACATTTGTGACAGTGACATTTTCCATTTCTATAGTAGTCAAAGTCTGAGTGAGATTAGCATGAATGTTATTCACATAAGTGCAAGTGGAATACATACAAGAGACTGTTGCAGACAAAGACATTGGAAATATTTCAGTAATGGACATTTCTAATGAATTATATGTGATATTTTGTATGTAGAGACTTACTGTTGTTTTGTTTGTTATATATGTTATAAGTATTAATATTGTGAACACCTTAAAGTGGAACTTTGGTCAGAAAATTGATTCCTGCTGGATCACTTGAGGCTAACCCTTTTTGCAGGTGTAGCTATGAAGCACAGTAAAAAAATAAGTGCCTATACTGTTTAAAATCCACTGTTCCACCCTGCTCTACACAGGCTCAGTTGTGCTCTATTTTTTTTGCACTGCTTAAAAATCTAGAGGCCAGTCTGCTGACAGCCTGAAATTCTACTGCTGCTCAAAGGTTATGGGCTTCAGTAAAATGGTAGCATAATAATTAATGTGGAATGTATTTTTCTTGCTAATGAACCTTATTTTATCACATTTTTGTGAGTAGAGTTCCACTTTGAGTAATGTTCAATCATTATAAACAAATAGTTTTATCATTTTTTTTGAAAAAAAAAAAAAAAAAAGTGGGGAGGTGTAATGTAATGAGTATGACATTATCGCTAAAGACTGTATGCTATTGATGCCTTATAGGATATGTTATGATATTTGTCATGATATTGTTTTATAATTCATGTTTTAAGACATAGAAGAGGTAGGCTACTGACTTAGACAGTATAGCAGTGACTGACAGAAGAGACCCATGCTGACTGTTATTGTATAATATTCTGCAGTATAGTATGTACAGAAATGGACAAAAAGTGAAATGGCTTTGGGTTTAGCAAACCTTGTGGGAAGACTAAAAAATTAAAACTAATGAAATATCTGGACTGACTTTATTGACAGTATGACATGACCAGGGTAATAGTGACTGATAGGTGGAGTCAAGGTTAGGAAATGATAAGAATTTTACAATTATTGTATGGGAAATAGTATAGGTTGGGAAATGTAAAAGAATAGTCTATATAAAATACTTTGTAGTGAAATTATGTACTTCAAAGGATTTATACTAACAATTATTATTAATAGTGTAAGAGTATATAGTATATAGATACATGTATATTATTTTAGCGAATGTTGTAGAAGTAAAAGGAACACACTAAATTAAGTTATTAGATAAAATGAAAATGTAGGAGCCATTGCTTTGTAGGTTGCCCTGAAGTGCTTGCCAGAGACCTATTGTATCCTGACACTGACTTTATTTTTATTTTTTTTTTATAACTATATTTTTGAAGTGTATTTTATATCCAGACAAATATCGGGTGATCGCAGAAGACATGATGCAATTTGTTACAAATGTTAATTGCTACAAAGGAAGGATTTCATGCAATAAAGGAACATCTGAGACTTGTACCCTTGCAGAACAGGTATACACTGAACTTGTGTCTTACAGCATCCAAAGCAGCTTGTGCTATGATACTGGACCAGCAACTGATGATGAAGAAGGAGATCTCTCCAAAAAACATCAAGCACTTGGCTAAGCTGAAAAGACCTATGCAGGAAAAGGCAGAGCCTTATGGGACTGAGTCTGCTGAATGGTCCCTGGAACCACATACTTGGCTTTCATTCACTAGCTGAACGGATTGTTCCTCTTCCCTGTTATCCTTGATGTGATGTTGCTTAGTAAATGTTGCCTGTTGCAAGAAGTTTGTGGCAAGAATGATCACAATGCCACTGAGACTGACAACTATGTTTTCCGTGCCACATATGGAGAAGGACTTTGCAGCTACAGAAGATGCAGTGTGTTTTTGATTGGACTGATTTATTTATTTTTTATTTTTTGGACTGATTTATTTTTATTTTTTTTTGGACAATTTATGTGATCAGTGTTGGGTGCATGGGGTCTCTGAAGAGCATGTTGGGTGATCTGTACTGTAATTGCTGTGAGGCTTATGCCTCAACAGGGGGGAAATGTTGTGGAATCTCATATTAGCCAATGTATTTCATAATATATATATTGATTTGCATATATTTTATTGATAATTATTATTATTATTTATATTATTATATAGTAGTGGTTTTATCAATATTATTATTCAATAAGTAAAGCAACAATTATTAATCTTTAATAATGTATACTGTATTTTCCAGATTTAGAAAGTCTTCATTTTTAAGTGTCGAACTTTAAATGACCTCTGCTTTATGACAAGTACTTGTAAACAGGTGTTCTCGAAAATGTATTAAGATAGTCTACTGGGTGAAAGTTCATTAGAATAGATTCAAGTTATGTAGAATGGTCTCAGACAGATAAGAAAACAGGTGGTTAAAATAATTAGGTGGAATACAGGAAAGTGATGTACAGAACATTAATTAAGTTTGACAGGGTCAAACAAAGGTCTGCTTGTGCCCTCATTAAAACTGTTAAAATACATGCATATAGTGAAACATATAAAACATCTGGTGGGGTTATTGAAAGTTAATTGTCTCAAAGTTGTAAATCTGCAAATCCTTGAAGCTAGTTAAATCTTATCAAGATAAGGAGAGTTTGATAACACAGCTGGGTGCCAGACTGTCTCTATACAGGTGTTTTTAATTGGACAAAAACAGTTATAAATCACTTTAATGAACATATAGGAATTTTGGGAATAATTAAGTTTATCTGGTTGTAGAACAGGTGTCAGATTTATGGTTGGTTACTTTGACGTAGATCTTAGCGACCAATCATATGTAAGAGAGATAGTTGAGATAAGACTTGTAAAATGGTATATAAATGCAAGCTCTGCAATTGTTAGACAGACAAGTCAGATAGGAGCTCATAAGGCTGAACTCTATGTATGCTGCCCTATTGCACGGGTCATAGAGGTCAGAACCAATGGGCAAGTATCTGTCCTAACTTGTCCCCTCGGACAAGTCAGGTAGGAGCTCATAAGGCTGAACTCTATGTATGCTGCCCTATTGCACGGGTCATAGAGGTCAGAACCAATGGGCAAGTATCTGTTCTAACTTGTCCCCTCGGACAGGTCGGATAGGAGCTCATAAGGCTGAACTCTGTGTATGCTGCCCTATTGCACGGGTCATAGAGGTCAGAACCAATGGGCAAGTATCTGTCCATAACTTGTCTCCTCGTACGAGTCAGGGAAGACTTCTTGACTTGTTCCAGAATGTGGTCTCAGGTGAATTTCCCTCACAAACTTGGTCGAGCTGGAACCCAGAACTCTGTGAGGGGACCAGACCACTGGTCGACCGGCTGGTCCCTATCAGGTGAGAGGTTCCCAAGAATTGGCAGTAAAGACCCATTCTGGTTCAAGGTGAGAACAATTCACAATTGTTTAAATTTGGTTAGAGGATAAGAATATTTATATCTAATATGCATGCATTGTAAGAAACTGTATACATTAGACCTGTATATTGTAATATTTTGAACATAAACCTGTATGTTATCAGCTGTTAATAAACCTGCATTGCTGAAGTTCTGCCTGGTTCGATACCTTACTATTCTACTTCACTTGGAAGATGATATACTCACATATTAGGCATTGGCCCTCCTCCATTTCCAGCATTTTGCAGGGTGTTATGTATGCAAAGTCCTTTTGAACACTGTGGGGGGTTCTGAGGGCCGCAGTAGTCTTCCAAAATAGGCCAATTGCTGCCTCCTTCATGTTACTCCTCTTCCTGACACTTTTTGGTTGAAGGCAGAGGCATAGAGATGGTGGAGATGGTCGACATATTGAAGAGGGCCGACTATTACGGGAAGTATGGACCTTACCCCAACCCAAATGTCAGAAAGGCCAAGATCATGGCGAAAGTTGTGAAGAGTCTGCACGGGAATTTTGGGGTTCGTCGATCGAAGGATCAACTGAGGAAACGGTGGTCAGACCTCAAAATCAGGGAGCATGATCAGTATAGAAGGATCAGGAGAGTGCTGCAAAAAGTAAGTAGTTGTCCTGTGTTCCTATTCTTTCTTTTTCTAACGTTCGTGCTGCTCCATGTGCTTTTCTTTACAGTTGTACATTTTAAAATGGCAACTTTCATGTTCATGGACACATTATTCGTTCTTAGGAAACATTGTTCGTTCGGCCAATAAAACACCACGTTTTGTCCAGATGCAATTCAATACATTTTTTCTGGCCTACTTTTCTTAAAATAATTTTGTGGTCTAGATGGGTTAGTAACTAGAATGAAATGCAAACTAGATTCTGTGTAGGGAGAGGACACTCAGCAGCTGTTTACACATCTGGACGCTGGAGCACTAGTGTGAGACACAAGAACACCCTTTTTATTAGCGGGCTCACACAGGTGCTCCAGTGTATACTATAGGGGTGTCTCCATCTGTGAAGCTTGCACAAAACAGATAAGTATTCAAGCTTGACAAAGGCAAAAAATATTTTTTCATCTTGGAAAAAGAGACAATTGTACCCCACTTCCAAGCAATGTTTCACATTCCTATTTCTGCCATCAAATATCTGTGTGCTGTGTATACCTATTTTTTTTTCACATAGGAGAGAAAAGACTCAGAGGACACCACTCATCAGAGGAGACCGCGGACCTCCCACCTCATGAAGAAGGGGAAATCCCCCACACCCAACCAGAGGAGGAAGAGGGAGACGTTGTGGAAATAGTCACCACAATAGGTGAGTGTCTGCGACCACAGGCTCAGGTAAGAGATGGATGTCTGCATATTTATAATACATGGTGTGTTTTTTTTTTATATTTTAGGTGATCGTGATGTTGTGGAAGAGGAATGTCACTTCACCAGTGAAAGTGCCCAGATCCTCATTGGGGAGATAATGGGGTGTAATAGGGATTTGGAAAACATCAAGCAAAACATCAATGATGTTCATAACAAAATAAAGAACACCATTGATGTTTTAGGGAGAATTTAAAACCCCTAGAAATCCCTAACTTATTTCTGCTATATTATTGTTTTTTTTCGGACAATTTTTTGACATATTATAGAAAAGCCAAATTTTGAAGATGCACACAGTGTGTCAACATGTGCTATCTGCCATCACGGGAGATCAATGTACGCGTTTTGGGGGTGCAACCCCTTCCTCAATAATAAAGTAGCTGAGAGGAAGGGGTTGCACCTACAAAACATGTCCATTGATCCCCCATGATGGCAGCTAGCACATGTTGATATTCAGAAATTTGTGTGCATCTTCAAAAATTGGCTTTTCCAGGGGTGACTTCACCCCATCTGCTGAATGCAACACAGTTTATAAATACTCATGTCTGATATTGCCTTCACTTTCTTTAAAAGTTGAACTTTTGTAAGTTCCAGAGTTGTTTTTTTTTAATGGTTTTAAACATGCCTGTTTTACCTTAAAAGGCAATTTCTACTTTTAATGTGACCAAAAAAATTGTTATACAACAAACATGCTGTTTTTTTCTAAAAAACTTTTAGAAATGCACATGTGATTGTGCTTTGATTAAAAAGATTGAGAATCAACATTGTGTGGCTTCTTCTTTCAATGCTCAAAAGCATTTTTTGTAGTAAAGTGGGTGTTTTCAGTGGCAATGGGGGTTATTTACTAAAGGCAAATCCACTTTGCACTACAAGTGCAGTTTCAGTGCAGTCTCAAGTGCACTTGTAGTACAAAGTGTATTTTCCTTTAGTAAATAACACCCAACAGTGCTTTCTAATTTTACACAATCACGCCATTTTCTGGACTCCCCAAATTTCGGTCACGGTCAGCTAAAAGAAAGCCAAGCAGTAAATCAAAGCAAATATTTGTTCAGTTTAAGATATATTTTTATTTAAAAAATGTCTCAGACATTGTCTGGCATATCGATGCCCCCCCTACCCGCAAAGTATTCCATGTATCTTATACGGACCTCACGGGCACTTTGGGGGGAAAGCCAGGGCAGCCAGTTTCAAGCGCCGTCAGGGTTGGTTCATTAATATGAATTCCGGCCTCAGGCCCAACTGAGCCAGCACAGTTCCAAGAATTTCTCCTTAAAAAGTTGTGGAGAACACAGCAAGCCAGGATGATGTGATTGAGTTTATATTCCGCCATGTGTATTGGTGTAAGAAATAGGCGGAACCGGCTGGTCATTATTCCAAATGTGTTCTCCACCACTCTTCTGCCTCTGGCCAGCTGGTAATTAAAAACCCTCTGGTCCGGGGTGAGGGTCATCATAGGGAATGGCCGCATAAGATGGTCCCCCAGCGCAAACGCTTCATCCGCAACGAAGATGAATGGGAGTCCTTCCGCATTGTCTTCTGGAGGTGGCAAGCCCAAGCTGCCATTCTGGAGACGCCTGTAGAACTTCGTGTGGGCGATGACTCCACCATCTGACATCCAGCCATTCTTCCCCACGTCCACATACAGGAACCTGTAAGTAGCCAACACCACCGCCAACATCACAATACTATTGAACCCCTTGTAGTTGTAATAGTATGACCCCGAGGTGAGTGGTGGGATGATGTGGACGTGTTTCCCATCAATTGCCCCGATGCAGTTAGGAAAATACCACCGCTGGGCAAAGTGGGAGGCCACAGTCTGCCATTCCTGTGGGTTGGAAGGAAACTGTGGAGTCAAACAAGAAAAATAAATTAATCATTTTGCACATAAACATGGAAAGCAGATTAGACAGACATTCTTGGCCAACATCAGTATAACATTTATTTTAGGGAGTATTTAAAGACAGAAGTATAAGGTCCACCTATCAAATTCCTCCCCCCACCCTCTCATGGGCCATTTTAAAAATTTTAGGGGGGGAGATGTTTTTGCCAGGTAACCCTCTCCACTTCATTGAGAAATGAATGCCTAAATAAAGTGTATTACTTTGGCCAGCCCCTCCTTACTTACACTATTGGCAGCCCACTGGACAGGTAAGAAGTGTCATAATACAAAGATATAAATACACACTGTACACATTTTAGCACATTTTTACATTCTGCTATTACCTATCAAGATAATAATAGGATCCAAAAACTTTAAACAGTACCATTTGAAAGTATTCAGGCAGGCCCTTGCACTACATGCTTTGGTGAATTAATCCATAAATATGACCACAAAAGAGCTAGGTATAGTGTGTATGGGTTTGGCAAAGTCAGCAGATAGAGGATTGGTATCAGCTGAGTTAGCAGTTGGGGGGGAGGGAGGGTTCCAAATGACTTTGGGACCCAAAAAAAAGCCTCTGGCACTCTGCCTGAATTTAAAGCACAAATTACAATTTTAAACATGTTAGGGGTTATTTAGGGAAAAGCACTACTATGGAACTGACAAAATACATTGTTAATTGAGTAGACGAGGTGGATATAGGCCCAGGAGAGCATGCTGTGGAGGTAAGCGAAGGCAAAATGTATGAAGGACAACATTTTTTTTTTAATAAAAATCCAGCATGCATGAGGACAAAGGGTACATTCACGGCATATTACAATCATGGTAATTAGGGAAAGAAATACAATATATTAACAAACATTAAATACAATAAAATGTGATGTTAAAGGATAAAAATATTACCTTAATATACTCCTTTGCAGTACCTGTATGATGGCAGAACAGGGATAATGATCCCCCGAGCCTGGGAGGAGATGCCTGTTGAGAACTTGAGGTCCTGTAGGCTTCTCCCCGTCGCCAAGTACCGCAGGGTGGCGACTAGCCTCTGCTCTGCAGTGATGGCTTGCCTCATGCAGGTATCCTGCCTGCTGATATAAGGGGTCAGCAAAGCCAACAAATGATGAAACACGAGATTAGCAAAAAGGAGATTGGTATTGAACTGCCCTTTTATAGTCTCGTCGTACGTGGTGTACGTCACCGCGTTCTTGGAGATTGTAAATTCCGACAACTTTGTGTGACCGTGTGTATGCAAGACAAGTTTGAGCCAACATCCGTCGCAAAAAATCCATGGATTTTGTTGTCGGAATGTCCGATCAATGTCCGACCGTGTGTACAGGGCATTAGTGTACTGCTCTTCACAGTGTGCACCTAAAGCTACCTGAAGACAATTGCTGTTGTTCTGATCCTATTAATACCACAGGCAGGCAGCTACAGTATTTACAGTTAGTGTACTGTGTCCTCTGCACATTGTGCACCTAAAGCTACCTGAAGAAAATTGGTGGTGTTCTTCTGATCCTAATAGTACCACAGGCAGGCAGCTGCAGTATTTACAGTTAGTGTACTGCGTCTTCTGCACAGTGTGCACCTAAAGCTACCTGAAGACAATTGGTGGTGTTCTTCTGATCCTATTAGTACCACAGGCAGGCAGCTGCAGTATTTACGGTTAGTGTACTACATCCTCTGCACAGTGTGCACCTAAAGCTACCTGAAGACAATTGCTGCTGTTCTGCTCCTATTAATACCACAGGCAGGCAGCTACAGTATTTATAGTTAGTGTACTGTGTCCTCTGCACAGTGTGCACCTAAAGCTACCTGAAGAAAATTGGTGGTATTCTTCTGATCCTATTAGTACCACAGGCTGGCAGCTGCAGTATTTGCAAGTTGGTGTAGTGCGTCCTCTGCACAGTGTGCACCTAAAGCTACCCAAAGACAATTGCTGTTGTTCTTATCCTATTAATACCACAGGCAGGCAGCTACAGTATTTACAGTTAGTGTACTGTGTCCTCTGCACAGTGTGCACCTAAAGCTACCTGTAGAAAATTGGTGGTGTTTTTCTGATCATATTAGTACCACAGGCAGGCAGCTGCAGTATTTACAGTTAGTGTTCTGTGTCCTCTGCATAGTGTGCACCTAAAGCTACCTGAAAAAATTGGTGGTGTTCTTCTGATCCTATTAGTACCACAGGCAGGCAGTTGCAGTATTTACAGTTAGTGTACTGCGTCCTCTGCACAGTGTGCACCTAAAGCTACCTGAAGACAATTGCTGTTGTTCTGATCCTATTAATACCACAGGCAGGCAGCTACAGTATTTACAGTTAGTGTACTGTGTCATCTGCGCAGTGTGCACCTAAAGCTACCTGAAGAAAATTGGTGGTGTTCTTCTGTTCCTATTAGTACCACAGGCAGCTACAGTATTTACAGTTAGTGTACTGTGTCCTCTGCACAGTGTGCACCTAAAGCTGCCTGAAGAAAATTGGTGGTGTTCTTCTGATCCTATTAGTACCACAGGCAGGCAGCTGCAGTATTTACAGTTAGTGTACTACGTCCTCTGCACAGTGTGCACCTAAAGCTACCCGAAGACAATTGCTGTTGTTCTGATCATATTAATACCACAAGCAGACAGATGCAGTATTTACATTTAGTGTACTGTGTCCTCTGCACAGTGTGCACCTAAAGCTACCTGAAGAAAATTTGTGGTGTACTTCTGATCCTATTAGTACCACGGGCAGGCAGCTACAGTATTTACAGTTAGTGTACTGTGTCCCCTGCACAGTGTACACCTAAAGCTACCTGAAGAAAATTGGTGGTGTTCTTCTGATCCTATTAGTACCACAGGCAGGCAGCTACAGTATTTACAGTTAGTGTACTGTGTCCTCTGCACAGTGTGCATCTAAAGCTACCTGAAGAAAAATGGTGGTGTTCTTCTGATCATATTAGTACCACAGGCAGGCAGCTACAGTATTTACAGTTAGTGTACTGCATCCTCTGCACAGTGTGCACCTAAAGCTACCTGAAGACAATTGCTGCTGTTCTGCTCCTATTAATACCACAGGCAGGCAGCTACAGTATTTATAGTTAGTGTACTGTGTCCTCTGCACAGTGTGCACCTAAAGCTGCCTGAAGAAAATTGGTGGTATTCTTCTGATCCTATTAGTACCACAGGCTGGCAGCTGCAGTAGTTAAAAGTTGGTGTAGTGCGTCCTCTGCACAGTGTGCACCTAAAGCTACCCAAAGACAATTGCTGTTGTTCTGATCCTATTAATACCACAGGCAGGCAGCTACAGTATTTACAGTTAGTGTACTGTGTCCTCTGCACAGTGTGCACCTAAAGCTACCTGAAAAAATTGGTGGTGTTCTTCTGATCCTATTAGTACCACAGGCAGGCAGCTGCAGTATTTACAGTTAGTGTACTACGTCCTCTGCACAGTGTGCACCTAAAGTTACCTGAAGACAATTGCTGTTGTTCTGATCCTATTAATACCACAGGTAGGCAGCTACAGTATTTACAGTTAGTGTACTGTGTCCTCTGCACAGTGTGCACCTAAAGCTACCTGAAAACAATTGCTGGTGTTCTCATATTAATATTACTACAGGCAAGCAGTTGATTCTGCTAGCTGCAGTATCAGTATATATATATATACATCCCAGCTTTCTGCAGCTACATCTCACTGCAGGCCATTAGTATGTCTGGAAGGCTAACAAGGAGAGGCAGACAGTCACAAGCCAATAAAAGAGGGCAAGCAGGCTCCAGTATTTACAGTTAGTGTACTGTGTCCTCTGCACAGTGTGCACCTAAAGCTACCTGAAGAAAATTGGTGGTGTTCTTCTGATCCTATTAGTACCACAGGCAGGCAGCTGCAGTATTTACAGTTAGTGTACTGCGTCCTCTGCACAGTGTGCACCTAAAGCTACCTGAAGACAATTGCTGTTGTTCTGATCCTATTAATACCACAAGCAGACAGCTGCAGTGTTTACATTTAGTGTACTGTGTCCTCGGCACAGTGTGCACCTAAAGCTACCTGAAGAAAATTTGTGGTGTTCTTCTGATCCTATTAGTACCACAGGCAGGCAGCTACATTATTTACAGTTAGTGTACTGTGTCCTCTGCACAGTGTGCACCTAAAGCTACCTGAAGACAATTGTTGGTGTACTTCTGATCCTATTAGTACCACGGGCAGGCAGCTACAGTATTTACAGTTAGTGTACTGTATCTTCTGCACATTGTGCACCTAAAGCTACCCGAAGAAAATTGGTGGTGTTCTTCTGATCCTATTAGTACCACAGGCAGGCAGCTACAGTATTTACAGTTAATGTACTGCATCCTCTGCACAGTGTGCACCTAAAGCTACCTGAAGACAATTGCTGTTGTTCTGATCCTATAAATACCACGGGCAGGCAGCTACAGTATTTACAGTTAGTGTACTGTGTCCTCTGCACAGTGTGCACCTAAAGCTACCTGAAGAAAATTGGTGGTGTTCTTCTGATCCTATTAGTACCACAGGCAAGCAGCTACAGTATTTACAGTTAGTGTACTGTGTCCTCTGCACAGTGTGCATCTAAAGCTACCTGAAGAAAATGGTGGTGTTCTTCTGATCATATTAGTACCACAGGCAGGCAGCTGCAGTATTTACAGTTAATGTACTGCATCCTCTGCACAGTGTGCACCTAAAGCTACCTGAAGACAATTGCTATTGTTCTGATCCTATAAATACCACGGGCAGGCAGCTACAGTATTTACAGTTAGTGTACTGTGTCCTCTGCACAGTGTGCACCTAAAGCTACCTGAAAAGAATTGCTGGTGTTCTCATATTAATAATACTACAGGCAAGCAGTTGGTTCTGCTAGCTGCAGTATCAGTATATATACACATCCCAGCTTTGTGCAGCTACATCTCACTGCAGGCCATTAGTGGTCTGGAAGGCCAACAAGGAGAGGCAGATAGTCACAAGCCAATTAAAGAGGGCAAGCAGACTCCAGTATTTACAGTTAGTGTACTGTATCCTCTGCACAGTGTGCATCTAACGCTGCCTGAAGAAAATTTGTGGTGTTCTTCTGATCCTATTAATACCACGGACAGGCAGCTACAGTATTTACAGTTAGTGTACTGTGCCCTCTGCACAGTGTGCACCTAAAGCTACCTGAAGAAAATTGGTGGTGTTCTTCTGATCCTATTAGTACCACAGGCAGGCAGCTGCAGTATTTACAGTTAAAGTACTGCATCCTCTGCACAGTGTGCACCTAAAGCTACCTGAAGACAATTGCTGTTGTTCTGATCCTATTAATACCACGGGCAGGCAGCTACAGTATTTACAGTTAGTGTACTGTGTCCTCTGCACAGTGTGCACCTAAAGCTACCTGAAGAAAATTGGTGGTGTTCTTCTGATCCTATTAGTACCACAGGCAGGCAGCTACAGTATTTACAGTTAGTGTACTGTGTCCTCTGCACAGTGTGCATCTAAAGCTACCTGAAGAAAAATGGTGGTGTTCTTCTGATCATATTAGTACCACAGGCAGGCAGCTGCAGTATTTACAGTTAATGTCATGCATCTTCTGCACAGTGTGCACCTAAAGCTACCTGAAGACAATTGCTGTTGTTCTGATCCTATAAATACCACGGGCAGGCAGCTACAGCATTTACAGTTATGCCGCGTACACACGGTCGGACTTTTCGTCTACAAAAGTCCGACAGCCTGTCCGACATACTTCCGACGTACCTTCGGCGGACTTGCGGCAGACTTTCTTACGAACGGACTTGCCTACACACGACCATACAAAAGTAAGACAGCCTAGTACGCGGTGACGTACACCAAGTCCGACGAGACTATAAAACGGAAGTTCAATAGCCCGTACGACACCCTTTGGGCTCCTTCTGCTAATCTCGTGTTTATCTCGTGTTAGTAGAAGTTTGGTGAGAGACGATTCGCGCTTGTGAGACTCGTATTTTTCAGTTCGTTTTAACTGTTGTTCAGTCTGTGCTTGTGAGGTTTGTATCTGCTTTTCAGTGCGTTTGGTCAGTTGGCATTGAGAAATCTTTGTTTTATTGGCCGCTCGTTCCTGATTTTCAGGTCGTTCTTCACAGGCCTTGCTGTTCTTCAGTGCGTTCTGTTTAGTGCGTTCTGACCAGCCGACCGTTTTGAAACCATGTTACCTGTACGTACTCGTCGTCGAGCTCGTGCATTGTATGTGCTTGGTGCTGTAGTTTATTCTTCAGCCCAAGACCAGTCCATGAACAGGGCGAGGAGGAGTTCATGGACCAAGAATTGGTTGCTTCAGCGTGACCAGTTCTGTCACATGCCTTTGCTCCGTGAGATCCGTGAGAATAATCCTGAGGATTTCAGGAACTTTCTCCGGATGACGGACCCCGTTTTTGACCGTTTGTTGGCTTTGCTGACCCCCTATATCAGCAGGCAGGATACCTGCATGAGGCAAGCCATCACTCCGGAGCAGAGGCTGGTCGCTACCTTGCGGTATTTGGCCACAGGGAGAAGCCTGCAGGACCTTAAGTTCTCGACAGGCATCTCCCCCCAGGCTCTGGGGATCATTATCCCAGAGACCTGTTCTGCCATCATCCAGGTCCTGCAGAAGGACTATATTAAGGTAAGATATTTTTCTTTTATTAGCATCACATGTTCTTTTATGTAATCTTTGATAATGTAATGTATTTCTTGCTTCAAACACTACTTACCATCATTGCAATATAGTGTGAATGTCCCCTTTTTATCCTCACACATGCTGGATTTTTTTCCTGTTATTTTTTGTCATGCATGTATATTTTCCTTCAATAACCTTCCCAGCATGAAGTGATGGGAACATATCCACCTAGTCTACTCATCCACCCACCCCCACCTAAACTCAGTCCAAATAGTGTGCTGCTAATTAGCAATTATCTTGATTTCCCAACCCCCCCACCCACCCCCACCTAAACTCAGTCCAAATAGTGTGCTGCTAATTAGCAATTATCTTGATTTCCCAACCCCCCCACCCACCCCCACCTAAACTCAGTCCAAATAGTGTGCTGCTAATTAGCAATTATCTAGATTTCCCAACCCCCCCACCCACCCCCACCTAAACTCACTCCAAATAGTGTGCTGCTAATTAGCAATTATCTAGATTTCACAACCCCCCCCACCCTCGTAAAAATTTGCTTGAATGTTCTGTGGTGTTGATTTGTCTAAAGCAAATATATGTTGCAGTTTGCAAAATGCATGTGCACTCTACAAGTGCATTTGTTCCAGTGCTTTAGTAAATGAGCAGAAGCTCTGCTGATTTCCATCATCAAATCATATGCAAGCCTCAAAGTGTTTTCATTAATTGCCCTTGCCTGTGATTGTGTACTCCTTGCAACATGAATGCCTTTTTACATTACCTCATTTACTGTAAGCTGGTTAGCAACTGCACCTGCAGAGTGCGACAACTGCAGTCTTGTAGCCTTTTTAGTCCCTAAATTCCTGCGTGTCCTAAAAGTAATCTTTTTTAGGGATTTCACAACCCCCTAAAATGTAATCAATGTTCCATCAGAGGGGGTGAGCAATCTGATAAGTGTGCCTTTCCATATTAGTTATTCCAGAAGAATTAAATTATTTAATGTTATACTGATGCTGGGGAATAATGTTTTTAATTGTCTAATTTTCTTGCAATGTTAGCTTCCAAATTAATTGATTTTGGTTTTCTTGTTTGATTCCCCAGTTTCCTTCAACG
The DNA here is from genome assembly GCF_042186555.1 of Aquarana catesbeiana. Lineage (NCBI taxonomy): Eukaryota > Metazoa > Chordata > Amphibia > Anura > Ranidae > Aquarana > Aquarana catesbeiana. The sequence goes on from NC_133329.1 coordinate 155,044,167, forward strand.
CCACAGGAATGGCAGACTGTGGCATCCCATTTTGCCAGCCGTTGGGACTTTCCCAATTGTGGAGGGGCTATAGATGGGAAACATGTCCACATTGTGCCACCACCCCATTCGGGGTCATACTATTTTAATTATAAGGGGTTCCACAGTATTGTTTTAATGGCGGTGGTGTCGGCACACTATGATTTTTTATATGTGGACGTGGGGAAGAATGGCCGGATGTCGGATGGAGGAGTATTTGCCCAGACGGAGTTCTGCCAGCGTCTCCAGAGTGGTGGCCTGGGATTGCCACCTGATGCGGATAACGTGGAAGGACTCCCCTTTGTCTTCATTGCCGATGAAGCCTTCGCTCTCAGCAAGCACCTCATGAGGCCATTCCCCCAAAGAGCCCTCACCCCGGAGAGGAGGGTTTTTAATTACCGGCTGGCCAGAGCTAGAAGAGTGGTTGAGAATGCGTTTGGAATTCTGGCCAGCCGGTTCCGCCTGTTTCAAACAGCCATTAATTTGGCGGAATACAAACTTAATTTTATCATTTTATCGTGCTGCATTCTGCACAACTTTTTAAACAAACATTCTCCGAATTATATAGGCACAGTTGGGCCTGAGGCCGGACAAATAGATGCCAACCTTACGGGCCTGGATACTGTCCGTACTGGCTTGGCCCCCCAAAGTGCCCGTCAAGTTAGACAGCAATATGTTAATTATTTTATGGGTAGGGGGGCCATTGCAATGGGCCAGGATATATAATTTTTTACAATAAAAAAAATATTGAGGAAATCTTGCATTATATTTATTGCTTGCCTTTCTTTTGGGCTGTCTCCTAGGTTATGGTCGAGCAGTTGTAGTGCCAACTGTATTTTAATTTTAAATGTCTAAATAAGCTCCATTGCCACTGTAAACAACTTTTTTACAATTATAACCAAACTGATACTGAGCCTTGAAATAACAAACCACACATTTATTTCATTCCTATAAGGAGATGTTTTTATTAATGGTTGTTATGCATTCAGTTCTGCATTTAGTATAAAATGTTCATAGACAAAAATATAATGATATCTTAATAATGTAGAAAAATATAATTATATTTAAATATTTCTACCTAATCCACAAAAAAATATTTTTGGCTTTTTGATTTTCGCAAACAGGCTTTTTTTGTTTTTTTTTGAAAATCAAGTTTTGTTATTTTTTTTGTTTTTTAAAATCAAGTTTTATTTTTTTTGGTTTTTTAAAATCAAGTTTTATTTTTTTTGTTTTTTTTTTAAAATCAAGTTTTGTTATTTTTTTTGTTTTTTTAAAATCAAGTTTTATTTTTTTTGGTTTTTTAAAATCAAGTTTTATTTTTTTGTTTTTTTTTGAAAATCAAGTTTTGTTATTTTTTTTGGTTTTTTAAAATCAAGTTTTATTTTTTTTGTTTTTTTTTGAAAATCAAGTTTTGTTATTTTTTTTGTTTTTTTAAAATCAAGTTTTATTTTTTTTGGTTTTTTAAAATCAAGTTTTATTTTTTTGTTTTTTTTTGAAAATCAAGTTTTGTTATTTTTTTTTTTGGTTTTTTAAAATCAATTTTTTTTTATTTTTTTTGGTTTTTTAAAATCAATTTTTTTTTATTTTTTTTGGTTTTTTAAAATCAATTTTTTTTTATTTTTTTTGGTTTTTTGAAAATCAAGTTTTGTTATTTTTTTGGTTTTTTAAAATCAATTTTTTTTTATTTTTTTTGTTTTTTTAAAATCAATTTTTTTTTATTTTTTTTGGTTTTTTGAAAATCAAGTTTTGTTATTTTTTTTGGTTTTTTAGGTATTTACGAGAAACAGCCCTCCTTTTTTAAATTAGGTTAAACAGCCATTTATGTTCAGCCAAAAAAAGAAAGAGAAGGCCCAGAATGGGGTCAGCAAAACAGGAAATGAAGGACATGATTGATGTTTTGGGGTTTAAAAAAGGGCATTTAGATTCGACCCAAAACATCAATCATGTCCTTCATTTCCTGCTGCATACGATCCAGCCGATTACGCATTTCATCGATGTCTTTATTCCAGGCCATTATTTGACCAATTAGCCGTTGGGCACTTTCAGAGGTGAAATAGTCACTTCTTGTTGTACCTAAAGTGAAATGAAACCAAAAAATGTCTTTAGAAATATGCACACATACATAGTTTACCTTACCATAATAAAGCTGTTGTCTCAGACACTGACCTGGTGGGGTGCCCATGTAGCATAATTCCTCCACATCCTCGGGGGTGGTGCTGTTGCTTGAATCAAGCACAACCAGATCCCCTAAAATAGAGTAGACAAATTACATTAAACAAAAGGCAGCCATGCATAGATTAACGTAAGCTGGTGTGTCAGACACTCACCTGGTGGGGTGCCCATGTCGCCCACCTATCCTTCCTCCACATCCTCAGTGGGACTTGGGCTGATTTCCCAATCATGTTTGGCTTGGGGTGGACTGTCTTCTTGTTGGCTGAGTGATTTTTCCCCTATGTGAAACAAAAAATTATTATTCTACTTAGCACACAGATATTTTAGTACATAGTAATTTTCCAACATTTGTAGTGAAGTGGTTTGTGTAGAGTTCCTATTTTACCTCAATATTTAAAATTATAAAGACATATCGGATAGATAGATATCAATATCTCAAAATATAGTTAATAATCTTTTGATCTCTCTCTCTCTATATCTGGAACAAAATCTCTAAATATCTAACTAAATGTAAAGAAAAAAAATAAAGATAACTTAAAATATTCAAAAAGAATGTTTTACATTTCTATACACTATCTATCTACCTATCTCTATATTTCTCTCTCTCTCTCTCTATATATCTATATATATATCTATATCTATATCTATATATATATATCTATATATATATATCTATATATATATATATAGATATATATATATAGATCTATCTATAGATATGTAACGAGGTTTATTAAAAGATCGTTTAAAACGATGAACAAAAAATCGTATAGGAAGGAAAAGCACATGGAGCAGTATACAAGGTAATAAACACAAGAGAAAAACACGACAAGTACTTACTTTTTTTAAGAACTTTCCGGATACGTCGGTATTGATCCGGCTCCCTGAGTTTCAGGTCAGACCATCTTTTTCTCAGTTGATCTCTGGAGCGCTGGACCCCAAAAGATGCCTGCAAAGTGTCCACGACCTTCGCCATTATTTTGGCCTTGCGCAAATTTGGCCGTGCGTACGGCCCATACTTCCCATCATAGTCGTCTTTGTGAAGAATGGCCACCATCTCCACCATCTCTTTAAAACTCATATTAGAGGCCTTAAATCTAGGCCTCATAGATTTGGTTGACGTTCCAGCCTCCGGGCTGTCTCCACTACCTGAGGTCGTCAACATTTCAGGTGTCTCCGCCATTATTTAACTCCACTACGCGCCGTAACAAAAAATGGGCGGAGAACATGAGTTAAAATCGAACGTCAGGGGCGGGCGACGCAGGCGGAGTTTCACACATGCGTAGTGTATAAAGAGGGGCCTTGCGCACGTGTCGTACGTACGTTCTGTGCGTCGAATTAGGGGGCGGAGAACATGAGTTAATTTCGAACGTCAGGGGCGGGCGACGCAGGCGGAGTTTCACACATGCGTAGTGTATAAAGAGGGGCCTTGCGCACGTGTCGTACGTACGTTCTGTGCGTCGAATTAGGGGGCGGAGAACATGAGTTAATTTCGAACGTCAGGGGCGGGCGACGCAGGCGGCGTTTCACACATGCGTAGTGTGTAAAGAGGGGCCTTGCGCACGTGTCGTACGTACGTTCTGTGGTAGGTGATAGTGGACCAGGACGTTACAAAACGAAGGTAATTTTAGATATATATTTTTTGGGTTTTATGGTCATGACTTTGTAGCAAGCGGCCTATATGGCTTGATAGATTGATGAGGCCTACATAGGGAGAAGATGATGAGGGGTTAGCAGAAACCTATAATAAAAGTGTTTTTTGTCTTGTGACTTCATCTTTTCCAGATATAATGAATCCCCTATTTAAGGATCCAGAGTTCCTTACAGCTTTTATTTCTAAATATCGAGAGATGAGGAATTTGTGGGAGGTGAAACACCCTCAGTATTATGCAAAGCATGTGAGGAAGTCAACGCTGGAGAGACTTCTGTCCTTTGTCCAGGCGACCATCCCGGAAGCAACAATGGAGACATTGCTCAAGAAAATTGGGGTCTTGAGGAACATGTATAAGAGGGAGCATAAGAAGATCCAGGAATCAAGGAGATCAGGAGCATCAGCAGATGATGTTTATGTACCCAGGCTGTGGTACTACAATCAACTCCATTTTCTGGATGACCAGAATGAAGCCAGGCCATCACTTTCAACCCTTCCCTCCACCCTTCCCTCCACCCTTCCCTCCACCCCAGCAGAGGCTGATGAGGAGCAAGCTGGGTCTTCCATCCTGGATGAACCAGATATGACCATCTGGAGTCAGGTAAATTATTTTAACAAATATTTACTGTACTAATATTAATGATGTTAACTGGATGTTATAATTGTCTAAAATAATTTGTCACTCAAAATTGTGTATACATATCAATTGACAGTAGTGGCTAAATATGTTTGGCACCTGCTTGAAATAATTAGGGTGTCTGATTAGACTCTTTTATTAAAGAGATGTATTCACATTGAATTTGCTATTCATGAGAAGCAAACTGTGTGTCATTGATGAACCCAAAAAAATATACTCAAACTATTGTCCTTTTTTTATACACAGGATGAGTCCATCCAGGAGGAATGTGGGGAAAGTGGCAGGCAGGAGGAGACCGGGCCCATGGACAGCCTGGAGGAGGCCGGATTCACCATCATCCTGGAGGAGGCTGGGCCCAGTGTCAGGCAGGAGGTGGCTGCTCCCAGTGAGGTGGCTGCTCCCAGTGAGGTGGCTGGGCCAAGTGAGGTGGCTGGGCCCCGTAGGAGCCTGACCGAATCCCAAGTGCCTCCCCTCCACCTTCCCAAAAAAAGGGCCAGGAAGGGGATGGTCACACAGGACGCATCCCTGCGCCTCATGCAAGAGGCCACCCGTTTTTTAAGGAGCCCCCCCGAAGCGGAAGAATCCTATGGCTGCTACTTAGCCAGCAGGCTTCTTCAGATGGATTGGGAGCAGCGCCTCATTTGTGAGCGCCTATTTGGGGAAACAATCCATAAGGGGCTGCAGGGCACGCTAACACAAAACACCCAACTACATGAGGCAGCCCCCCCTCCTCTTCCTCCTCCTCCTCCTCCTCCTCCTCCTCCTCCTGCCACAACTGAAACACCAGAGCCACAGCCTCAAAAGAAGGCTACAGGGAAGGCTGCAGGGCAGCGTGGAGGAAAGGCTGCAGGGAAGAGAAGAAAGTGATGACCTGGGTTCAGTCTGGTCTGACAGAAGACGCAGGCTGTTGTAGGACCACAGTCTGGGGACATCTAGATCATCTGCTGGTGCTGTTGATCTCTGGGATTCTTGGACCAGATTGTGCTCCCTCTTATATGGACTCCGCAAGATCCCAATTTTCTTGTACACCGACTTTTTCCAGCGTTGACTTCCTCTTTATTTTATTTTGACCATGAATAAATGGATCTTTTTTGAGTTTAGCAAAAGACTTTATGTGTTTTCTTTTAAATCATTGATTTTACACACAATGTTAAATTAACAAGGGACAACAATCTCATTGAGTTTGGAAAAAACACACCAAAAATACATGACTAATGTTAATAATGTTCAAGTGGTAAGTCTTGAAAATAAAAAAATTTACATAACCAAAAACGGTGCTTTGGGTTAACTTTATCTAAAAACTAAAAAATAATCACTATAAAAAAAAAAAAGAATAATGGGTTCTTTGTGGTAACTTTACATACCTAAAAAAAAAAAAAAAAAGGGGAAAAAGTATTATTAGTATGGAAACATTGTTTTTAAAATGCATACTATATCATTCATGAGATCAAAGAGAAAAAGAATCCAGAAATCAGTTTGGGAGAACTCTGATTATGAACAGCAAAACACCTTCGTTCTTTAGAGCATTCGTAAAGAAGAAATAAAATGCGCTGCATTCAACGATCACAGATTTTGCAGTGTGATGAATGTGCTACCTACAATACGAACACTAGTTTTACTAGACCGAGTGCTTCCGTTTAGTTTTTGCTTATGAGCATGCGTCGTTTTTTTGTCCGTCGGACTAGCATACAGACGAGCGGACTTCGGGGTCCGTCGTAGTTACGACGTAAAGATTTGATGCATGTTTCAAATCTAAAGTCCGTCGGATTTGAGGCTAAAAAAGTACGTTGAAAGTCCGGAGAAGCCCACACACGATCGGATTACCAGCCAGCTTTAGTCCGTCAGCGTCCGTTGGACTTTTGTAGACGAAAAGTCCGACCGTGTGTACGCGGCATTAGTGTACTGTGTCCTCTGCACAGTGTGCACCTAAAGCTACCTGAAAAGAATTGCTGGTGTTCTCATATTAATAATACTACAGGCAAGCAGTTGATTCTGCTAGAAAGAAGAAAGAAGAAGCATTTAAATAAAGGAATTGTCAAAACCTGTCTCTTGTCATTTTTAACACTTTTTTTAGTGAAATGGTAAGGGTACAAGTACCCCCTTACCATTTCACACAGGGGGAGGGCCGGGATCTGGGGGTCCCCTTGTTAAAGGGGGCTTCCAGATTCCGATAAGCCCCCTGCCCGCAGACCCCCACAACCACCGGCCAAGGTTGTGGGGATGAGGCCCTTGTCCTCATCAACATGGGGACAAGGTGTTTTGGGGGGCTACCCCAAAGAACCCTCCCAATGTTGAGGGCATGTGGCCTGGTACGGTTCAGGAGGGGGGCGCTCTCTCGCCCCCCCTCTTTTCCTGTGGCCTGCCAGGTTGCATGCTCAGATAAGGGTCTGGTATGGATTTTTGGGGGGACTCCTCACCATTTTATTTTTTTGGCCGGGGTTCCCCTTAATATCCATATCAGACCTGAAGGGCCAGGTATGGAATTTAGGGGGACCCCCACGACATTTTTTTTTTTTTAATTTTGGTTCGGGGTTCCCTTGTGGGGAATTCCCATGCCGTTTTTATCAATGAACTTTTATGTGTATTGTAGGATCGGCAATTCATTGATAGCCGCGAGTAGTTTAAATTACGTTTTTTCCTTTGAAATGTCAGTTTGCTGTCAGACTGTTCTAAACACGGGAAACATGCGCCCCTTTACAGGCATACTATAGACACCCCCCAGGTACGAAATTTAAAGGAATATTACACTTTTATTGTTTCACTTTAAGCATTATTAAAATCACTGCTCCCAAAAAAATGGCCATTTTTAAAACTTTTTTTGCATTGATCCATGTCCCCTGGGGCAGGACCCAGGTCCCCAAACACTTTTTATGACAATACCATGAATATAAGTCTTTAAAATTAGCACTTTTGATTTCTCCCATAGACTTTTAAAGGGTGTTCCGCAGCATTCGAATTTGCTGCGAACACCCCAAATTGTTTGCTGTTCGGCGAACTTGCGAACAGCCGATGTTCGAGTCGAACATTAGTTCGACTCAAACTCGAAGCTCATCCCTAGTGAGGGACCCAGACGGCTGAGATACAGCATGCTGTATTCAATGTCCTTTTCGCGTAGGCACTTACGGACGTCATTGAAGGACTTCCTCTTGCGCCGATTCCAAGTCAGGCGGGCCGCAGCGCTCCTCCGCTGGCATAGGAAAGTGTGGTGGGCTGGAGGCTTCACTAGGCTGCCCTAGGCCTAACTAGGTCGCGGCCGTGACGGGCGATTACAGCGGCCCCACGAACCATCGGGCTCCGTCAAGCACCTGGAGGGGTTGGCCAGATGATGAGGGGGTCCCCTACCTCTCTACCAGGCCAGGATCAACTCCTTCCAGCTGGATGTAATTCGGGAAGATGGCGGCGGGCACTGTTGTGAGGGATCGGTGGTTCCCTGGGAGATCACGGGCCCAATTCTCATAATATAGGCACAGGCAGCAGCAGATGGTGTAGGAGAAACCGTCAGGCATGCAGTTTGGCTGTTTTTCGGTGGTTAAAGGCACGGATGGCTGAGAATGGGTTTCAGGATACCCGGAGCTCCTCTCCAACACGTCCGCCGCCGCTCACATCTGGACACGCCCCCACAAGAGTGTGTTTATTGCACATATTCATTAATTATAGTTTTATAAGAACAGTGCACAACTTTTGAGATTATAATTTATACAGTATGTCGCTAAGCCAAGTATTAGTTTTATTTGTGCTTTCTACATAGGTTTATTTTCTCAGTTCCTTATTGTAGCCATGTTGTTGAAGCTAGTAACATACAATCCGCCAAATCACCCCGCTGCCAGACTTCATACATCACTTCCAGAGACAATGAACAGTCTTTTGCTGGTTTTGTTTTTGTTGTTTTATTAGGGGGTACAACTTGGATAGGGATAGGAATATGGGATGCCCATAGGATTTGTTATTGCCATCATATTTATAATTTAAGCACAAAAGCACAATGTTAGAGCCAGAAGATTAGATGCGCACGAACATTAAATGTAAATCTCCTCCTGCACCTCCATGCAGACTGTTGCTTCTCCTGCATCTCCATGCAGACTGTTACTCCTCCTGCACAAACTTGCTTCCTTCTACCCACACTGGTTTCCTCCTGCACACACTTGTAGTTACTGAAATTAAGTATGTCACATCTTCTTCTAATGGGTAATAGGGGTCCACTCTGAATAAGTCCCTTTACAGGCTCTGGCTGCTCGCTGCTACTAGGCCTGAGGCCTGCAGAACCTCTCCCCGGAGGCCTAGTAGTTTAAAAGCATTACTTTAGGTGGTGGACAACTGTTCCCAGCTAGCCCAACTTGCAAATTATATTTGACACAAATCCCCACAGTCTCTTCTCTGATCCAGGACTCCCCATTATCCACCGTGTGTTTGATGAAGACTCTGCTAATGACCGTGTAAAAGCAGAGTTCCCTCACAGACTTCCTGGAACATCCAGCCCTCCACTCTGGTAACACTCACCGACCCTCCTCAGCCCTGAGTCCTTGATGAGGAACTTGACCAGACCATGCGTTCTGACAGCTTCACCTGCCCCTCTGCTCCAGGAGTTCCCTGACACCAACCATGTGGTGACAGAGACATCGCCAATGACCGTGTAGAGGCAATGTTCCCTCTCAGTTCTCCCTGGGCCTTCTCCTGAGATCGGCGCACCCCCCCCCCAGATGGGGATGGCCTCCTGCTGCTGCCTAGCATTCCATTCCTCACTTCACTCAGCCGAATTCTCCCCCCCCATTGGCATATCACCTCAGCTTATATAGGAGGCCCAATACCAATTGGGGATTGGTCAGGGCTCCCACATGAGCTGCCTGCCACTCCAGTTCCAGGTCCTACCCCTCTTCCAGAATCTTCGCCCTGGAAGCAGGGGAGGCACCCCAGAACTAGAGCACAGGTGGTCACACCTACTGCTACCCTAACTACTCCCAGCCCCCAGATCAAAACAGACAGGCCTAGCTTGCAGAATAGGCCTGCCTAAATTTGCCTGTGCTGAAAATCCTAGTAAAATAACCCTTACTAGCACCTACCTATTGGTAGAGGGTGCTACATTATAATAAGACTTTTGTCTCTGGGACTGTACACCTATTATACCTTATTGAGGTAAGCATGAATGTATATGCTGAATGATTCTGCCCCAGAAAATGTACCACTTGGTGTTTTTAAGAAGCCTATTCTGAGAGAAAGGTGGAGAATGCCACTGATGACCCTCTTTATAGTTGCTTTGGATCAGGGACTCACAAAGTGTTTTTAGCTATTGGATAAGCATGACATCCAAGCAGCTAGTATTCTCAGAAGGAGAGGTCTACAATGGAAGCCTGCAATTGACTTTCAGCAATGAAAATAAAAAGTACCTTTCAACATTTCCACGAGGCACAGGTGAAGTCACCATGCCTCACCGCTGCCTCCTATGAAGAATGTGCTCCAGGCTTTTGTAGGAGTGTAGTCGCATGAGATTTTGAGTGCCCAGTTTACTTTAAAAGCAGCAGTGAGAACAATACAAAACCCCCCAGAAGTATTAGGAGGCAGGGTTAAAGTAGGTATTTTTCTTCCTGGAAGGTTCGCTTTTGTTTTTTCAAGAGAAGTATGCTTTAACAACTGGTAAATATCAGTAGATCGTCATCTTATAGTCAGCTCTATAATCTCCTATAATATTTTAAATACTTTATTCTATTCTGAGAAAAGTTTGTTTTAAGCAAAAAAAAAAAAGTAAAAGTAAATCTCTATATATTGGAAAGAACACAATACAATGCAAATGGAAAAAAATCAATTCTTTACTTTGGAAACACAAATGGCCTGTCCTACATGCAGATAATTTATATAATGCATATAATTGTTTCCAGGTTGCACAGAAACTTAAAACGATCAGCAGTAGAAACAAATGATGTGGTCCTTGAAAACTGATGGCTATTCATGAAAGTGAATAGAGAAACCAAATTTGTAAAGCTATTGTCTACTGAAAATAAAACACTGCTGAAGACAAATAGAATGTATATTTAAATCTATTAAAAACAGAAAAATCTGAAAGCCTTAACAAAAGAATAAAGGAATAATTTCCCTAAAAATTCTAGTATCAATATAAGGCTTCCTAACACTTGCTTACTTTGGAGGTACAAAGGCCACTGAACATTAAAACATTCCAGTTCCTTTTGACACAATAACATCACCATGTTTTCTCACATTTAACCTTAAACACATCATTAAAATAGTGAGCGTCTGTAGGTACAATATTTTTTAAGCATGGTCTTTGAAGGCTGTCAATGCTCACTGTGGTTCTCACTCATTTATCACAGTGTCTAAGTAGCTGCACTAAAAATAATAGCTGAAGGATAAAAAGGAGAATATCCTCTAAGTTGAGACATTTCAATAAATCAAGTCAAACTTACTTTAAGATGCAGCAAGGTATACTGTCTGCAACCCTTAACCTTCATATAGTTTATTTGCTCTGTGTTGGGCACAGGGGTTTCTAATATATACTGGATTTCATGTAGGAAAAGTATATGTAAAAAAAAGTCTTCTTGTACACAACAGCCAGTTTAACTCAGATTCTTAAGACAAGAATTCTTCACACCCTAAAAGCAGAACTCTGCAGAGTAGGGGTGAGCTGTTGTCAAAATGTGAAAATACGCACAGCATACTTGCAAGTACTCTATGTGCATACTTACACATTATGGCATGCGTACCTACTATCAGCGATGACAACCATAGGCTTGCTGTAGTCCTGCTGCAAAATCGGTATTTTCATATCGGGACACCACAGGTTGTGGTGGCCTAAAATGTTTGTGAAAAAAACTAAAAGATAAATAAAAGCAACAGAAGTTTTCTACCTTCCACCCTTGTTGCAGATTTATTAATTGTTAATATAGACAGGTTACTTGAAATTAACCCAAACAGCAACATTGTGTTAAATTAAAAGTAATACTTTCATGCATCTGAATGTAATACACTGTACAGTTTTTTGAATGCTTTCTTAAACATACAACTACATTCATACTATTCTCCTCTTATTATATTACCAGCGTTGTCCTGAAGGTTCCTAAATAAAGTTATATTCACTGTCATTCATGCAGGCATACTTAAATACATACAGATGTAGCACCTTGTAGTTTAGGCAGGAAGCTCCTCACAAATTTACTTGCCAGGAGTAGTATACCCTTCTTGATTGATAGAGATCTATTGATTTCTCCCTAAGTTTGGCCTTGTTGCACTTTTCTCTTCTACCACTAGGTGGCCAGGTACTTGGTGGTACTAGATATGAGAAGGGCAACCCAAGGTCAGGTTATCGGTATATGGGGTATCTCAGCCAATGGGCAGGGGTTTTCTTGAATCCCTTGGCCTGCTAGGAGAGCATATATATTCAGATGGAGTCAGGTGATCTATGTTCTGTGCCACCTGGACGGTTGTCTGGGTGGATGTGTGTTGTGTGCCCTGGGCTGCTAGGCCGGAGATTGGGCCTATCCCGGGGGCACCTGGCTGCTAGGTTGTGTGAGGGCCTACTAGTAAGCAGGAGCAGTAAGAGAGCAGCGCAGGGTTAGGATTGCGGCTTGCAGTCCAACCAGAAGTCACGGTCCTGTCGGCCGGAAAACCTGTCAGTGGTTGGAGGTAGAAGGGAAGCTGTCGCCACAAAGGGACCAACCATTTTATTACCAGGGACCACAGTGAGTAACTGAAGCAAGTACCGGAGCAGCATTCTCACCGAACGGGCATGGTGGAGAATCAGGAAACTTCAGGTGGGGATCAAGTCAGGGACCCAACCAGCGGAGGTGATGCCTGCAGAGCAGCCTTGTGTGTCAAGCTAGGGACAGAGCCAGTCAGGGGTGAAGCTTGAGAAGTATCTGGAGTGCCAAGCTAGAGACCCAGCAAGGAAGCGTGGGTGACGCTTGAGGGAGATACCACCGCAAAGATTTGAGGAGCTCAACTAGGATTCAGAGTTAGTGAATCAGAGGGTCTAGTGAGAGACCGGGAGCTCAAGTGTTGAAGAACTACAGGAGGCAGTTGTAGTGAAGCTGAAGGAATTGTTAAAGATTATAGGAAACAGCATTCCTGCATGTTCAGACGTGTTGCTTTGCTGGAGCCTCTCCCTGCACAGCTGTCCTCCTATTGAAGTCTTGGAGTCTGCCTATTGAATTTACAACTACTTAAGGGTGTCCTGGCCCTAACCCTCCTTCTCCCCCAAAAATATAAAAAGGACTGTTAAGAGAGATAAAACCTCTTTTACATCCAAGAAGTGTCTGGCGACCTAATCACTTTGTCCACCTTGCACCCACTATGCCTCACAACCCACCACATACAAAAGGATGTCAGCTATCTTTGGCCTGGAAAGTTCTCATTAGACTGGACAAGGCCAGAGACCTTGCTACATTTGGCCCCCAACGTGGGGCTAAGGCGTTGTCCTTGCAGCAGTCACTTATAGCAACCGGCTTCAGCTCCATCGGGATTTCATCTGGCTCCGTGGGAAGGTGGCAAGTAACATTTACCCTTCTTATAGACTGTGTTGTCGTGTGTACTATTAATGTGGGGAAGATGCACCAAGTCTCATTGCTCGGGGGAGAAGATCAGACTGGTCTTTTGACATTTCCCGCCAGCGCTGTGTGTTAATACAGGCTTCACAATGAACTCCATTACAGTTTTGGCGCACCACAGCAAGAAGAAAGCGAGCACCACAGTTCCCAAAGAACCTTTGCACCAATCCGTTGGCAGGGGGAGGAGACTCCGCTCTGCAGAGGAGGATAAGGAAGTGCTGCCACGTGTGTCTGATTGTGGGTTAGTGAAGGAGACGGTGCAGTTCGTGAGTGAGATGGCGGATTGGCGAAAGTACGCTCCAGGTGTCTGTTTCGGTCCGAGTGATGGAAAACCTGTCCTGACTGACACCGGAGTGCGGTCCACACCGAATGGCAAGCTTGCCCTATATACGGCTGGAGGTTACGAGTCTCTAGGACTGATTTGTGGAAAGTGTTCTGGCTTGACCACGCAGTTGAGGCCTTGGATCGTCTGTGGATGCTGTGGAGAGTATCTGTTTGAGGTTGTCCCTCCAACTCTACCTCCGCGGATCCAAGTCAATTGGGATAAGAATGTTGCCATCCCATCGGAGAGTGATGCCCCAGGCCCATCAGTTGTCACCCAGGTCATGCAGGAAGCTGCTACCCTTGCCTCAACGACTACCCCAAGACCCAGTGCACCGATCGCTCCTAGAGGCCCACCTACTCGCACTGATATCTGAGCCATCCAAGAGAAAAGCACCAGGGCCAGGTAAGTCAGCGAGAAGTGAGAGTGGTGTGCCAGTGGGGGAAGTGATACCAGTGGCTGTGAAAGGGGATGTCATAGAGGTGCCATTTAAGACGCGAGCCAAGAGCAATTATATCCAGGCCAAAGAGTGCTCGACCATCTCAGATTCAGACATTCCGTCTGATGGACTATCGGAAATCTTCTCGGACACTTTGTCTTACTCAGAGAAGTCGGGAGAAAGTGACTCGATGTGTCCCCAAAGCTCGGCCTACTATGCCTATACCTAGCCCAAAAGCCGATCGTAAGCCAGATATGGTTGCTGGGTGTTCAGTCCTGCGTGCCCCAGATGCACGTGTTCTACCCGGGTATGGAGACCCTGTGACCCTGCCTCAGCTGTCAAAAATACAGCGTATAATTATAAAGAAAGTGGCAAAAGACTACGGGTGAATTCCTTCAGATCCCTCTCAAGACTGACTTTCTGAAGTTGTCACTGAAGATGTCAGGGAAATACCTCTCAGTGCTAAATACCTGGGGCTGCGGCTGTAAAATTAATCTGGACAGTGTGATCCTCCGCAGGCCAGACAAGAAAGATACTAAATATTATGTTGTCACTGTAAATGCCAAGGGAGAAGATTTAACACTACCAGATCCCAGATATTATTGGTGAAGTCTCATCAACGTGATACCAGTACCTTGTGGATTACAAATATGGGTTGTGTGATGTCGTTAGCCCTGGGCTGCTAGGTCAGAGATTGGACCTATCCTGGGGGCATCTGGCTGTTAGGCTGTGTAAGGGCCTAGCCAGAAGTAAGAATGCAGCGCAGGGTTGTGATTGCGGCTTGCAGTCCAACCAGAAGTGATGGTTCTACCGGCCGGAGAACCTGTCAGTGGTCAGAGGTAGAAGGGAAGCTGTCACCACAAAGGGACCAACCACCTTATTACCAGGGACCACAGTGAGTAACTGAAGCAAGTACCGGAGCAGCATTCTCACTAAACGGGCACGGTGGAGAATTGGGAAACTTCAGGCGGTGATCATGTCAGGGACCCAACCAGCAGAGGTGACACTTGCAGAGCAGCCGTGTGTCAAGCTAGGGACCAAGCCGGTCAGCAGGGGTGAAGCTTGAGAAGTATCTGGAGTGCCAAGCTAGGGACCCAGCAAGGAAGTGTGGGTGACGCTTGATACCACCGCAAAGATTAAAGGAGCTCAACAGGGATTCAGAGTTTAGTGAGTCTATTGAGAGACTGGGAGTTCAAGTGTTGAAGAACTACAAGAGGCAGTTGTAGTGAAACTGAAGGAACGTTAGAGTTAGGAACTGTTAAAGACTATTGCCATAGGAGACAGCATTCCTGCATGTGCAAACGTGGTGCCTTGCTGGGGCCTTTCCCTGCACAGCTGTCCTCCTAATGAAGTCTCGGAGTCTGCCAGTTGAATTTACAACTACTTAAGGGTGTCCTGGCCCTAACCCTCCTGTCTGGTGCCCAATCACTTTGTCCACCTTGCACCCACTATGCCTCACAACCCACCACATACAGAAGGATGTCAGCTATCTTTGGCCTGGAAAGTTCTCATTAGACTGGACAAGGCCAGAGACCTTGCTACACATTCATATGTAAACTAAACCTTCTAAGGTTAAAAAGTTAAGATTATCTTACATGAATGTATGTAAATCCATCAAATCATGAAAACGTCTTTATAAAGCCGCTGCGTGGAAGGGTCTTGCTTACTCTCTAGAAGTCCTAACAAAACAGTCTAATGAAAAACATTACATTTTAAAAGGCTCACATAGCAATTTTTGAAAAATATAATTAATTCTTTTGCAACTGACCTTTGGATAATGTTCTGAATCTTACCTTTTTGGGCTGAGTAGTATCCTTTTCTTTTTTAAACTGCACATAGGGAACAAAATATGGGCACAAACATATACTCAAAGTTCATGAGAGGATAGAGGATTTGTCAAATTGCATTGCAGACACGTTGAATTAAAAAATCTTCAAATCTTCAAATTGTATCATTACAAGGCATTTTAGCACCAATATTTTCTGTCACTTCTTAAAAGAAAATGCAAAAACATACTTACATACATCCATTTCCAGGGATCCATCCAGTACATTCTAAAGTTTTGTTATAGCTGTGTTATGGATGTATATAGATCTGAGCTGTGTACCTCTAGTATGGCCAATCAAGATCCCAAGTTATAATAAACATACATTATGTAAGGTAAAAGGAACAGGATTTATAAAAGATGTATTGTATCGACTAATAATCTAACCATTGACAGACTAAAGTTTGGAAAGTAATGACCCAAAGGCCTAAGCAACAATAGTTGAGATTCACTTTAGGAGTGTACCATAGTCAAGGCCTTTTACAACAACAATCCTTGATTCCCTTGGACATGCCCTACTATTTACCACATACATCTCACTGTCTGTTGCTGTAAGCTCCCAGAGTGGGATCCTTCCTCTTAAACTCTGTCAACTTAGTGCTGAAAATGGGCATCTGAGGCTCTTAGGGGATCTGGAGATGAGTCCTTCTAATGTGGTGGGCCTAGGACAATTTCCCAATTTTAAATGGTTAAGGTGCTTACAAAAGTGTAATGCCCCGTACACACGGTCGGACTTTGTTCGGACATTCTGACAACAAAATCCTAGGATTTTTTCCGACGGATGTTGGCTCAAACTTGTCTTGCATACACACGGTCACACAAAGTTGTCGGAAAATCCGATCGTTCTAAACGCGGTGACGTAAAACACGTACGCCGGGACTATAAACGGGGCAGTGGCCAATAGCTTTCATCTCTTTATTTATTCTGAGCATGCGTGGCACTTTGTCCGTCGGATTTGTGTACACAGGATCGGAATTTCCGACAACGGATTTTGTTGTCGGAAAATTTTATCTCCTGCTCTCCAACTTTGTGTGTCGGAAAATCCGATGGAAAATGTCCGGTGGAGCCCACACATGGTCCGAATTTCCGACAACACGCTCCGATCGGACATTTTCCATCGGAAAATCCGACCGTGTGTACGGGGCATGAGGCATATAGATATGAGACATCTGCAGTGTTGATAACCTCACATCATTTTAGATCTGAAATATTAACGCTGAGCTCAACTTGGGGTGAAGTAAAATCAAACAAGTTTTACATCTGCTCATCACTAACTGTGCAGGACTCTAGCCTGTACTGGAGCATGGGGAAGGTTTGGTGCTTTGTTGTTTCAGTCTTTATTAATATTTATTAATATTCCTAATGTATCTTTTGTAGTTTGGGGCAGGCATTCAGTTTTTAGCTTCCCTATTTAAAGTGGAGTTCTACCCAAAAGTGGAACTTCCGCTTTAAGGTATCCTGACCCTCTTTTGACCTTTATGTAGCAAATAAAGATTTTCATGGGATTCTGGAGTTGCCGGCTACATCTTTTCTTGGAGCTGCATTTTAAATGGCCGGAGGCCATTTGAGCCAGAGCACCCAGTGAAGGACTCCACCCTTGATCTATGAGGTGTGTTCCCTGTTGTGAGCGCTGTGTGTGTGCTTTGCTTTCCTATCCTGACCCCCTGACATGCCACATTAGGCATGTAATTTTTTTGGGGGGGTGTGTACCTGGTTTTGGCAGGTACCCAGCCCCACTTCTGCCCACGCCACCTAGGCGACTTCTCCCTCCCTGCAATCTTCTGGGACATGTCACAGGTCCCAGAATATTGCCCGGCCATTCACGACGCGCAGTGTGACTTGCGCATGCACAGTGCGCACTTGGCTATGAAGCTGCAAGGTGTCACAGCCAGGTGCCCACAGTAGTGATGCACCTTGGACAGGCGGAGGATAAAACAGAGGCTTCGGTTGGCCTCATCGCTGGACCGTGGGACAGGTGAGTGTCACATAATGATACCTGGTGTAATAGAATAATCCAAAAGAAAAAATAATTATATAGCAAACATGTGTATCATATAACTACATGATCATTGATATGAAAAGTCCAAGAGAAATTGTCAAAGTATATAAAAAAAAAATTGCAAAATAACAGAAAAAATTCAGAAAATATGTATTATAAAACAGTCCATATAGGGTGAATGGAAAACAATCCCACCACCAAAGAGCGTACGTGTACCAAAAATCTTCAGTGATAGCACCTCTGTGTCTGCAAGCAGCTCATCTTAGTGCTGTAAGGTGTACAGCATAGGCTGGTCACAGATCACAGGTAGGCTGATGGATGCAAAGGTGAAGGGATATCCCACATGTAGCTTAGACGGTCCCAATGGTGGATGTTCAAAACGATATAAAAAAAATGCATAAAAAATATATATAGCGTAACTCCGCAATGAACACAAAGGGACAGGGACGGATCATAAGGCAATGCACGCACTTTTTAAAAATGAGCATAGGCACCAATCCTGGTATCCTGGGGAGCAGACAGGTCTTGGAGATAAAGTAGTACCAAGGTAGACTGATGAAAGCGAGGATCTCCTAGAAATGCATCCCTGCAACTGCCACTAGCACAAGGACTGATGTCACTTCCACAAGTGGATCTTCCTCTGACAGAGCTGTGTTTCCTACACTCATGGCCTCAGAATTTTATCATCCATCTAGAATGGTATGATTCGCTTTCCCTGGCCAGGGTTTTGCAATCTGTAAAGGACATCTCTTGCTTGCTATTACTCCTGTCGAACTACATGAACCCTGGACTATTGAACTGACTGAAGTTTTATCAATAAGGGCATACAAACTCAGCGTTCGTGGATTGGTGCCTATGCTCATTTTTAAAAAGTGAGTGCATTGCCTTACGATCCGTCCCTGTCCCACTGTGTTCATTGTGGAGTTACGCTATATATATTTTTTATGCATTTTTTTTATATCATTTTGAACATAATTTTGGACAGTCTAAGCTACATATGGGATATCCCTTCACCTTTGCATCCATCAGCCTACCTGTGATCTGTGACCAGCCTATGCTGTACACCTTACAGCACTAAGTTGAGCTGCTTGCAGACACAGAGGTGCTATCACTGAAGATTTTTGGTACACGTACGCTCTTTGGTGGTGGGATTGTTTTACATTCACCTTATATGGACTGTTTTATTATACATTTTTTCTGATATTTTTTCTTTTGAATTATTCTATTACACCAGGTATCATTATGTGACACTATTTTGATTCCATATATGCACACTTGGTTGTTTTTACCACATACCTTTGCAGTTTCCACCATCACATCCTATTTTAGCCCCTCCCACGCCCCCTTTATCACAGTGCAATTACCAACACTATTTCACCTTCAATTTTTTTCTGCTTGGATCAGAATCACAGGTGTTGCAGCAGTGTCCCTTAGTGCAGACCCTTTGACAGCGCGGGAGTCATCCACATACACATTTCTTGAAGTACTTGAATGACAGTATATTATGTGTCAGACTTGATCAATTGGGTGAACCACTTCTTTCATTGCATCATAGCATGTGGCTCATCTAAAACATTTTAGGTCTACAAAAATTTTTTCCAGCAATTGCTTTCATAAGCAGTGTCATCTGGATGTCTTTTATTAATGTAAAAGTTTGTCCATATATTGGGATTATAAACCTTTCCTTTTAAGAAGACAGCAACTGGAAGTATACCCTTTTCACTAAAGTTCTAAAGTTTGTGAAAGGTTTGAAGCTATCACTGGTAATTAAGGATCAGTAACAGTCATTCAAATAATTACTGAGGTTTGTTAAGGTGATTTTTAAAGATATCCAAAAATGTAAAGATAAGGCAAGGGTAAGTAATTACTTTGCAAGAGAAAACAACTTAATGCAGCAACATTTGAGATCTTCTCCATCTGTGCATGCATAGAAGACCCGTTCTTAATATCCTGTGGAGCGGCTGTCTTTTATGCAGTCTCTCCATGAAAATTAATGGAGATTCTTATGTGCATGTGCTAATGTAGCAGCGCCTAGTCGGGAGACATTTCATGGAGAATGTGTGGATAATAGTTCAGTACAGCACAGTTATCCTAAGTCTTTACTAACTTCCTACAAGGCTAGGTACAACTCCATGCACCCCTGTCAGGTAGGTTCCCAAAGTTCACACCACTCAATGATATATAAGCTTGCTGTCTGTCCCTTGGCTGTCTGTCCCTATATTTTGGAGCAGTACCAGTCCTTGGTTCCTTTCATGAACATATCATACCCCATCTTGCACTTAACATCACGTCGGTATGCTTCTTTTTCCACTGTTCAACAAATCTGAAATATACAGAGTAAAGGTTGTCTCACTTACAGAACAGTCATTTACATTTATATTTACATTGCTTTATGAAGTGCAAATGGAAACTGACTCATATTTTCTCCTCAATGAGTTGTATACCTGATGACACACTCAATATATACAGTATATCCATGACCATTAAAATTTTTACTTCAAGATTTGTAAAAAGGTATCAGTCACATCAGTGAGTTTCACCAGGGGTTTTGTAGGTACCCTTAAATTCAATTTTTGTTCCATAATTTATTTATTTATTTATTTATTTGTAAATTTAGATTACGATTTCTCTTTTTCTGCAGTAGATATGTAATCTGGCGCATAGGGCATATTAGAATACTGCTGGATTTCATAAACTAGTGTCTCCTCCTAAGCCATGACAGATACTACATTCAAATTTTCTAGCATCATTTGCAGGGTATACTATCCTAAACAACATAAAATCCTCATCTTGGTGAAGATTGATGACAAAAATGCATGTTACCTATTTATGAGCAGCATTCTTATGAAAAGTCAGCAGTTTATAGGGCTGCTACCTCTTATAGTAATTATAGCATCTGGGTGAAGAGAGGTATGAAGGTGGAAATGTGACGGCAGTGCTGCTCATGCCTATTCACACATGCACCCCCATAAATTGAAAATTGGGACTATTGCGGTACTCGATAATAATATTGCAGTTACCACATTGTAAAAAAATATATATAAATTTTAATGATTGGAAGTATCAAAATACAAAACAACAACACAACATACAATCATAAAAACAAGTGCCACACTACATACAGCAAGGATAACCCGCAGAATTTATACAAAGCATGTGTGTGGAATTATTGTCTCGACCGGTTTCGCGGCTGGAACCGCTTCTTCAGGAGAACTCTATAAAGTAATTTTAGAGTAGTTTAGCTAAATACATATATAAAAATTTACATACATAGAACAAAGCAGCAAACATAATAAGTCACAGTTGTAGTCACAGATCACAGTACATACATAGTAACATTAAGGACAGGCTCACCCGCTCGAGCGGAAGCAGTGGGACAGCGGAACCCAACACAGAATCCCCCCGGGGCGGACACGGGGGATCTATGACCGGACTCTAATTTGGTAGAGAATAGTGATAGAATGGTAGTAAATATAATGATGTTGTGGTGGTAAAAACATTAATTGCGTGGTGAGGAAAAAGAAGGGGAAGGAGAGGTGAGAGGGAGGGGGTGGGGAGAAAGGGGAGAGGGGAGGGGGAGGGGAGGGGGGACAGGCAGGAAAGGGAAAATAAGGGGAAGGAAAGGAGGGGAAAGGCGAGGGAAAGGATAGGAGGGGGGAAGGGGGGGGAGAGGGGGGGAAGAGAGGGAGGGGGGAACACAGGCCAGGAAGAGAAGGGGGGAGGGAGGGGGGAAGGGGGGAAGGGGGGGAAGAGGGGAAGGGCTGAGAAGGAGAGAGGGAGGGGGGGAGGGAGGCAAAAGAGGGAGAGGGTGAGGGGAAGGGAAGGGGGGGGGGGAGAACACCACCGCGGGGCACCAGACTTAGTATGTGCTGTGCAAAGGTAAGCTATTAGTGCAAACGAATATACAGCACACAGCTGGCACTCACCGATGTTGGATAAGCCACCTTAATATGCATAAGCTGTGGATGCTATCAAATAGTATCGATGGGCAGCAAGCAAGGGTAACGTGAAAATATGTATAGTAATCACATTTAGAGAATTCAAAATTATCATGCTGCTGGTCACCATACAGGAAAGCCCATCAAGCTATGGATAAACAAAAATAAAGGTAATCATCAGATCAGAAGGCTAATATGAAAGGACCATATCCCCACAGGCCAGAGAAGGAAGAAAGAAAAGCTGCCAGTCACACCAAGGCAGGACAGAGAGTCAAGGATAAGATTTGTAAACGTGTGGAAAGTTGGTTAAAAAGGTAGATAGGGGGAAAAAACACCGCTGTGTGGGTTACACAGTAACAAGGGAGAGTGAGTCAGAGCAAATGCAGACATACCTCTGCACCTCACATAGGTGCAGACCGACATTGGGAGAGAGAGGAGTTGGGGAAACATACAAAGACTAGATGTAGAGGGGGGAGAAACTAACTTTGGGGAGAACGGTCCATTCGCAGGCTTGGTGGCTGCGTCAGTCAGCTCATACAGCGGTCCGAGAATGGCCGCTATATGGGCCGAAGGCGGCCTCTGACCTCACGGGTCTGTTTGCCCGCACTGCGCAGGTGCACAATCTCGTTCTACTGCGCAAGCGCGCGCCGATGTCAACAGGCATAGAAATCCCTGACATACGGACACAAGCAGCCTAGTGAGGGCAGCCAGGGCAAACAGCTTCTGGGTGATCAATTATATAATGTTACATTGTAACGTCAGGTTTGTGTATACATTAATGCAGTATAGCAAGTTGATTCTTGTGTAATGTTTCTGTAATTTCTATGACATGAAACCGAGAAATATTAATTCCCATTCATCTTAATTATACAAAGCATCATAAAACGTGGCATTCACATATACGTCTCCACCTGTTTCCATTACAATGTAAGCCTCCTTATTTTGTGTATTCTCCTAAGCCTGCTTATAAATATTAATTTATTTTCCATTGGCTTCCTGTAGAAAATAGCAGAACAGATTAACAATGTTTTTGAATCACTATAGATGTAAATCTACATACCTTAAATACATAAATGGATTTATGATGCAGGTGTTAGTTTCATAACACACATTGTTTGAGCTTGATTAAGGATGTGTTTTGGGTATAAAATGTTAAATACATTGTTATAATAGCTTGTGACTGCAAAATTGCATAGAGAAGAAAAGTGTGTTTTTCTGTATGCATTTCAAGATCAGATCTTTTTTTTATCAGATCTATTTTTATGTTAGGTGCATGCTACATAATGGGTACGTGCAATGCTCAGGAATGGCACAATCATGTAAATCCTGGTGTCTGTACAGTTCTTGGCAGTGTTCACAAATGTCTGACACAGATCAGCCCTTAAGGGGCTCTTAACTTATTACTTGCTACGAAGTTACATTGTTGCAATCTGATCACTATGAGAGAGGAGACTGAGGAAATGTTTCCACCTGCTTCAGACTGCTGATATCTCAGCCTGGAATAAGTCACTTAGCTGGAGCTCAGGAACTGCTTTTTAATTAGAAAAAGTAGGGATTAAAAAAATTAAATAAAACAATTATATATATATATATATATACATAACTTTTCAAAGTAGAGGAAAGCCACACCCAGTCTTCAATTAGTGCAGTGCGATCTGGTCATCCCATTGACCAAAAATAAGAAAAAGCACTGCACTTAAAATTTCACTTAATTGCACTTAAAATTTCTTTATTGAACCAAAGTTCAAACAAACATTACATAATGTGTAAGTTCATTACGTTTCGGGCTCAAAAGCTTACGCCCTTCTTCAGATCAAACACATCTAAAGTCAGAGCTCCACAAATGGCTTAAATACCATCATT
The DNA here is from genome assembly GCF_042186555.1 of Aquarana catesbeiana. Taxonomy (NCBI): domain Eukaryota; kingdom Metazoa; phylum Chordata; class Amphibia; order Anura; family Ranidae; genus Aquarana; species Aquarana catesbeiana. Next base: position 155,067,580 of record NC_133329.1, read on the forward strand.
TCACACATTTGGAATAAATTATGTGATTAGCACTCGATCGAATGCAAACTAAATCCTTTTCTTATACATCCTTATATCACAGGTGGGGAAATGGTTAGCCAAACATAGAACCCGCCCATATTTCAACAGAATAAATATATAGAAAAAAAGAGATGGGATTGCTGCACATAAAAATATTTATTAAAAATATAAAAGTAACATCAAAAATGCATGGTATACATGGTGACATTTCGGGCTAGCATAGATAATGCCCTTCTTCAAAACCACATACCTACAAATGGCCACATAAATAGACCAATATATAGATCATCATCATCACATGATTGAAAATTGAACAAGCTAAGAAACAATTAGTAATAGAGTATACAAAATTCTTATCATTATATATTAAAAAAAACTGACATTAAGCTACAGGTGTATTGAATGCCCCACATCACAAAGATATAATTGCTCGGACAATACATCTACAGGACAAGAAAAAGATAATATAAAAATTATAAAAATTAAATCAAATAAATAAAGAACAGTACAACTAATAAATATCATTATATATATAATCCTTCATATTTGTATCTGAAGAAGGACCAATAAGAACTAATGCAAAAAAATTACAAAAACAAAGTAATTACAAAAATAAATACAAGTCAAAATCTGAATTTAACCCCTTGGGTTGTTGTAAGGTATCCAAACGGTGTATCCAACTGACTTCTCTTTTCCGGTATACCATCAATAACCATATATCTCAATTGTGACACCTTTTTCTTTGAAGTGTCTAGCTAGTGGTAATTTGTCAAGTTTATCTCTGATGGAGTACTTTTGTCTTGCAATCCTTTCTTTGACTTTTTGTGTTGTCTTATGAGGGTGAGAAAAACTTTTACTTTTGATCATACTCGTACACTGTATACAACAGAGACAGGGAAATGAGCCTTTGTTTGGTGGACCCAAAAATGTAACACAAGGGGTAAGTATGCTAAATTGATCTGATCTGACTAATCTATCATAGATAGTTCTCCCCCAACGGTATGAGGGTAATGGGGGGTGGTAAAATTCATATCTTTGTGATGTGGGGGATTCCATACACCTGTAGCTTAAAGTCGTTCCAGTTTTTTGAACTAATATATAATGATAAGGAATTTTGTATACTCTATTACTAATTGATTCCAGCTTGTTTATTGATCTAATTATTTAATCATGTGATGATGATGATGATGATGATAATGAGCTATATATTGGTCTGTATGTGGCAATTTGTAGGTATGTGGTTTTGAAGAAGGGCGTTATCTATGCTAGCCCGAAACGTCACCAAGTATACCATGCATTTTTGATGATACTTTTATATTTTCAATAAATATTTTTATGTGCAGCAATCCCATCTCTTTTTTCTATACTTTGGCCCTTGGGAGGGCCAGATTGCTTGCACATTTTGCTAAAACCGTTGTGCACCTCACCCTTTGAATTTATATATGTATTGCAACCTGGGGGACAGGTAGGCAGTACAAAGCTCCCTGGGATAAGCAGTCTTTCAGGCACAAATACCGAATCCAGTGAGGTAGTGACAAACAGTGCGGTGTTTATTGGTGATATATACAAGTCTATATACAGGTGCTGTATAGTGTTTCTGAAAACAAACAGAACAAAAACCTAGCCATGTCTCTGCACTAACTGTACAATATATACAGGCCCTAACTACCAAGCTGAGCAAGCCTACAGCTTGGCAGCTTCCACATATACAGCCTAACAGCTTTTTACCAATATTTTGCTCTCACAGACCAGTGTTGTCTGTGTTTCCCAGGCAGAGAGCGAAGGCTGTCTGTCACAGGTGAGTTTAAATTGGCCTGGGGGAGAGGACCAAGATCCAAACTGGATCGTGGATCAGAGATCCCTGAACGTGTATGAGAGGAGCCTGGGAGACGTATAAACCCTGGACAGGACTTTTCCTGGGTCTCTCTGGGATGCCCTGCTACATATCCCCTTCCCCCTTGTTTCAACCCCAACCCCAGGGTTGGAAAATCTGTGGCCCAACAGGAGTGAACACAGGACAGGGCATCTATATTCCCTATCTCAACACCTGGCCTGTGTTTTACAGTGAATGAGTAATCCTGTAGAGCCAAAAACCACCGGTTCACCTGTCTATTAGTCTCCTTCTTTTGGGCCATCCATTTCAGGGGAGCATGGTCAGTTATTACTCAAACTGGCGACAAATAGTACCTTAGTGCGTCAACAGCACACTTTATGGCTAAACATTCCTTTTCAATGACTGCATACTTTTTCTCATGGTCGTTGAGCTTTCTGCTTAGGTACACCACAGGGTGTTCTTCCCCATTGTGTACCTGTGACAATACTGCCCTGATACCTACATCAGACGCATCCATCTGAACCAAAAAATCTTTGATGGAATCTGGGGAGTACAGCACTGGCTGTGCACAAAGAGCCTTCTTCAAGACTTCAAATGATTCCTTTGCTACTGGGGACCATTTCACCATTATGGAGTCTTTCCCTTTCGTAAGGTCCGTCAGTGGGGCAGCTATAGTTGCAAAATTTGGGATAAACCTTCTATAATACCCTGTGATCCCAAGAAAGGCCTTGACCTGCTTCTTATTTACAGAACGTGGCCATTCCTGGATGGCTTCTATTTTATTTACTGGAGGTTTTATGACACCACGGCCAATAGTGTAGCCCAAATACCTGGCTTCCTCTAAACCAGTGGCACATTTTTTTGGATTTGCCGTAAAACCTTCTTTGAAGAGGGAATCAAGGACAGCCTGGACACGAGGCAAGTGAGACTCCCAGTCAGTGCTATGTACCACTATGTCGTCTAGATAGGCTGCTGCTTATCGTTGGTGGAGTCTTAGTGTCCTGTCCATGGCCCTCTGAAATGTTGCAGGGGCATTTTGCAACCCAAAAGGCATTTTTTTTTATATTGAAAGGAACCCTCTGGGCTCACAAATACAGTCTTCTCTTTGGCACTACCAGTCAGGGGTATAACCTTTTGTCAAGTCCAAAGTGGTCAGATAGCGGGCCTTGCCAAGTCGGTCTATAAGTTCATCCACCCTGGGCATTGGGTACGTGTCAAACTTTGTCACTGCATTAAGCTTTCTGAAGTCATTACAGAACCTCCATGTGCCATTCGGTTTTGGAACTAACACGATGGGGCTAGACCAGTCACTATTGGACTCCTCAATGACATCTAGCTCCAACATCCTTTTAACTTCATCACTGATGTCCTTTGTTCTAGCTTCAGGAATTCAGTAGGGTTTGAGCTTGACATGGACCCCAGGTTCAGTAACTATATCATGCTGAACTGCTGAAGTCGGGCCAGGTAACTCTGAAAATTTCTCTCTATTCCTTATCAGGAACTCTCTAGCTTCCTGTTTTTGGGAATACGACAGAGTGTCTGGAATCGTGACCTCAGGGATCAGAGGGGACTCAGTACCCTTAGGCGTTACCGGGAGGGACCACGCAGTTAATGCCAGTCTATCCTTCCAGGGCTTTAACAGGTTTATGTGCTTGTGTAGCCATTTGGTTATATTCTCTGTGGGCTACTGGTACAAAGCTTCTGTTGTATCTGTGAGCATCTCTAATATGTTTTGTGAATAAAAAGTGAAGCCCTAACTGAGAAAATGTGCTACTTGTAAACCACTATAATCCACACTGTATTGTATTTCCAACTAAATATATTGAATATAACAAATGTGACATCCAAGTGAAAATAGCAACTGTTTTTCTGAAAGTTGTATAGGAACATTTAAAAACTGCAAAGTAATCATACCATTTCCCACTGAGTAAATGCTGTATTAACTTACAGGCAGCTTCAATGTTTCATTTGGCACATGCATTAGTGGCATTCTCATTGCATTCTTTGGGCACAGATCCATACTCGTCAATATAGCCAAATGGGCTCTCGCAGTCTCTTACTATCCTTTTATATACTGTCTTGAAGGGTTGTGACTTCATCTATCAGTGCATACCATGCTACAAGTGAAAGAACTAATAAACTCAATTTACAGGTCAGTATACCAACTTAATACATAAAGGACAGGTTATGTATCTAATGCCGCATACACATGATCACACAACAAAATCCATATTTTTTTTCTGACGGATGTTGGCTCAAACTTGTCTTGCATACACACGGTCACACAAATATTGTCGGAAATTCTGAACGTCAAGAACACGGTGACGTACAACACGTACAACAAGCCGAGAAAAATGAAGTTCAATAGCCAGTGCAGCTCTTCTGCTTGATTCCGAGCATGCGTGGAACTTTGTGCGTCGGAATTGTGTACACACAATCGGAATTTACGACAGCGGATTTTGTTGTCAGAAAATTTGAGATCCAGATCTCAAATTCTGTTTGTCTGAAATTCTGACGGAAAATGTCCGATGAAGCCTACACACAGTCAGAATTTCCGTCAACAAGCTCCCATCGAACATTTCCCATTGGAAAATCTGACCGTGTGTACAGTGGCATAATAGGGGGCATTTAGCTATCACATTATTACATTTGCATTGCTGTGGTGGGGACAGATTACCTTTAGCCCCTCTGGGAATAAACTGTTAAAGTGTAGTATATCCATGCTTTATTTATAAAAGGAAAAATGTGTTCTTACTGCTTGAAAGAGCTGACAGATGAGCTATGCTTTGACACCCAACATCACTGCACCACTTGCATGTAAAACGTACATTGTTGGGTGTTGGAACTTAATATAATTATATAGAAGTGTTCCTAATGCCATTATTTCATCCACGCATTCCTTGCATTTTCTATGTAGTTAAAATGATACTGTTGCCATCTTTAATTAGCCTCGAAGCTTATAAAGAGGTTACAAATTTGTTTAATTTGTCCACACTGCCTTTGAAGTCTTGTGAGGCTTCAGACAGAGATAAGTGGCTAGGAAGGAAATGTTGATGGCACACGTCATCAAAATTAGGAACTGTGCAGAAAGTAGGTCTCATTCGTTTGTCATTCTCTGATCCAAAAAGAGGGATGAGTAACACAGAGCAAGTAGCTTTTGGCACCTTACACCAGACTCATAACACGGGTAACTATTATGCTGGTGAAACAGTTAGAACCATTGCAAATTATTTTATGGCTCTGGCAGACCTGTCCTATGCTAGGCAAATTTCAGTCCAAAGTGTTTAAACTTCTAAATGCCTTATTCAAATGTTATATTATTTAAGGACACTTGGGTCACAATTATCTATCTGAAATCTCCCTCCCCTAACAAATCCCAATTGAAGCTCACAATTTTTATTATCGTAGCAGCCAAACAAATAATCACTAAGGCATGGAAAAACATTTTTTGTATTTTACAGAAATTAAACAATGTGTGGACTTTTCACCTGCCGCAAGTTGCAGATTGTCACTTGCCACGTCACCTGCCACACGTTGCGAATTGTCACCTGCCACCAAATACAGATTGTCACTTGTCATGTCACCTGCCACAAGTTGCAGATTGTCACTTGCCATGTCACCTGCCACACATTGCGGATTGTCACCTGCCACCATATACAGATTATCACTTGCCACGTCACCTGTCACAAGTTGCGGATTGTCACTTGCCACGTTACCTGCCACACATTGCGGATTGCCACTTGCCATGTCACCTGCCACACGTTGCGGATTGTCACTTGCCACGTCACCTGCCACACATTGTGGATTGTCACTTGCCACGTCACCTGCAACACATTGCGGATTGCCACTTGCTGTGTCACTTGCCTGCTACAAGGTGCGGATTGTCACTTGCCACATCACCTTGCCACCAGATGCAGATTGGCACTTGCTGTGTCACTTGCCACGTCACCTTGCCACCAGATGCAGATTGTCACTCGCTGTGTCACTTGCCACGTCACCTTGCCACCAGATGCAGATTGTCACTCGCTGTGTCATTTGCCAGGTCACCTTGCCACCAGATGCAGATGGTTACTTGCTGTGTCACTTGCCTGCTACAGCTACACGGTGCAGATTCTCACTTGCTGTGTCCCAGCTTGAAGGCAGGCAGCAGAGAGATGATGTAATCTCTCTGCTGCCCACGGCTGCACAGTGAGGGCAGGAGAGTGGTGATGCAGGGTGGGCGGTGAGAGATGATGTCATCTCTCTGCTCCCCCGCCTGCCCGCTCACCCGCCGACTGGCCTGTTCACCCGCCGACATGCTGACTGATCCGCAGCCCCCGCTAACTGATCTGCCGGCCTGCTATCATATCCGTCGGCTCTCCCGCCAGCCCGCTAACTAGTCCGCTAGCTCACCCGCCGGCCCCGCTAACTGATCCACCGGCTCACCCGCCAGCCCCGCTGACTGATCCACCCGCCTGCCTGTCACTAATTTCTCGGGGGGGGGATCAATTGCCCCGTTGCCCCCCCCGATCTGCCCCTGATCTCACTTCTGCCTGAGAGTTATACTTCTTTATGAAACACTGCCGCAGGGGGAAGCATGTTGGAAATCCCAGAGCTTGCCTTAACCCCTATCCGTCTTGCCCCCCTCCTCTCCTTCTGGTACTCTGTGCTTGTCTTCTCTCTTTTACTGGTTACCCTACTCTCATGACCTACAGGGAGCTACAGGAGCTATTGCTGGCAGAAGCCAGCACCTGTTGCACAAGGTGGACCTGAAGAGTAGTTGAACAAAGCTTTGAGTGGTGCAGTTTCCTTCTGGGATTTCTAGACAAATGGGGGGGTGACATTCATTTATTTTATTTTTTTATTGCATTCCGTCTTTATTTACATTTTAAAAAATGTTTACAAAGAAAACAAATATACCAAATACAAAATGTCAGCATTTATTTATTTATTTTATGCCCTGTGTCAGAAATGGAGCGTTGCTGGTTACGAGCCCATTTTGGACATCTCTCTGTGTAGTGCAGGGTGCCGCTTGCCCCATTTCTACACCTGGCATCTGTGGCGACACAGCGAATACACTCTTCCTGCACTGACAGATTCTGCTTGGGCCTGGTACACACGCACAATCGCACATGATGATGACTTAAAAGTTTTAAGTCATCATCATGTGTGATTGTGCGTGTGTGCCAAGCAGAAGCAGCCAGTCAAATATAGTGCTCAATATGGATTAAATAAATAGATATCATAAATGAAGTCTAATAAAGTGATTTGTGCAACAAGCTCATTACACCGTCCACATTCAGTGAAAGTTTGCAGTACATGAACTTTCACTGAATGTAGACAGTTTAATGAGCAGGGGCGGACTGACCCATAGGGCACTTTATATAGTGCCAATCCATAATTTGTTAATTGCACGATTAAAGTGCTTGACTTGTAGTTTTGTTAGCTGTTTTTTTTTTTGTTTTGACAGGGGCGCAGTTTCAGTGCTTGCCATAGACACCATTTTCACTAGATATGCCTCTGGGAAAAATACAAGTACCTCCCTAAAGTCAAGAGCCTACTCATGAAAGGCCTGCATTTGCTTTGTATCTCAGTCTAACAAATGTTATTACCTTGGAAATAAAATCCAGTTTCCCATGACAAACACAGATATTAAGTAAAGCATTTCAGCATATGTGATGCTAGTCTTTCACAGATACTGCTATTATGGGCTTTGCTGGATGAACTCAGACTATACTTGGTATTGTTTTTGTGTCTGGTGATTTTTTAATATGAGTCATTTCTCAGAGAAAGAGCTTGATTCCCTATTCATTGTTATTAATTATGGGAACCATGTATTCCACACCTGATTTTTACTTTGTCTAAGTTGTGCAAGTTATTAGTAATACCATTTTGAAAATGATTGAAAACTATAAAACTGACTCTGTAAAAAAGAGCAATGTTTTAGGATATTCTAAAACTTTACATTTTTTTAGTCTGTTCACTATAAGGTCAATTTACTGTATGTAACCAACACTGGGAAGCTTTACTACTTAAAGTGGTAGTAAAGCCTGCTTTGTTATTTTTACCTACAGGTAAGCCTATAATAAGGCTTGCCTGTAGGTAAAAGAAATGTATCTCCTAAACATGCACCATTTAGGAGATATTCCCCCTGCATGCAGACGCTGACATCACCGGCGCATGCACTCTGAAGATCCGGCATACCATGTCGGACCTTCAGAGCTTCTTGCCGGAACTAAGGGCTCCTGCGTGGAAGAAAGGCCGGGGGAAGGTGTCAGCCCTCTCAGCGGTTGCGATGCATACTAACACATTATGCGCTTGTCTTACAGGTGTTTTTTTTTTTTTATTTATTCTGCAGCGGTTTACTACCACTTTTTAACTGAACTCTAGCCTTACCTTCAGTCTTGCACAGTTGTTCAGGATCCTGCTCTGTACTGAAGTTGCTTACTCTGCTTTCACTGCACACTGTGAGCTCTCACAGTTTACATTAGAATCTGCAGCAAGTCAGGTATGCCTTAGGGGGATGCAAAGGGAAGGGATAGAAAAAGGGGAAGGGGGATTTCTCCCCTCCCCCCTGTACAAATCGATCCACTCAAGTAAGAACATGTAAACAGGTGTTCTGTAGTGAGCTTCTCAAATTGGAGCGCCTGTTTCCTATGACTTTCGATAATACTAGGCTAGTTAGTCCATTCTGTGGAAGAGAAAACTCCAAGTCCACACGCTGGCTGGCGTGAAGGCCAGAAGTCTTACATGAGAAGGTATTAACTCATAGGGTCAATGAAGCCTGTATGTGCCTGTCAGGTCACCTGCGGGGGCAAGTGACTAGGAGCGCACCGCAGAGGTTGTGGACCCAACGGCTGACTGCTGAGGGTTGATGGGTCTGAGAAGCAGCTACACAGGGTCGCAGCCACGGTCCTGGACAGGGAGCTAAAGCATAAGATTCCCCAGGGAATGGAGTGTAAGAGCCAGCAGGTTTTCACCAGAGCCTCTGATGGTGAGGATGGACTTGGCTGCATCTGACTCCAGGTCCTGGCCCCCAGGGTCTCCTAGCTCATACTCAAGGCTGGCTCTGGTGGATTTAGAGGAAGCAACAGTCCAGGGTAACAAGGAATAGTCAGGAGGACAAGCCAAGGTCGGGGGAACAAGCAAACAGTGAAGAATGCATGAGGTAGGAATGATGGGCTCAGGTTCAGAGGTGGGCTATTCATCCAGAGTGTCAAATGACCTAGAGAGTGCATCAGCTCAACTGTTGCAGGAACCAGGTTTGTACATAATAGTGAAATTAAAATGGGAAAAGAAAAGACTCCACCTGGCCTATCTGGGATTCAGTCGTTTGGCATTCTGTATGTACTGCAGATTTTTATGATCAGTGAAAATTGTTATGGAGTGAGAGGAACCTCCAAGAGATGACGCCACTCCTCCAATGCCAATTCAATGGCAAGAAGTTCCCATTTGCCAATAGCATAGCTTTTTTCTGCCTGAGAAAACTTTTTGGAGAAAAATGCACATGGTTGACAATGTTTTTTCTCAAAGGATTGAAGAAGCACAGCTCTTACCCCAGTTGCAAGAAGCGTCCACTTCAATAAAAAATGAATCCCCAGGATTAGGTCTCCTCAAAAGAGGTCCAGAAACAAAGGCCTGTTTTAACTCATGAAATACAGAGACAGCTTCTGAAGTCAAACAATTATAAAGAGATTTCCAAGCTCAAACTTACCAACCAGCCAATTGACCTGTCTAACAATATGCGTTAAGAACAGGGTTTTAGTTGCACACATTTGCAAATACATGCGTAAGCTGCCAATGCACCCTGTTTCCTGTAGTCCCTGAGTACTGAAAGTCTCCACCTTGGAAGCACATGCATTTATAATGGAAAGGTAGGGGACAGGTGAGCCTGGAAGGAGCCACCCCTCCTTAAAGGTACAGGGTCACACTGAACACCCAGCACATAGCACTATGGCAGCAAGGGTGTCAGTGCGTTACCTGACCAATATATTCAAGGTACAAAAAAGTGTCCACTGCCCCCACCTATAACTGGTCCTTGTAGCAAGGAGCACTGGAAGGGCAATGTATGTCAAACAAATATAAAGAGATTTCCAAGCTCAAACTTACCAACCAGCCAGCGACCAACCGAATTGACCTGTCTAACATTATGCGTTAAGGATAGGGATTCCGAAGGCCACTCATTGGCATTCGCACCCTTCTTGGTGAAGACGATAATAGGACAATGGAAGAGTAATTCCTAATAAACTGCCTGTAATGATTTGTGAACCCAAGAAAGTGTTGTCGCCTTGAGACTGGCAGGGAGAGGCCACTTAGTAATGGCCGAGACCTTTCCAGGATCCATACAAAGACCCAAGCTAGAGACAAAACAGCCCAAGAACAGAACCTCAGAACATTCAAAAGGTCACTTTTCCAACTTAGCATACAGATTATTCTCTCTGAGGCGGTGGAGTACAATCCGGACAGAAAAGATGAGAATGTCATCCGGATAGATGACAGCAAATTGCTATAACAGATCCCTGAAGATTTCGTTGACAAAGTTTTGGAGCACAGCTGGGGCATTACACAAACCAAAGGGCATAACCAAGTATTCGTAATGCCCATCTCTAGTGTTAAACGCAGTTCTCCGTTCACTGCCTTCCCGTATCTGGATCAGATTGTATGCACCCCTGAGATCCAACTTAGTAAAAATGAAGGGACCTTTCAATCTGTCAAACAGTTCAGACATTAAGGGTAAGAGGTATCGATTTTTGATTGTCACCGCGTTTAAGCCTTGATAGTCAATGCAGGGTCTTAAAGTACCATCTTTCTTGGCAACAAAAAAGAATTTTTTTCCGGATGAATCCTTTCTCTAGATTTTCCGTTAAATACTCTGACATGGCCTGGATCTCTGGAATGGACAGGAAGTAGGTACGAACCCTGGGCAAAGTTGCTCCGGGAACAAGGTCAATAGCACAGTCAAGGGATCTGTGAGGGGGAAGCACCTCAGCAGATTTTTTTACCGAACACATCCTGGAAATCGCTATATGCAGCGGGAAGATCAGAACATACTGATGTGGTGGCAACAGGAAGTCTCTCCTTTGGGGCAGTCTTAAGTAGGCAGGACGAGAAACAAGAGGAACCCTAAGCCAGGATCTGCCCAGAAGTCCAGACAACATGTGGAGAATGGGGCTGTAACCAAGGAAGGCCCAATACAATAGGGGTTGAGGCCTTAGGTAGGATAAGGAAGGATATCCACTCCTGGTGGAGTACCCCTACCGACATCTTAACAGGGAGAGTCTGGAAGCAGATAGGGCCGCCTGGAAGAACAGTGCCATCAATCGCTGAGACAGGCGATTGATGGCCAGATGCATTTCCCCAGTCCATAAAATTGCCAGCGGCTCCGGAATCCAGATATGCCGAGACTGAATGAGAGGAAGCGCCAACATGGAGGAACACAGAAAGAAAGAGACGAGAAGGTGAAGGTGATATTTCTGGGTCCAATACTCTACCTTCCAGATGTATTAGAGCCGAGCCAGGCAAAGTGAGCAGGTGTCACCAAAATGACACAATAGAGACACAGGCCCAGAGTACTGTGCCTAGCATGTTCCTCGGGAGATAGCCTGGTCCAGCCCAGCTGACTAGGAGTGCACTGCGGAGGTTGTGGACCCAATGGCTGACTGCTGAGGGGCAATGGTTCTGAGAAGCAGCTACACAGGGTCACAGCCACGGTCCTGGACAGGGAGCTAGAGCATAAGATTCCCCAGGGAGCAGAGTCTAAGAGCCAGCAGGTTTTCACCAGAGCCTCTGATGGTGAGGTTGGAATTGGCTGCAGCTGACTCCAGGTCTCCCAGCTCACGATCACGGCTGGTTCTGGTGGATGGAGAGGAAGCAACAGTCCAGGGCAACAAGGAATAGTCAGGAGGACAAGCCAAGGTCGGGGTGACAAGCAGACAGGGATGGTCAGGAGGACAAGCCAAAGGTCGGGGCAACAAGCAGACAGGGATGGTCAGGAGAACACACCAAAGGTTGGTACACGGAATCAAGTGTAGAGCACACAGCAAGAATCACTCAGGGAAGCCTTCACACAATTGTTGCTCGGGCAAGACTGACTTGACGTTGGGGAGAATCTCGAACACATAAATTCAAAGGGAGTGAGCTGTCGGCTGAAGTCTGAAGAGCGAGTGGGAAGTGCCTAATTTGAAGATGTTAAAAGTGCAAAAAATGCATGGTGACACAAAAGTAAACATATATAAACATTACATCACTTAGGTGAGCCATACCTACCAACATTTTGAGATGGGAATGAGGGACACCTACTAGCAAAAGTATGTAGACATAGGACATGCCCCTGCCACGCCCTCTTAAAGGAGAATTACCTAAAAAAAAGATTAGTTACATCAACAAGGACTTTTTATTTACCACTACCATGCCTTTATATTGGCTTTTAAAACCTATAAATGCAGCAATTTAGAATTTGGATGAAAGGTTTAGCACTGGGAAACACTTTTTGAAAGATAAATACTGCATTTTATATGCAACTATATAGATTAGACCAAAATGAGGGACAAATGAGGAAGTAATCCAAATCAGGGACAGTCCCTCGAAATCAGGAACAGTTGGGAGCTATGGGTGAGAACAGCCAAACCACACATGTGAAAGGAATCAGGGCAGAGAAACACTACAGCAAGGAGCATATATGAACTTGAGTGCCGAGTGAGGACCCTGGATCTCTCTGAGTCCCTGTGACTACCAAGTCAAACACAGTAGTGTTTGGAGACTGTTGTGGTCAGTTCTGCTATTCGCTCGTTATTCCTAGAGGAAAAGGCCCTGGCCGGGTATAAGCCACAAGCGAGTCAGCTTGTGCAAGCTGGTAAGCGTGCACTCCATGTGGTGGTGGATTCACACTTGTCTGTCAATGAATCGTGATATTCACAGGAGGAGATTTACAAACACATTGTGTACTCTTTTTATATATTAACCACTTAAGGACCAGAAGGATTTGCCCTCTTAATGACCAGGCCATTTTTTGCGATACGGCACTGCGTCGTTTTAACGGACAATTGCGCGGTCATGCAACCCTGTACTCAAATAAAATTTATGTCTTTTTTTCCCACAAATAGAGCTTTCTTTTGGTGGTATTTGATCATCTCTGCGTTTTTGTTTTTTTTGCGCTATAAACAAAAAAATACTGACAAAAAAACAATATTTTTTACTTTTTGCTATAATAAATATCCCCCCCCAAAAAATGTAAAAAAAAAAAGAATTTCTTCATCAGTTTAGGCCGATATATATTCTTCTACATATTTTTGGTAAAAAAAATCGCAATAAGTGTATATTGATTGGTTTGCGCAAAAGTTATAGCGTCTACAATATAGGGGATAGATTTATGGCATGTTTATTATTATTTTCTTTATTTACTAGTAACGGCGGTGATTAGCGATTTTTAGCTTTAATTTGAGGGTATTTACATCCAAATCAGGTGAACGGTGTAGGAATTACAACAGTTTGTATATGTGCCTCCCACTTTTTAAGGGACCAAAAGTAATGGGACAATTGGCTGCTCAGCTGTTCCTTGGCCAGGTGTGTTTTATTCCCTCATTATCCCATTTACAAGGAGCAGATAAAAGGTCCAGAGTTCATTTCAAGTGTGCTATTTACATTTGGAATCTGTTGCTGTCAACTCTCAATATGAGATCCAAAGAGCTGTCACTATCAGTGAAGCAAGCCATCATTAGGCTGTAAAAACAAAACAAACCCATCAGAGAGATAGCAAAAACAATAGGTGTGGCCAAATCAACTGTTTGGAACATCCTTTAAAGGAAAGAACGCACCGATGAGCTCAGCAACACCAAAAGACCCGCAAGACCACAGAAAACAACTGTGGTGGATGACCGAAGAATTCTTTCCCTGGTGAAGAAAACACACTTCACAACAGTTGGCCAGATCAAGAACACTCTCCAGGAGGTAGGTGTATGTGTATCAAAGTCAACAATCAAGAGAAGACTTCACCAGAGTGAATACAGAGGGGTCACCACAAGATGTAAACCATTGGTGAGACTCAAAAACAGGAAGGCCAGATTAGAGTTTGCCAAACAACATCTAAAAAAGCCTTCACAGTTCTGGAACAACATCCTATGGACAGATGATGGGTGATGGGAAGAGAAGAGTATGGAGAAGGAAAGGAACTGCTCATGATCCAAAGCATACCACCTCATCAGTGAAGCATGGTGGTGGTAGTGTCATGGCGTGGGCATGTATTGCTGCCAATGAAACTGGTTCTCTTGTATTTATTGATGATGTGACTGCTGACAAAAGCAGCAGGGTGAATTCTGAAGGTTTTCGTGCAATATTATCTGCTCATATTCAGCAAAATGCTTCAGAACTCATTGGACGGCGCTTCACAGTGCAGATGGACGATGACCCGAAGCATACTGCGAAAGCAACCAAAGAGTTTTTTAAGGGAAAGAAGTGGAATGTTATGCAATGGCCAAGTCAATCACCTGACCTGAATCTGATTGAACATGCATTTCACTTGCTGAAGACAAAACTGAAGGGAAAATGGCCCAAGAACAAGCAGGAACTGAAGACAGTTGCAGAAGAGGCCTGGCACAGCATCACCAGGGATGAAACCCAACGTCTGGTGATGTCTATGCGTTCCAGACTTCAACCTGTAATTGACTGCAAAGGGTTTGCAACCAAGTAATAAAAAGTGAAAGTTTGATGGATGATTGTTAATCTGTCCCATTACTTTTGGTCCCTTAAAAAAGTGGGAGGCACATATACATACTTTTGTATTTCCTACACCGTTCACCTGATTTGGACGTAAATACCCTCAAATTAAAGCTGAAAGTCTGCAGTTAAAGCACATCTTGTTTGTTTCATTTCAAATCCATTGTGGTGGTGTATAGAGCCAAAAAGATTAGAATTGTGTCGATGTCCCAATATTTATGGACCTGACTGTATGTTTACTTTTGTGCCACCATGAATTTTTTGCACTTTTCATTTTACTAGACATACAGAGCGCAGCTTCTATTTTTAAAAACATTCATATTTTGTGCCTATCTCACATTTGAGCTGCTGCTAAGTTTAGGGTTTTAAATCATAGTGAATTAATTCTCTTTTTTACACATAATTTGAAGATATGCCCAAAATGGAATGGGGGTCTTGTTGTAGCATGCTGATAATGCAGTTGGCCAGATATTTTGAAGGAAAAAGAATCTGACATCCCAGGAAGAAACTCAGGGTTCCACCGGAGAGGGGTTAAAGGCCCCGGAATAGATGAAAGTTTGCACTGGGAAACTACCGCTCGGAAATTATGCAACGTAGATAAAATAAATGGGTGATCTTGAGTAGGGATGAGCTGAACACCCACCGGTTGGTTTCGCATCAGAACCTGCGAACGGACCGAAAATTTGCACAAACGTTAGAACCTCATTGACGTCTATGGGACTCGAACGTTCTAAAACAAAAGTGCTCATTTTAAAGACTAATTTGCATGGTATTGTCCTAAAAAGGGTTTGGGGACCTGGGTCCTGCCCCAGGGGACATGTATCAATGCAAAAAAACTTTTAAAAACGAACGTTTTTTCGGGAGCAGTGATTTTAATGATGCTTAAAGTAAAAAAAAAAAAAAAAACAAAAAAAAAAAAACTGAAATATTCCTTTAAATATCATACCTGGGGGTGTCTGTAGTATACCTGTAAGGTGGCGCGTGTTTCCCGTGCTTAGAACAGTCCCTGCACAAAATGTAATTTTTAAAGGAAAAAAGTCATTTAAAACTGCTTGCAGCTTTAATGTAATGTCAGGTCCTACCAATATGGATGAAAATCAGTGAGACAAATGGCATGGATACCCCCAAGTCCATTACCAGGCCCTTTGGGTCTTGTATGGATATTAAGGGGAACCCCGCACCCAAATTAAAAAAGGAAAGGTGTAGCCCCCCCCAGGCCCTATATACTATGAACAGCAGTATACAGGCGGTGCAAACAAGACAAGGACTGTAGGTTTGTTGTTAAGTAGAATCTGTTTGTAATTTTGAACTGGTACATTTTTAACGTGTTTAGCTCCAGCCAAAAAATCAATTTAAACTTTTTGGAAAACCTAGGGAAGGGTTATCACCCCTGTGACATTTGTTTTGCTGTCTGTGCTCCTCTTCAGAAGAATTCACCTCACTTTTTGTCTCAATGACAAATGTTTTTTGAAAGTTTGGGTTTTTTGTGATTGGTGATAAAGCATCAGTGGAAAGGAGAAAAGTTTTTCCCATATTAACTCTAATGCCCCGTACACACGGTCGGACATTGATCGGACATTCCGACAACAAAATCCTAGGATTTTTTCCGACGGATGTTGGCTCAAACTTGTCTTGCATACACATGGTCACACAAAGTTGTCGGACAATCCGATCATTCTAGCGTGGTGACGTAAAACACGTACGTTGGGACTATAAACAGGGCAGTAGCCAATAGCTTTCATCTTTTTATTTATTCTGAGCATGCGTGGCACTTTGTGCGTCGGATTTGTGTACACATGATCGGAAATTCCGACAACGGATTTTGTTGTCGGAAAATTTTATAGCCTGCTCTCAAACTTTGTGTGTCGGAAAATCCGATGGAAAATGTGTGATGGAGCCTACACATGGTCGGAATTTCCGACAACAAGGTCCTATCACACATTTTCTGTCGGAAAATCCGACCGTGTGTATGGGGCATTACAGGAGAGAATTTCCCTTCCTAGGGGTAGATTTCATCTCACTTCCTGTTGTCTCCTTTTTGCAAGTAGGAGTCGTTTGTAAGTTGGATGTTTGAAAGTAGGGGCCTGCCCTATATACTCAGTAGAAATTTGGGCCTTAGGTGTTGTTGTGGCCACAAGACTGCAAGCCCTCACAGGGGCCTGTTGTGAAATATTAGATCAAGAATTGTAATTACATGCCCCTGTTGAACAGGGGCAGAAAAATTGGGCCTTTGGTGGTGGTGGTGGTGCTGGTGCCACAACCCTGTAAGTACTCACAGTTACACTTGGTGGGCACAGAAACGGGCCCTGCTGTGAAATATTAGATCAAGAATTCTAATTACATGTCCCTGTTCAACAGGGGCTGAAAAATTGGGCCTTAGGCACCGGTGCTGGTGCCACAACACTGCAACCCCTCACAGTTGGAGTGCAGGAATTAGCCCTGCTGCAAAGAATTGCATCAAAAATTGTAATTACATGCCTCTGTTAAACAGGGGCTGAAAAATTGGGCCTTAGGCACTGGTGCCACAACACTGCAACCCCTCACAGATACGCTAGTTGGAGCGCAGGAACTAGCCCTGCTGCAAAAAAATTGCATGAAAAATTGTAATTACATGCCCCTGTTAAACAGGGGCTGAAAAATTGGGCCTTAGTCACTGGTGGCGGGAATGGCGGCGCCCAGAACCAAAAATGTTCTTACAAGCTATCATCATGATCATTGAGGAGGAAGAGGATAATTACTCAGTATAACATATAAGTCACTCAGCATGAGCATAGGCAGTCTTTGAAGGGATCTGACATTTCAAAAAACGTATTCGGTTACATCAGCACCAGGTGCTTGGTAGCTGGTGGTGATCCAAGACTGATTCATTTTTATGAAGGTCAGTCGATCGACCGAGTTGGTGGACAGACGCATCCTGTGATTGGTTACAAAGCCTCCAGCAGCACTGAATGTGCGTTCCGAAAGAACGCTGGATGTAGAACAGGCCAGTAGCTCAATTGCATACTGTGCAAGCTCTGGCCAGTGATCCATCCTCAAGACCCAGTAACCCAGAGGATTTTCGGTGGGAAAGGTGTCCAAATCAGATCTTGCCCCTAGGTATTCGTGCACCATGTAAAACAGACGCTGGCGATGGTTGCTGGAACCAATCATACCTTGGGGCTGCAGACTAAAAAATTGTCTGAGTACATCGGTCAGAGGGCCACCTTCTCCACCGCCCCTTCTTTGACTGACCAAAGCCTCAGCAACACGTTGTCCAGAAACAGGAGTTTGTAACCTCCCAGTCTCTGGGAACGCATTGCACAGACCTTTCTGCAAGGCCTCCCAAAGATGTTTCATCCTCTACTCCCTCTGCGACGGCAAGATAAGGTCCACAACCTTACCCTTGTAACGTGGATCAAGGAGGGTTGCCAGCCAGTATTGGTCCTTCTCCTTGATACCACGAATACGAGGATCCTTACGCAGGCTTTGCAGGATCAGGGAGGCCATGCAGCGTAGGTTTGTAGAGGCATTCGGTCCGGAGTCCTCTGGGTCACTAAGAACGACATGGTCCGCAGCCACCTCCTCCCAGCCATGTACAAGTCCATGTGTTTCTTGGGACTGATCCCTTAAAGACTGCTGCTGATGCTGAGTGCCAGGCTCCACCTCCATACTGACACAATCTTCCTCCTCCTCCTCCTCCTCGTCCTCTTCCTGTGTGATCGGCGGGCACGCAGGAACACTGTCTGGATAAAGGGGGCCTTGAGAGCTAAGGAAGTCCTCCTCTTCCTGCCTCTGTTCTGCCTCAAGTGCCCTGTCCATTATTCCATGCAGCGTGTGCTCCAACAGGTGGACAAGCGGGATAGTGTCACTGATGCATACACTGTCACTGCTTACCATCCTCGTGGCCTCCTCAAATGGTGACAGGACAGTGCATGCATCCCTGATCATGGCCCACTGGCGTGGGGAGAAAAAAAACAAGCTCCCCTGACCCTGTCCTGGTGCCATAGTCGCACAGGTACTCATTGATGGCCCTCTGCTGCGTGTGCAGCTGCTGCAGCATGGCCAACGTTGAGTTCCACCTGGTGGGCATGTCACAGATTAGGCAGTTCTTGGGTTAAACTCCTTTTGGAGGTCCGCCAGCCGAGCACTGACATTATATGACCGGCGGAAATGCACATAGACTTTCCTGGCCTGCCTCAGGACATCCTGTAAGCCCGGGTACCTGCCCAAGAACCGCTGCACCACCAAGTTAAGGATGTGAGCCAAACAGGGCACATGGGTCATTTGTCCCTGTCGGAGGGCAGAGAGGAGGTTGGTGCCATTGTCGCAAACCACCATTCCTGCCTTAAGTTGGTGTGGCGTCAACCACCTCTGAACCTGCCCCTGCAGAGCTGACAGAACCTCTGCCCCAGTGTGGCTCCTGTCCCCCAAGCACACCAACTCAAGCACCGCATGGCATCTTTTGGCCTGTGTACTTGCGTAGCCCCTTGAACGGCTACGGAGCACCGCTGGTTCCGAGAACAAAGCACAGGAAGAGGCCATGGAGGAAGAAGAAGAGGAGGGGGTGGAGGAGAGAGGTGTGTCACAATTATTAGTAGTGGCATTTTGGAGGCGTGGTGGCGGAACAACCTCCAACACTACTGCACCTTGTCCTGCATCCTTCCCAGCTGCCAGCAGAGTCACCCAATGCGCGGTGAAACTTAGGTAACGTCCCTGTCCATGCCTGCTGGACTATGAGTCAGCGGTAATATGCACCTTACCGCTGACCGCCCTGTCCAGTGAGGCATGGACATTGCCTTCCACATGCCGGTAGAGAGCCGGAATCGCCTTCCGTGAGAAAAAGTTGCGTTTGGGTACCTGCCACTGAGGAACCGCACATTCCACAAACTCAAGGGGGCAGAGTCTACCAACTGAAAAGGCAGCAGTTAAAGTGCTAGCAATTTTGCCAAGCTAGCATTCAACCGCTGGGCATGTGGATGGCTGGGAGCAAACTTCTTTCGGCGGTGCAGCAGCTGGGGCAGGGAAATTTGCCTGGTATAATCTGACATTGGTGTACCAAAAGCAGATTGCCAACAAGTACTTGGCTGTGACACACCTAATTCTACACCTTCATTCCTCTCAGTGCAGGTCTCAGAGAGGACTGAAGGTATAGTGGGGTTGGAGATCTCAGCTGATGAGGAGCAAGGAGAGGTCCTCTTTGTTCTTTGGTGTGGGTCTTTTAGATACGCTTGCCAACGAACTGCATGGCAGGTCAACATATGTCTGGTCAAGCATGTGGTACCCAAGCGGGAGATGTTTTGGCCACGCGAGATACGCTTGAGACATATGTTGCAAATAGCAGCGGTGCAATCTGATGCACTCGTCTCAAAAAAGGCCCACAACAAAGAACTTTTTGAATAACGCGCAGAGACTGCAGCGCCCTGCACATGTGGAGCTTTGGGGTGTGATGCAGTCAATGTGCTGCCCTTAGGCTGGCCCCTGGAGGGCATCCTGCCTCGTTGGTGATGTGCCGCCTCCTCCTCCTCTCTCCTATCAGGAACCCACGTTGAGTCAGTGACCTCATTATCCCCTCCCTCCACATCACTGGAGCAAACCTGGCAGTATGCTGCAGCAGGGGGAGCATGACTGCCAGAATGCTGTCCTTCTTGGGCACCCCCTCTGTCCGTGCTCATGTTACTGCCTTCATCGAGCTCAGTATCATCATCAGAGCCTTCCAAACGCTGGGCATCCTCCTGGAGCATGTACCCAACACTGTGGTCAAACAGTTTGAGGGACTCCTCGGGAGGACATGGTGGGGCTAGGGAAGGAGTCACTGATGACATTGAGCCAAGGGAATAGGCCGTTGCTTTGCCAGACAAAGTACCCTGAGCATGGGTGAGAGAGGATGAGGAGGATGAGAATGGCTTGGTCATCCACTCGACCAAGTCTTCCGCATGTTGCAGCTCAACACGGCCAGCTGCCGAAAAAAAGGCCAAGCGTGTCCCATGGCCATGTGTTGATGAGGATGCACCGTCTCCACGACCAGCACTAGACACAGAGCCTGCTTGCCCTCCCTTATTGGCTTGTGACTGTCTGCCTCTCCTTCTTGGCCTTCCAGACATACTAATGGCCTGTAGCTGCACTAAGCTGGATATATATATACTGATACTGCAGATAGCAAAATCAACAGCCTGCCTGTAGTATGAGAACACCACCAACCTTCTACAGGTAGCTTTAGCTGAACACTGTGCAGAGCTCGCAAAAAAATAACTTGTAGGTTTAGCTGAACACTGTGAGGAGGACGCACTGCACTGACTTGTAGCTTTAGATGAACACTGTGAGGAGGACGCACCACACTAACTTGTAGTTTTAGCTGAACACTGTGAGCAGGACGCACTACACTAACTTGTAGTTTTAGCTGAACACTGTGAGCAGGACGCACTGCACTAACTTGTAGCTTTAGCTGAAAACTGTGAGGAGGACGCACCACACTAACTTGTAGTTTTAGCTGAACACTGTGAGCAGGACGCACTACACTAACTTGTAGTTTTAGCTGAACACTGTGAGCAGGACGCACTGCACTAACTTGTAGCTTTAGATGAACACTGTGCAGAGCTCACAAAAAAATAACTTGTAGGTTTAGCTGAACACTGTGAGGAGGACGCACTGCACTAACTTGTAGCTTTAGATGAACACTGTGCAGAGTTCTCACTACACTAACTTGTAGTTTTAGCTGAACACTGTGAGCAGGACGCACTGCACTAACTTGTAGCTTTAGCTGAAAACTGTGAGGAGGAAGCACCACACTAACTTGTAGTTTTAGCTTAACACTTTGAGCAGGACGCACTGCATTAACTTGTAGTTTTAGCTGAACACTGTGAGCAGGACGCACTGCACTAACTTGTAGTTTTAGCTGAACACTGTGAGGAGGACGCACCACACTAACTTGTAGTTTTAGCTGAACACTGTGAGCAGGACGCACTGCACTAACTTGTAGCTTTAGATGAACACTGTGCAGAGCTCGCAAAAAAATAACTTGTAAGTTTAGCTGAACACTGTGAGGAGGACGCACTGCGCTAATTTGTAGTTTTAGCTGAACACTGTGAGCAGGACGCACTGCACTAACTTGTAGCTTTAGATGAACACTGTGCAGAGGTCTCACTACACTAACTTGTAGTTTTAGCTGAACACTGTGAGCAGGATGCACTGCACTAACTTGTAGCTTTAGATGAACACTGTGCAGAGGTCTCACTACACTAACTTGTAGTTTTAGCTGAACACTATGAGCAGGACGCACTGCACTAACTTGTAGTTTTAGGTGAACACTGTGCAGAGTTCGCACTACACTAACTTGTAGGTTTAGCTGAACACTGTGAGCAGGACGCACTGCACTAACTTGTAGCTTTAGATGAACACTGTGCAGAGCTCGCAAAAAAATAACTTGTAGGTTTAGCTGAACACTGTGAGCAGGACGCACTGCACTAACTTGTAGTTTTAGCTAAACACTGTGAGGAGGACGCACCACACTAACTTGTAGTTTTAGCTGAACACTGTGAGTAGGATGCACTACACTAACTTGTAGTTTTAGCTGAACACTGTGAGGAGGACGCACCACACTAACTTGTAGTTTTAGCTGAACACTGTGAGCAGGACGCACTGCACTAACTTGTAGCTTTAGATGAACACTGTGCAGAGTTCTCACTACACTAACTTGTAGTTTTAGCTGAACACTGTGAGCAGGACGCACTGCACTATCTTGTAGCTTTAGATGAACACTGTGCAGAGGTCTCACTACACTAACTTGTAGTTTTAGCTGAACACCGTGAGCAGGACGCACTGCACTAACTTGTAGTTTTAGCTGAACACTGTGAGGAGGACGCACCACACTAACTTGTAGTTTTAGCTGAACACTGTGAGCAGGATGCACTGCACTAACTTGTAGTTTTAGCTGAACACTGTGAGGAGGATGCACCACACTAACTTGTAGTTTTAGCTGAACGCTGTGAGCAGGACGCACTGCACTAACTTGAAGTTTTAGCTGAACACTGTGAGGAGGACGCACTGCACTAACTTGTAGTTTTAGCTGAACACTGTGAGGAGGACGCACCACACTAACTTGTAGCTTTAGATGAACACTGTGCAGAGCTCGCAAAAAAATAACTTGTAGGTTTAGCTGAACACTGTGAGGAGGACACACTGCACTAACTTGTAGCTTTAGCTGAACACTGTGCAGAGTTCTCACTACACTAACTTGTAGTTTTAGCTGAACACTGTGAGCAGGACGCACTGCACTAACTTGTAGCTTTAGCTGAAAACTGTGAGGAGGAAGCACCACACTAACTTGTAGTTTTAGCTTAACACTTTGAGCAGGACGCACTGCATTAACTTGTAGTTTTAGCTGAACACTGTGAGCAGGACGCACTGCACTAACTTGTAGTTTTAGCTGAACACTGTGAGGAGGACGCACCACACTAACTTGTAGTTTTAGCTGAACACTGTGAGCAGGACGCACTGCACTAACTTGTAGCTTTAGATGAACACTGTGCAGAGCTCGCAAAAAAATAACTTGTAAGTTTAGCTGAACACTGTGAGGAGGACGCACTGCGCTAATTTGTAGTTTTAGCTGAACACTGTGAGCAGGACGCACTGCACTAACTTGTAGCTTTAGATGAACACTGTGCAGAGGTCTCACTACACTAACTTGTAGTTTTAGCTGAACACTGTGAGCAGGATGCACTGCACTAACTTGTAGCTTTAGATGAACACTGTGCAGAGGTCTCACTACACTAACTTGTAGTTTTAGCTGAACACTATGAGCAGGACGCACTGCACTAACTTGTAGTTTTAGGTGAACACTGTGCAGAGTTCGCACTACACTAACTTGTAGGTTTAGCTGAACACTGTGAGCAGGACGCACTGCACTAACTTGTAGCTTTAGATGAACACTGTGCAGAGCTCGCAAAAAAATAACTTGTAGGTTTAGCTGAACACTGTGAGCAGGACGCACTGCACTAACTTGTAGTTTTAGCTAAACACTGTGAGGAGGACGCACCACACTAACTTGTAGTTTTAGCTGAACACTGTGAGTAGGATGCACTACACTAACTTGTAGTTTTAGCTGAACACTGTGAGGAGGACGCACCACACTAACTTGTAGTTTTAGCTGAACACTGTGAGCAGGACGCACTGCACTAACTTGTAGCTTTAGATGAACACTGTGCAGAGTTCTCACTACACTAACTTGTAGTTTTAGCTGAACACTGTGAGCAGGAAGCACTGCACTATCTTGTAGCTTTAGATGAACACTGTGCAGAGGTCTCACTACACTAACTTGTAGTTTTAGCTGAACACCGTGAGCAGGACGCACTGCACTAACTTGTAGTTTTAGCTGAACACTGTGAGGAGGACGCACCACACTAACTTGTAGTTTTAGCTGAACACTGTGAGCAGGATGCACTGCACTAACTTGTAGTTTTAGCTGAACACTGTGAGGAGGATGCACCACACTAACTTGTAGTTTTAGCTGAACGCTGTGAGCAGGACGCACTGCACTAACTTGAAGTTTTAGCTGAACACTGTGAGGAGGACGCACTGCACTAACTTGTAGTTTTAGCTGAACACTGTGAGGAGGACGCACCACACTAACTTGTAGCTTTAGATGAACACTGTGCAGAGCTCGCAAAAAAATAACTTGTAGGTTTAGCTGAACACTGTGAGGAGGACACACTGCACTAACTTGTAGTTTTAGCTGAACACTGTGAGCAGGACGCACTGCACTAACTTGTAGCTTTAGATGAACACTGTGCAGAGGTCTCACTACACTAACTTGTAGTTTTAGCTGAACACTGTGAGCAGGACGCACTGCACTAACTTGTAGCTTTAGATGAACACTGTGCACAGGTGTCACTACACTTACTTGTAGTTTTAGCTGAACACTGTGAGCAGGACGCACTGCACTAACTTGTAGTTTTAGCTGAACACTGTGAGCAGGACGCACTGCACTAACTGTAAATAGTCTAGCTGCCTGACTGTGGTACTAATAGGATCAAAAGAACACCAGCAATTTTCTTCAGGTAGCTGTAAATACTGTAACAAGACAAGCCTGCCTGTCAGTAAGAAGATAACAGGAACGGATCTAGCTAAACTGAATACAGTGTATATATATATATATATATATATATATATATATATATATATATATATATATATATATGCAACACCTGGGATGCATATATATACACAATACACTGTAAGTGCAGCTAACTCACTGATTGTCCTGCCTAATCTATCTAACTCAAATGAAATGACACTGTCTCTCTCTCTATCTATCTCTCTTTCAACGCCGGAACACACACTACACAGGGCCGCCGTGTAGGCGGCCTTATATAGTGTGGGGCGTGTTCTAAACCCCCTGAGCCATAATTGGCCAAAGCCACCCTGGCTTTGGCCAATTACAGCTTTCTCTACGGCGCAGTGATTGGCCAAGCATGCGGGTCATAGTGCATGCTTGGCCAATCATCAGCCAGCAATGCACTGCGATGCCGCAGTGAATTATGGGCCGTGACGCGCCACACGAATATGGCGCGAACGGCCCATAACGTTCAGAATTCGGCGAATGACCGAACAGCCAATGTTCGAGTCGAAGCTCATCCCTATTCTACACCTTCATTCCTCTCAGTGCAGGTCTCAGAGAGGACTGAAGGTATAGTGGGGTTGGAGATCTCAGCTGATGAGGAGCAAGGAGAGGTCCTCTTTGTTCTTTGGTGTGGGTCTTTTAGATACGCCTGCCAACTAACTGCATGGCAGGTGAACATATGTCTGGTCAAGCATGTGGTGCCCAAGCGGGAGATGTTTTGGCCACGCGAGATACGCTTGAGACATATGTTGCAAATAGCAGCGGTGCGATCTGATGCACTTGTCTCAAAAAAGACCCAAAACAAAGAACTTTTGGAATAATGTGCAGAGACAGCAGTGCCCTACACATGAGGAGCTTTGCAGTGTGATGCAGTCAGTGTGCTGCCCTTAGGCTGGCGCCTGGAGGGCATCCTGCCTCATTGGTGATGTGCATCCTCCTTCTCTCTCCTATCAGGCACCCACATTGAGTCAGTGACCTCATCATCCCCTCCCTCCTCATCACTGGAGCAAACCTGGCAGTATGCTACAGCAGGGGGAGCATGACTGCCAGATTGCTGTCCTTCTTGAGCACCCCCACTGTCTGTGCTGACGTTACTGCCTTCATCTAGCTCAGTATCATCATCAGAGCCTTCTAAACGCTGGGCATCCTCCTGGAGCATGTACCCAACACTGTGGTCAAACAGATCGAGGGACTCCTCAGGAGGACATGGTGGGGCTAGGGAAGGAGTCACTGATGCCATTGAGCCGAGGGAAGAGGCCGCGTTGGCAGCTGCTTTGCCAGAGAAAGTACCCTGAGCATGGGTGAGAGAGGATGAGGAAGATGAGGACGGCTTGGTCATCCACTCGACCAAGTCTTCCGCATGTTGTGGCTCAACACGGCCAGCTGCCGAAAAAAAGGCCAAGCGTGTCCCACGGCCATGTACTGTTAAGGATGCACGGTCTCCACCACCAGCACTGTTGCCTCTAGATACAGAGCCTGCTTGCCCTCTTTTATTGGCTTGTAACTGTTTGCCTCTCCTTGTTGCCCTTCCAGACATACTAATGGCCTGCAGTGAGATGTAGCTGCACTAAGCTGGGATATATATATATATCTATATATATATAGATATATATATCTATATATATATAGATATATATATATATAGATAGATAGATACTGCAGCTAGCAAAATCAACTGCCTGCCTGTAGTATGAGAACACCACCAATCTTCTACAGGTAGCTTTAGTTGAACACTGTGCAGAGGTCGCACTACACTAACTTGTAGCTTTTAGTTGAACACTGTGCAGAGGACGCACTATACCAACGTTAAAATAATGTAGCTGCCTGCGGTAGTGATAGAATCAGGAAAACACCACCAACCTTCTACAGGTAGCTTTAGCTGAACACTGTGCAGAGGCCGCACTACACTAACGTGTAAATAATGTAGCACTACACTGACGTGCAAATAATGTAGCTGCCTGCGGTAGTGATAGGATCAGGAAAACACCACCAACCTTCTACAGGTAGCTTTAGCTGAACACTGTGCAGAGGAGGCACTACACTAACATGTAAATAATGTAGCTGCCTGCGGTAGTGATAGGATCAGGAAAACACCACCAACCTTCTACAGGTAGCTTTAGCTGAACACTGTTCAGAGGACGCACTACACTAACTTGTAGCTTTAGCTGAACACTGTGCAGAGTTCGCACTACACTAACTTGTAGCTTTAGCTGAACACTGTGAGGAGGACACACTACACTAACTTGTAGCTTTAGCTGAACACTGTGAGGAGGACGCACTACACTAACTTGTAGCTTTAGCTGAACACTGTGCAGAGGTTGCACTACACTAACTTGTAGCTTTAGCTGAACAATGTTCAAAGGACGCACTACACTAACTTGTAGCTTTAGCTGAACACTGTGCAGAGGACGCACTACACTAACGTGTAAATAATGTAGTTGCCTGCAGTAGTGATAGGATCAGGAAAACACCACCAACCTTCTACAGGTAGCTTTAGCTGAACACTGTGCAGAGGTCGCACTACACTAACTTGTAGCTTTAGCTGAACACTGTTCAGAGGACGCACTACACTAACTTGTAGCTTTGGCGGAACACTGTGCAGAGGTCGCACTACACTAACTTGTAGCTTTAGCTGAACACTGTTCAGAGGACACACTACACTAACTTGTAGCTTTAGCTGAATACTGTGCAGAGGTCGCACTACACTAACTTGTAGCTTTAGCTGAACACTGTTCAGAGGACGCACTACACTAACTTGTAGCTTTAGCTGAACACTGTGCAGAGGTCCTACTACACTAACTTGTAGCTTTAGCTGAACACTGTTCAGAGGACGCACTACACTAACTTGTAACTTTAGCTGAACACTGTGCACTACACTAACTTATAGCTTTAGCTGAACACTGTTTAGAGGACGCACTACACTAACTTGTAGCTTTAGCTGAACACTGTGAGGAGGATGCACTACACTAACTTGTAGCTTTAGTTGAACACTGTGCACTACACTAACTTGTAGCTTTAGCTGAACACTGTTTAGAGGACGCACTACACTAACTTGTAGCTTTAGCTGAACACTGTGAGGAGGACGCACTACACTAACTTGTAGCTTTAGCTGAACACTGTGCACTACACTACCTTGTAGCTTTAGCTGAACACTGTGAGGAGGACGCACTACACTAACTTGTAGCTTTAGCTGAACACTGTGAGGAGGACGCACTGCACTAACTTGTAGCTTTAACTGAACACTGTGCACTACACTAACTTGTACCTTTAGCTGAACACTGTGAGGAGGACACACTACACTAATTGTAGCTTTAGTTGAACACTGTGAGGAGGACGCACTACACTAACTTGTAGCTTTAGCTGAACACTGTGAGGAGGACGCACTACGCTAACGTGCAGCTTTAGCTGAACTGTGTGCACTACACTAACTTGTAGCTTTAGCTGAACACTGTGAGGAGGACGCACTACACTAACTTGTAGCTTTAGCTGAACCCTGTGCACTACACTAACTTATAGCTTTAGCTGAACACTGTTCAGAGGACGCACTACACGAACTTGTAGCTTTAGCTGAACATTGTTCAGAGGAAGCACTACACGAATTTGTAGCTTTAGCTGAACACTGTGCAGAGGTCGCACTACACTAACTTGTAGCTTTAGCTGAACACTGTGAGGAGGACGCACTACACTAACTTGTACCTTTAGCTGAACACCATGCACTACACTAACTTGTAGCTTTAGCTGAACACTGTTCAGAGCACACACTACACTAACTTGTAGCTTTAGCTGAACACTGTGCAGAGGTCGCACTACACTAACTTGTAGCTTTAGCTGAGCACTGTGAGGAGGACGCACTACACTAACTTGTAGCTTTAGCTGAACACTGTGCACTACACTAACTTGTAGCTTTAGCTGAACACTGTGTGGAGGACGCACTACACTAACTTGTAGCTTTAGCTGAACACTGTGCAGAGGTCGCACTACACTAACTTGTAGCTTTAGCTGAACACTGTGAGGACGCACTACACTAACTTGTAGCTTTAGCTGAACACTGTGAGGAGGACGCACTACACTAACTTGTTGTTTTAGCTGAACACTGTGCACTACACTAACTTGTAGCTTTAGCTGAACACGGTTCAGAGCACGCACTATGCTAACTTGTAGCTTTAGCTGAACACTGTGCAGAGGTCGCACTACACTAACTTGTAGCTTTAGCTGAGCACTGTGAGGAGGACGCACTACACTAACTTGTAGCTTTAGCCAAACACTGTGAGGAGGATGCACTACACTAACTTGTAGCTTTAGCCGAACACTGTGCATTACACTAACTTGTAGCTTTAGCTGAACACTGTGAGGAGGACGCACTACACTAACTTGTAGCTTTAGCTGAGCACTGTGCAGAGGTTGCACTACACTAACTTGTAGCATTAGCTGAACACTGTGCAGAGGTCACACTAAACTAACTTGTAGCTTTAGCTGAACACTGTGAGGAGGACGCACCACACTAACTGTAAATAGTCTAGCTGCCTGACTGTGGTACTAATAGGATCAGAAGAACACAATTTTCTTCAGGTAGCTATAAATACTGTAACAAAACAAGCCTGCCTGTCAGTAGGAAGATAACAGGAACGGATCTAGCTAAACTGAATACAGTGTTTAAATATATATATATATATATATATATATATATATATATATATACAACACCTGGGATGCATATATATATATATATATATATATATATATATATATATATACACAATACATTGTAAGTGCAGCTAACTGACTGACTGTCTAACTTAAATCATACAACACTGTCTCTCTGTCTTTGTCTCTCAACGCCGGTACACATTACACAGGGCCGCCGTGCAGGCGGCCTTATATAGTGTGGGGCGTGTACTAAACCCCCTAAGCCATAATTGGCCAAAGCCACCCTGGCTTTGGCCAATTACAGCTCTCTCTACAGACGGCGCTGTGATTGGCTAAGCATGCGGGTCATAGTGCATGCTTGGTCAATCATCAGCCAGCAATGCACTGCGATGCCGCAGTGAATTATGGGCCGTGACGCGCCACACGAATTTGGCGCGAACGGCCTATATCGTTCGCAATTCGGTGAACGGGCGAACAGACGATGTTCGAGTCGAACATGGGTTCGACTCAAACACGAAGCTCATCCCTAATCTTAAGTAATGGATTTCCAAAGGATAGGGTGTACCCAGGGAAGATTGGTTAGAATTGCACAGGAAAAGGCCTGCTCTAAACCAATTCATTCCTTATCTAAGCCATGAACAGACCAATCTACTATCCTAGCCAATTGAGTGGCCCAGGAATATTTGCAGATATCCGGCAGGCCAATACCCCCTTTGAACTTAGGAAGGTAAAGGTAATCAAGAGCTATACGAGGGGCTTTCAGATGCCAAACAAATTTACTGAATGTTTTACGAAGTGATGAGAGGAGAACATTTTAGGGAGAGATATGGGTATTGTTTGCATTATGTATAATATATTCTTTTTAATTAATGCTCCTTTAAACTGCAGTGCACCTCAAAACTTCTGCCTACATCTACTGTATGTTAATCAGAAATGATTACCACCCACATATTGTCAAAATCATTACTCATACATAAAAATAGAATTTATATATATATATTATCCAATTACTTTGCCATGTGCTCAAAATCAAATAAAAGATATAAATATATATATATATATATATATATATATATATATATATATATATATATATATATACACAGTATCTCACAAAAGTGAGTACACCCCTCACATTTCTGTAAATATTAAGTGATAGGATCAGGAAAACACCACCAACCTTCTACAGGTAGCTTTAGCTGAACACTGTGCAGAGGTCGCACTACACTAACTTGTATCTTTAGCTGAACACTGTTCAGAGGACGCACTACACTAACTTGTAGCTTTGGCGGAACACTGTGCAGAGGTCGCACTACACTAACTTGTAGCTTTAGCTGAACACTGTTCAGAGGACGCACTACACTAACTTGTAGCTTTAGCTGAACACTGTGCAGAGGTCGCACTACACTAACTTGTAGCTTTAGCTGAACACTGTTCAGAAGACGCACTACACTAACTTGTAGCTTTAGCTGAACACTGTGCAGAGGTCGCACTAAACTAACTTGTAGCTTTAGCTGAACACTGTTCAGAGGACACACTACACTAACTTGTAGCTTTAGCTAAACACTGTGCAGAGGTCGCACTACACTAACTTGTAGCTTTAGCTGAACACTGTTCAGAGGACGCACTACACTAACTTGTAGCTTTAGCTGAACACTGTGCACTACACTAACTTATAGCTTTAGCTGAACACTGTTTAGAGGACGCACTACACTAACTTGTAGCTTTAGCTGAACACTGTGAGGAGGATGCACTACACTAACTTGTAGCTTTAGTTGAACACTGTGCACTACACTACCTTGTAGCTTTAGCTGAACACTGTGAGGAGGACGCACTACACTAACTTGTAGCTTTAGCTGAACACTGTGAGGAGGACGCACTGCACTAACTTGTAGCTTTAACTGAACACTGTGCACTGCACTAACTTGTACCTTTAGCTGAACACTGTGAGGAGGACACACTACACTAATTGTAGCTTTAGTTGGACACTGTGAGGAGGACGCACTACACTAACTTGTAGCTTTAGCTGAACACTGTGAGGAGGACGCACTACGCTAACGTGTAGCTTTAGCTGAACTGTGTGCACTACACTAACTTGTAGCTTTAGCTGAACACTGTGAGGAGGACGCACTACACTAACTTGTAGCTTTAGCTGAACCCTGTGCACTACACTAACTTATAGCTTTAGCTGAACACTGTTCAGAGGACGCACTACACGAACTTGTAGCTTTAGCTGAACATTGTTCAGAGGACGCACTACACGAACTTGTAGCTTTAGCTGAACACTGTGCAGAGGTCGCACTACACTAACTTGTAGCTTTAGCTGAATACTGTGAGGAGGACGCACTACACTAACTTGTAGCTTTAGCTGAACACCGTGCACTACACTAACTTGTAGCTTTAGCTGAACACTGTTCAGAGCACACACTACACTAACTTGTAGCTTTAGCGGAACACTGTGCAGAGGTCGCACTACACTAACTTGTAGCTTTAGCTGAGCACTGTGAGGAGGACGCACTACACTAACTTGTAGCTTTAGCTGAACACTGTGCACTACACTAACCTGTAGCTTTAGCTGAACACTGTGCAGAGGTCGCACTACACTAACTTGTAGCTTTAGCTGAACACTGTGAGGACGCACTACACTAACTTGTAGCTTTAGCTGAACACTGTGAGGAGGACGCACTACACTAACTTGTTGCTTTAGCTGAACACTGTGCACTACACTAACTTGTAGCTTTAGCTGAACACGGTTCAGAGCACACACTATACTAACTTGTAGCTTTAGCTGAACACTGTGCAGAGGTCGCACTACACTAACTTGTAGCTTTAGCTGAGCACTGTGAGGTGGACGCACTACACTAACATGTAGCTTTAGCCAAACACTGTGAGGAGGACACACTACACTAACTTGTAGCTTTAGCTGAACACTGTGCATTACACTAACTTGTAGCTTTAGCTGAACACTGTGAGGAGGACGCACTACACTAACTTGTAGCTTTAGCTGAACACTGTGCAGAGGTTGCACTACACTAACTTGTAGCTGTAGCTGAACACTGTGCAGAGGTCACACTAAACTAACTTGTAGCTTTAGCTGAACACTGTGAGGAGGACGCACCACACTAACTGTAAATAGTCTAGCTGCCTGACTGTGGTACTAATAGGTTCAGAAGAACACAATTTTCTTCAGGTAGCTGTAAATACTGTAACAAAACAAGCCTGCCTGTCAGTAGGAAGATAACAGGAACGGATCTAGCTAAACTGAATACAGTGTTTAAATATATATATATATATATATATATATATATACAACACCTGGGATGCATATATATATATATATATATATATATATATATATATATATATATACACAATACATTGTAAGTGCAGCTAACTGACTGACTGTCCTGCCTAATCTATCTAACTTAAATCATACGACACTGTCTCTCTGTCTTTGTCTCTCAACGCCGGTACACATTACACAGGGCCGCCGTGCAGGCGGCCTTATATAGTGTGGGGCGTGTACTAAACCCCCTAAGCCATAATTGGCCAAAGCCACCCTGGCTTTGGCCAATTACAGCTCTCTCTACAGACGGCGCTGTGATTGGCCAAGCATGCGGGTCATAGTGCATGCTTGGTCAATCATCAGCCAGCAATGCACTGCGATGCCGCAGTGAATTATGGGCTGTGACGCGCCACACGAATTTGGCGCTAACGGCCTATATCGTTCGCAATTCGGTGAACGGGCGAACAGACGATTTTCGAGTCGAACATGGGTTCGACTCAAACACGAAGCTCATCCCTAATCTTGAGTAATGGATTTCCAAAGGATAGGGTGTACCCAGGGAAGATTGGTTAGAATTGCACGGGAAAAGGCCTGCTCTAAACCAACTCATTCCTTATCTAAGCCATGAACAGACCAATCTACTATCCTAGCCAATTGAGTGGCCCAGGAATATTTGCGGATATCCGGCAGGCCAATACCCCCTTTGAACTTAGGAAGGTAAAGGTAATCAGGAGCTATACGAGGGGCTTTCAGATACCAAACAAATTTACTGAATGTTTTACGAAGTGATGAGAGGAGAACATTTTAGGGAGAGATATGGGTATTGTTTGCATTATGTATAATATATTCTTTTTAATTAATGCTCCTTTAAACTGCAGTGCACCTCAAAACTTCTGCCTACATCTACTGTATGTTAATCAGAAATGATTACCACCCACATATTGTCAAAATCATTACTCATACATAAAAATAGAATTTATATATATATATATATATATATATATATATATATATATATATATATATATTATCCAATTACTTTGCCATGTGCTCAAAATCAAATAAAAGATATAAATATATATATATTATATATATATATATATATATATATATATATATATATATATATATATATATATATATATATATATATATACACAGTATCTCACAAAAGTGAGTACACCCCTCACATTTCTGTAAATATTTTATTATATCTTTTCATGTGACGACACCAAGGAAATGGCACTTTGCTACAATGTAAAGTAGTGAGTGTACAGCCTGTATAATGCCCTGTACACACGTTCGGACATTGATCGGACATTCCGACAACAAAATCCATGGATTTTTTCCCACAGATGTTGGCTCAAGCTTGTCTTGCATACACACGGTCGCACAAAGTTGTCGGAAAATCTGATCGTTCTGAACGCGATGACGTAAAACACATACGTCAGGAATAGCTTTTGTCTCTTAATTTATTCTGAGCATGCGTGGCACTTTGTGCATTGGATTTGTGTACACACGATCGGAATTTCCGTCAACGGATTTTGTTGTCGGAAAATTTTATAGCAAGCTCTCAAACTTTGTGTGTTGGAAATTCCGATGGAACATGTGTGGAGCCCACACACGGTCGGAATTTCCGACAACAAGGTCCTATCACACATTTTCCATCAGAAAATCCGACCGCGTGTACAGGGCATAACAGTGTAAATGTCTAAACCGCTGGCAACAAAAGTGAGTACACCCCTAAGTGAAAATGTCCAAATTGGGCCCAATTAGCCATTTTATCTCCCCGGTGTCATGTGACTCATTAGTGTTACAAGATCTCAGGTGTGAATGGGGAGCAGGTGTGTTAAATTTGGTGTTATTGCTCTCACTCTCTCATACTGGTCACTGGAAGTTCAACATGGCACCTCATGGCAAAGAACTCTCTGAAGATTTGAAAAAAAGAATTGTTGCTCTACATTAAGATGGCCTAAGCTATAAGAAGATTGCCAAGACCCTGAAACTGAGCTGCAGCATGTGGCCAAGACCATACAGCGGTTTAACAGGACAGGTTCCACTCAGAACTGGCCTTGCCATGGTCAACCAAAGAAGTTGAGTGCACATGCTTAGCGTCATATCTAGAGATTGTCTTTGGGAAATAGATGTATGAGTGCTTCCAGCCTTGCTGCAGAGGTTTAAGAGGTGGGGGGTCAGAATGTCAGTGCTCAAACCATACGCCGCACACTGCATCAAATTGGTCTGCATAGCTGTCATCCCTCTTCTAAAGATGATGCACAAAAAAGAATGCAAACAGTTTGCTGAAGCAGACTAAGGACATGGATCACTGGAACCATGTCCTGTGGTCTGATGAGACCAAGATAAACTTATTTGGTTCAGATGATATTAAGCATATGTTCTGGCAACCAGGTGAGGAGTACAAAGACAAGTGTGCCTTTCCTACAGTAAAACATGGTGGTGGGAGTGTCATAGTCTGGGGCTGCAAGAGTGCTGCCGCCACTGGGGAGCTACAGTTCAGTGAGTAACCATGAATGCCAACATGTACTGTGACATACTGAAGCAGAGCATGATCCCCTCCCTTCGGAGACTGAGCCACAGGGCAGTATTCCAACATGATAACGACCCCAAACACACCTCCAAGATGACCACTACCTTGCTAAAGAAGCTGAGGGTAAAGTTGATGGACTGGCCAAGCATGTCTCCAGACCTAAACCCTATTGAGCATCTGTGGGGCATCCTCAAATGAAAGGTGGAGGAGCGCAAGGTCTCTAACATCCACCATCTCCGTGATGTTGTCATGGATACATGGAGGAGGACTCCAGTGGCAAAATTTTATAGCCTGCTCTCAAACTTTGTGTGTCGGAAATTCGGACGGAAAAAGTCCGATGGAGCCCACACACGATCGGAATTTCTGACAACACAATCCGATTGCACTTTTTCTGTCAGAAATATCCGACCGTGTGTACAGGGCATTAGAGGTGTACTCATTTTTGTTGCCAGCAGGTTAAGACATTATTGGCTGTGTGTTGAGTTATTTTGAGGGGACAGCAAATTTACACTGTTATACAAGCTGTACACTCACTACTTTACATTGTAGCAAAGTGTCATTTCTTCAGTGTTGTCACAGAAAAGCTATAATAAAAGATATAATAAAATATTTACAAAAATGTGAGGGGTGTACTCACTTTTGTGAGATACTGTATATATGAAACGTCCAAAAGTCCCAGCGTGCCAATTGTGAAATATATAGAAATTGCAATAAATCCTCCAGATCTTTCAGTTCCTCGGATCAATAATTTCCCAATGGGCTGATTGTTTCCCCCCAGGTGTGCAACCAGATGTGCCTTCACTGTCTTAGGTGGACCTCAATATTACAAAGAGTCCACAATCAGCATTATATCTCCTTCAATCTGCATCACAGTCATGGTTCACTTCTGAAGAGTACTCTAGGTTCCAGGTGCTCATAAGTAGGGATGGGCGAACGGTTCGGCCCGAGCATAAGTTCAGGCTAAACTTATGTTGTTCGGACGTTCGGCTAACAGCCGAACAAACGGGTCGTTCGACCGTTTGTTCGCCCCCCCCCCCCCCAGAACTGACCACAAGGCATTGTGGCACTGAACAGTGCATTGCAAGCCGTGATTGGCTGAAGCAGTGAAAGCTTTAGCCAATCAGGGCACAGAGCACTGTCGGAGTCATGATTGGACACTGTCATCATGACTTTATCCAATCATGGCTTATTCCCGCCCCACAGTATAAAAGTATTCTTTCAATAGCAGCCATTTTCAGTGTGATGTTGGCGTGGAGAGAGATAGAACAGGGCTCTGTTCAGTGCTATTAGTTAGTGTGCTATACTGTGCTATTTTGCTTCAATTGTCAGTGGAGAATATTAGTTTAGTGTCAGTCTAGGGATAGTGTGAGTGTAGTGAGGAAAACCATCATTCAGCTTTTCATAGTGTGCAGCTAGAGTAGGGGCAGCTCATATAGTTTCAGTGTAGTGTAGTGAGACTGTGTCAGTAATCTTGACATTAGTATATAGCTAAAATAGGGCAGTTCAGATAGCTTCAGTGTAGTGACGGTTGAACACCGTCTATTTGATTGCGTTACTGCCAGTTTAACGCCATATAGTTTTGCGTGCGTTACTGCCAGTTTAACGCCATATAGTTCTGCGTGCGTTACTGCCAGTTTAACGGCATATCGTTTTGCGTGTGTTACTGCCAGTTTGACGCCATATCGTTTTGTGTGCGTTACTGCCAGTTTAACGCCATATAGTTCTGTGTGCATTACTACAAGTTTAACGCCATATAGTTTTGTGCGTTACTGCCAGTTTAACGCCATATAGTTTTGTGCGTTACTGTCAGTTTAATGCCATATAGTTTTGCATGTGTTACTGCCAGTTTAACGCCATATAGTTCTGCGTGCGTTACTGCCAGTTTAACGCCATATCGTATTGCGTGCGTTACTGCCAGTTTAACGCCATATAGTTTTGCGTGCGTTACTGCCAGTTTAACGCCATATCGTTTTGCTTGCGTTACTGCCAGTTTAACACCATATAGTTCTGTGTGCGTTACTACAAGTTTAACGCCATATAGTTTTGTGCGTTACTGCCAGTTTAACACCATTTACTTCTGTGTGCGTTACTGCCAGTTGAACGCCATATAGTTCCGTGCGTCACTGTATGTTTGGCACATTATATTGCAGTATATTATATTGTATCCATGGAGTGTGTCTGTGTAGTGTGAGTACTCAAATTAAAGGGCACCAAACACCTCTTTACATTGGTTAAAGTGCATCTACGTACAGAGTTCAACTTTTCCTTTACATTCGCTTATAAGCACTGCCCCCTCCCTCCCAATAATGTCTGGGAGAACAACAAGGAAAGGCAGACATTCCCTTGTCACTGTAAGGGGGCCAGCAACAAATGTGTCCACAGGCAAAGGTGGACGTGATCGTCAGTCCTCAGGCAGGGCATCATTTCCTCTGTTTAGTAAGTTTGCCTGTGCTATCCAGCCACAGCATGCAGAGGAGGTGGTGGACTGGCTTACTAAACCTTCCTCATCCTCCTCATCCTCTGTCACACAAGCAGAGACAAGTGTGCAGTCCCCTGCAGTTGCCAGAGTGGATAAACCTGCCTCCTTGTCCACATCTATTCCTGCCATAGCCCTAACATCAGCCATTGAGGAGTCAGCTGAGTTATTTGACCACAGCATCAGCCACTTGCTCCTTGATGATGCCCAGCTATTACTGGATTCAGATGCTGGTTCTGAGGTTGAGGATGACAGGAACATTAGCCTAGAGAGAGAGAGGAACACTGGTAGACAAGTTGGCATTCATGTTCCCCAAGCCGCAGCGTATTGCCAAGTTGTCTCCAGTGGTAATGATGAAGATGGAGGAGATGGAGATGATGATGATGATGAGGTCACAGATGCGACTTGGCTGCCAGATAGAGCAGAGGAGGAAACTGAAGGTGAGGCGGCACAACCCCAAGGAGGTCGGCATCAATAAAGAATAGAGAGCAGCCACCCTATTCCATCAAATTCTGCAGCTGTTATCTCCCGGCCCACTCCCCACAGCTCAGCTGTCTGGGCCTTTTTCAGCACATCTGCAGCAGATCGCACTGTTGCTATCTGCAAACTGTGTCACAGGCACATCAAACGTTGCAAAAATACCAACCATTTGGGTACCACATGCCTAACAAGGCATTTAACGTCCAACCACTCAGCCCGTTGGCAAGAGCACCTAAAAGCCACACAAAAGGGGCACAAATCTGTCCCTCCTCCTCCTTACCCACTTCAGTCTGCTCCTGCGATACCGAGTCATTACCTTTCAGCAGCCTCCACTGACAGGGATGATGGTATAGCACAGGGTGTCCAAAGTCCTAGCAGCTCATCTACCAGCAGCACATCACCAGCTGTAGACTGTAGCCGGCAAATTTCTCTGCCCCATCTTCTGCAGCGGTAAAAAAAATACAGTCCTTGCCACCCACATGCCCAGTGCCTGAATGCAAGCTTTTCAAAGCTGTTGGCTCTCCAACTTCTGCCTTTCAGCCTGGTGGATTCTGCCCTCTTCCGTGAATTCGCACAATGTGCTGTACCACAATGGCAGGTTCCCAGTCGATACTACTTTTCACATAAACTAGATATTAAGTATGGTGCTGCGCTAATCCAAAACTAATTTAAAAAGCGTGCTGTGACACTCCCAATCTGAGTGAGTATACGGCTAGCCTTGTGGAGACGTGGAATGCACTCAAATGCACAGTGTATTAGTATACCTTAATCAACTAGTGTAAATAGACTTAAAAAATTAAAAAATCAATACATCCAATATAATAATAATACAAATACAGAACCTACAGTGTAAACCAGTATTGTGCCGTGTGTTTTCAAACATGTGAACTTAGAAAATTAATACACTCAATATGACAATAATAAATATACAAAACGTTCAGTGTGAACCAGTATTGTGCTGCGTGTCCGAGCAGATCTCAGGACGTACTAAATAATCCAAAGTGTCCAGTGAAAACAGAGCCAGTGCTTAAATATAAGACAACACGGAGAAATACAACAGATCAAAAAAGTGACATGTGCAATGAAATCAGTGTCTTCAATAGCTAATCAGTCTATATAGTGCCAATCGGTGAGTTAATGCATACAACAAGATTTCTCTATAGACCGATCAAACTGATACATGGAAACCGTGGAGTGTATAGACCAGAAAGGAATAGTGGATCCTCTTCATGCACCAATCCTACAGTGATAAGCAGTGGCCCCTTACCTCATTATACTGAGGTCACAGTATAAATCAAAAACCGCTGGTAACAGCTCCTTTAAGAGTGGGTCCTGGATCCTGGGCTAGGTCTCCATAAGTCTCAGACCCTCAGGGGGCGAGGCGGCCATGAATAAAGAAAAGGGGGATGCCACATAGTGTAGTAGTTTTATCCAAAATCAATTTATTAAAAATTAAAAAATTGGGCTCCAATACGTTGGCCGGACAAAAAGACCATGGATACCACGGTACGGATCAAAGAGCATGTTAAGAATATTCTGAATGGTTATGATAAACATAGTGTCTCTAAACATTTTTTGCTATGCCATAATAAGGATCCTACCCATCTTAAATTTTGGGGGATCAAACCGTACATTAGACACTGGCGGGGGAGACATAAGGTTAGAACCCTCAGTCAGGCCGAAGCCAAATGGATATTTTTGTTGGACACATTCCCGCTGAGAGGCCTAAATATTGAGTTTGACCTGAATTGTTTTCTTAGTGATTTTTAATTACTTCTGGACCAGTTTTATATGATATAAAACCCCTTTCTACTTTTATACGTAAGTTACGAAGTCTGCTCCCCCATTTGTAATCCCTATGTAATTTTATCACTCCCCATGTCTCTTTATGTCCTTTTGGACTGGATAGAGATCCTCAGCAGTTCTAGCGCCTTCTAGCATTTTTACTCCTGCTCTCAGCCCCATTGCAACTATGCGGCGAATGCCCTACTTTATTCGGTTAGGTCTGCATTTTTATGATTCCCGTCCTTTCACTACCTCATTTGTTAATCTCTCATACCACTGTTTGTCATTCCCTATAGGAGAATCTTGCTTTTATTTCTGAGATCTTTTTGGGCATTTTTTAACTATTTTCTCTGGTATTTTTTAGTATTTTTAATATTGTTGTAGTATAATACTATATTGCTCAGATGGAATATCTCTATTCTGTGTATTTATCTATATATATAT
Organism: Aquarana catesbeiana; assembly: GCF_042186555.1. NCBI lineage: Eukaryota > Metazoa > Chordata > Amphibia > Anura > Ranidae > Aquarana > Aquarana catesbeiana. The sequence continues at coordinate 155,107,884 of NC_133329.1, forward strand.
CACACGCTGATATCAGTGGAAAGGCTTATTCCATCCGGATTTATAACTTTTATATTTTATCAAGGTTTTATGAGTTTTTTATTGTCCACTATTATTAAAATATTAATCCTAACTGTCCGATCATTAGTATGTATTGGGATGATTTGGCTGTATACCCAAGTCTTCCCTTTTCGTTAGTTTAATATTCCTTTTATACCTGAGTCATCCCTGAGTTTTAGTTTCTGTTTTTGCTTACACCAATAGATGCTGACCACAGCTCTATCTACGTCCTTGTCAGTTTTTAGATAACCAAGAAAATGGCCGCCTCCGTACAACCCTGGGAAAATGGCCGCTATGGCGTTTTCCCATTGGACTACGAGAAAATGGCCGCCGTATATCTATCTAGTTATTACTATTTAAGGACAGCTTTGTGTGCCTCCTAGTATCCCCTGATGAAGTCATGAGGTGTGTGATGTCACGCGTAGGGACGGGACAGGCACTTTCCACTGACAGATGCGTACGAGCTCGCCGCTCGTTGGAGTTTTGCGATCTTTGTTATTTGCTATGTGAGTACCGCTTATTTTTAATAAATTGATTTTGGTTCAAACTACTACACTATGTGGCATCCCCTTTTCTTTATTCATGGCCGCCTCGCCCCCTGAGGGTCTGAGACTTATGGAGACCTAGCCCAGGATCCAGGACCCACTCTTAAAGGAGCTGTTACCAGCGGTTTTTGATTTATGCTGTGACCTCAGTATATTGAGGTAAGGGGCCACTGCTTATCAGTGTAGGATTGGTGCACGAAGAGGATCCACTATTCCTTTCTGGTCTATACACTCCACGGTTTCCATGTATCAGTTTGATCGGTCTATAGAGAAATCTTGTTGTATGCATTAACTCACCGATTGGCACTATTTAGACTGATTAGCTATTGAAGACACTGACTTTATTGCACGTGTCACTTTTTGGATCTTTTGTATTTCTCCAAGGTGCCTTATATTTAAGCACTGGCTCTGTTTGCACTGGACACTTTGGATTATTTAGTACCTCCTGAGATCTGCTCGGACGCGCAGCACAATACTGGTTCACACTGAACGTTTTGTATATTTATTATGTAAATGCAAAAAGGGAGTTTGGGACTTTAAAATGAAGCGGTTGGAATGCGGAGGGTTAAAAAATAAATTTAATAATCATAGTAGATATAGTACAGGGATTTCATACATATACACACATATATAATTAGTACAAAAATAAAGCATATAAGATGAAAAAATACATGCAATGGATATCTCATCATACTAGGTGGGTAATAATAGGAGTAATGTTGGTACAAGATAGCAATGGCCTAGGATGCCAACTGTGGCATGCCCAGTGACTGGAATCATAATCACATAGTAGTGGTAGTACTCATAATAGGTACCAGAGATGGTGTGCCCGGGACCTGATAATAGAATAACGTAATAATCATAATATTGGTAAAATAATGATAGCATCATCAAAGTACAAATAGTTGAGATTGAAGCATCAATTTTAGCTCAACGCGTTTCGTGGATGATATTCTCCACTCCTCAGGAGCTGATGCAGTGTGATCCTGTAAAATATATACATATAATGAGCCTCCTATCTTGAAAGAGAGGAGTGGAAAAATGTTCAAAAATAGTTGGCCAAAAGGCGCACACTTACCAACCCTGGCACTGAGTGCGGCGCATGACAAACGGTACGGAATGGGCCAGAGGCACCAAAACCCCGGTACGGGAGCTGAGGCAGCATATTATGTCTGAATGGCAACGGGTGATGTAATAGCAGTGTCTGGATAGTGGGGTGATGTCCATGTGACAGCAAAGATACTGGAGAACTTGTCGGAAAGAAGAGATATCTGGGAACAGAGTATTGATTACAAATTGTAAATATTTGTGATCTGAAATAGAATTCGTATTAAGTAGTACATAGATAGATAATGTACCCTAAGATACCCTAGTGTAAGGTGTTGATAAGTAATATAGTGGAGGTTGTGTAATGGACACATAAAATAAATTAAAAGGGTGGCTGGTGTAGATCTAAATGGGTGTGGGTTGATGGAAAGGGAGTGTTAAAGATAGAGTGTGACTAATATCTAGAACGGGGTGCAGTCAAACCAGACAGGGGCATACCAGGGAAAGTGAACCCATTTCTCCAAAGGCTTACCCGATGCTGCAAGGCAAGCACACACAGCAAGATGGAAGCAGCTGGTGTGCAGGGATTCCAGTCAGAAACAGGCCATGTGAATAGCCTGCTCAGATGGGGAGACATATAAACATATGCCGCCAACACCACGTGAGTGAGCCAGGCGGGAGGAGGGGGCGGCGTCCGCACCTGAGCTGGATGATCGCTCAGTGTTTGGCGCCAAAACGTCCTCCCCCCAATGGTGAGTCACGCAGATGACGCTCCAAGCGGCAGCGCGGTGACGTCAGAAGCAATGTCCCGCGTATGACGCAGGGACCGTGGCGCCGATGTTCCCAAAAGGGGAGGAGGAGGAGGACCCAGGGAGCGGATCGCAGCTCCCGCGCCGAGGAAAAAAGCCCCAGCACAGAACCATGCCAGAAGCCACGCTGACGCAGAGCAGTGGCAGAGCTGTAGGGGTTGAATGTATAGCAAAACCATAAGATGAATGTATAAATCAACCAGTACCGGCAATGCCATCCATGGTGACATAAGTAAACTAAACAGAAACATAACAGTATGTGCAAAGTGTATGACTATTCCAAAGATACAGCCCTAAGTAGGACCTGCATATTCCCTCTCACGTAGATAGCAGGGGAGCACTGCTAATCCAACTTTCCAAACGCTTCCATCCCGGTATTTTGTATAAATAATGGGGGGGGGGGGTTTGGGACTTTAAATGAGGCGCACTCGTCGCCTCCATCCCGGTATCAGGTAAATGCAAAAAGGAAGTTTGGGACTTTAAAATGAAGCGGTTGGAATGCGGAGGGTTAAAAAATAAATTTTATAATCATAGTAGATATAGTACAGGGATTTCATACATATACACACATATATAATTAGTACAAAAATAAAGCATATAAGATGAAAAAATACATGCAATGGGTATCTCATCATACTAGGTGGGTAATAATAGGAGTAATGTTGGTACAAGATAGCAATGGCTCTGTTTGCACTGGACACTTTGGATTATTTAGTACCTCCTGAGATCTGCTCGGACGCGCAGCACAATACTGGTTCACACTGAACGTTTTGTAAATTTATTATTGTCATACTGAGTGTATTAATTTTCTAAGTTCACATGTTTGAAAACGCACGGCACAATACTGGTTTACACTGTATGTTCTGTATTTGTATTATTATTATATTGGATGTATTGATTTTTTAATTTTTTAAGTCTATTTACACTAGTTGATTAAGGTATACTGATATATAACTCTAGAAAGCATACACACCCCACTGCACTCTGCACTTTGTTTTTCTTTACATACCAGTAAGTTCACTTTGAGTGCATTCCACGTCTCCACAAGGCTAGCCGTATACTCACTCAGATTGGGAGTGTCACAGCACACTTTTTAAATTAGTTTTGGATTAGCGCAGCACCATACTTAATATCTAGTCTATTGTCTTAATAGGGGTTAGTTAGGACCCTATTCGGTGCAAGCAACTTTTCCTGTGTCATTTCACTATTTCTTACATGGTAGCGCGGGAATAAACACTCTAGATTGTACTTTTCACATAAGGCCGTTCCATCTCTCTACCACCTCATGGAAGGGAATGTTCTGGCATCGTTGGGCAAGGCAGTCAGTCGTAAAATCTACCTTATTGCTGACATGTGGTCCAGCAAGCATGGGCAGGGATGATATATTTCATTCACAGCACACTGGGTAACGCTGCTTGCAACTCGAAAGGATGCAGGACAGGGCTCAGTGCTGCAGCTTGTTGTGCCCCCACGTCTCCATACAGCTGGTGGTGATGATGCCAAACCTGTGACCTCTACCTTCTCCTCCTCCTCCTCTGCCACCTCCATGCCCTCCTCTGCAGAAATATCCTATGAACATCAGGTACCCCCTAAGCGTTCAAAGGGCTTTCCCAGAGTCAGGCTAAAAGGTGCCATGCAGTACTTCAGCTGGTGTGTTTAGGGGACAGGAACCTCACCGGAGCAGAAATTCTTACAGCTATGCAAGGACAGGCCCAGAGGTGGTTCACACCATGCCAGCTGGAGCCAGGAATGGTGGTGTCCGATAATGGCTCAAACCTCCTGTCTGCCCTTAGACAGGGAAAGTTGACACATGTGCCATGCCTGGCACATGTCCTCAATTTGGTGGTGCAGTGTTTCCTAAGTATGTACCCAGGGTTGCAAGATGTACTAAAGCAGGCCAGAAGAGTCTGTAGCCATTCCTGGCGGTCATACACAGCCAGTGCTCGGTTGGCTGAAATTCAACGTGAATTCCACCTGCCCATAAACCGCCTGATTTGTGACATGCCCACCAGGTGGAACTCAACTTTGGGAATTCTGAAGCGGCTATACATGCAGCAGAGGGCTGTCAATGAGTACGGTCAGTACGGCATGACAACAGGCTCAGGCTGCCTCAGTTTTTTTTTTCCCCATGCCAATGGCTGATCATTAAGGATGCATGCACTGTATTGTCACCATTTGAGGAGGCCACAAGGATGGTGAGCAGTGACAGTGCATGCATCAGTGACACAATCCCTGTTGTGTTTCTGCTGGAGCAGACTCTGCATGGCATTATGGACAGAGCACTGGAGGCAGAGCAGCAGGAGGAAGAGGAGGACTTCCTTTCCTCTCAAGGCCCACTTTATGCAGACACCATCATTTCTATGTCACAGAACACACAGGAGGAGAGAGGGGAGGAGGATGAGGAGGAGATTTCTGGCACTTTCATAGGCTTTGAAGAAGAGAAAGACATGCGTCAATCTGTAAGCGATGGCTTTCCAACCCCAGGACCCTTAGGAGTAGTATGTGGCTGTGAGGAGGAAGTTCCAAATGTCATCCTGTCATCCTGAGAGACCCCAAGGAGTCTACTTCTCAAGCCTCTGCAAATTTGAGGCGCATGGGCAACCTCATTCTTCAAAGTCTGCGAAAGGACCCAAGAATACGTGACATAAAGGAGAAGGATGATTAATGGTTGGCAACCCTCCTTGACCACCGTTATAAGGGGAAGGTCTCTGAACTCATCTTGTTCCCACAGAGAGTGCAGAGGATAAAATCTCTTGAGGACACATTAAAGAGGATTTTATTGAACGTTTTTCCTGATTCTAGTAGGTTACAGTGTGGTGGAAAACGTCGTTTTGAGTCTTCCGTTGGTCAAGAAAGGAGCGTTGGAGAAGGCATCCGCCTAAGTGAGGCATTTCTGAATTTTTTTAGTCCTCGCCACCCAGGGCTGTCAGCTTCCACATCCCATCTGCAGCATCTGCATCACATGGTGGACGATTACCTCGGGGCCAAAACGGAGACGGAGAGCTTTCCAGCTGACGATCCACTGGCTTACTGGGTCATGAGAATAGACCACTGGCCAGAACTTGCCCAGTATGCTATTGAGTTGTTGGGCTGCCCTGCATCCAGTGTGCTTTCAGAACGGGCATTCAGTGCTGCAGGAGGTTTTGTTACTGATCATAGAACACGTGTGTCCACAGACTCTGTGGACTATTTGACTTTTATAAAATGAATCAGTCCTGGATTACCAGCTATGAAGCCCCTGATGCCGATGTCACTGAGTAAGTCTTTTTGGGATGTGGAATCTCTGCAGGACTTTAAGGCTGCCTAGCTTTGAAGGTGTTCCATCATTTCATCTGGAAGAATGTTTTTGGTATAGGTTTTATGGACACAATTAACACCAAAGACCAATTTTTCTGCACCTGTCTGACAAGTGCATATCACTGCATTTTTTTACAGCAAGGCAAATTCTTGTTTTCATCAAGAGTACCTCTATAGGGTTACGGTGGGAAGGCACCACAGACAACCGAAGACCAATTTTTCTGCACCTGTCTGACAGGTGCATATCAGTGCAATTTTTTACAGCAAGGCAAATTCTTGCTTACGTCAAGAGTACCTCTATAGGGTTATGATGGGAAGGCACCACCAACACCCAAAGACCAATTTTTCTGCACCTGTTTGACAGGTGAATATCATTGCAATTTTTACAGCAAGGCAAATTCTTGCTTGCATCAAGAGTACCTCTATAGGGTTATGGTAGGAAGGCGCCACCGACACCCAAAGACCAATTTTTCTGCACCTCTCTGACAGGTGCATATCATTGCAATTTTTTACAGCAAGGCAAATTCTTGCTTACATCAAGAGTACCTCTATAGGGTTACGGTGGGAAGGCACCACGGACACCCAAAGACAAATTTTTCTGCACCTGTTTGACAGGTGCATATCATTGCAATTTTTTACAGCAAGGTAAATTCTTGCTTTCATCAAGATTATCTCTATTGGGTTACGGTGGGAAGAAGCCACCAACACCCAAAGACCAATTTTTCAGCACCTGTTTGACAGGTGCATATCATTGCAATTTTTTACAGCAATGCAAATTCTTGCTTTCATCAAGATTATCTCTATAGGGTTCCTGTGGGATGGCACCACTGACACCCAAAGACCAATTTTAACGCACCCGTTACTTCTATCCAAAGTCAAAGTGACACCAGAATGTATCCAAAAAATAAATCTCTAATCTAATCTTCTTCCCAGTGCACTACGTTGTGGCCTCATCATACACACTGGCTCCCCAGCTGTTGCTGAGCAAAATAAAGGCAGCTTGCAGGAAATTTTTTTTTTTTTTGGCTTTATAAATTCAATTATTGCTGCAGCAGATTCTAGACATGGTACAGATCTGCCACTTTACAGTTAGACTAAGGGGACCCCCTGGCACTATATTGGAAGGAATTTTTCATTTTTTCACTTTAAAAGTCAAAAAATCACTGCTCATTTAAAAATGGCGTTTTTCACAAACTTTTTTTTATTGATCCATGTCCCCCAGGGCAGGACCCGGACCCCTATAACCATTGTATGCCTAATTACTTGCATTTAAGCCTTCAAAATGGGCACTTTTGATATTTGACGTTCGGGTCCCATTGACTTTAATGGGGTTCGTTATTCGGGTCCGAACCGAACAGGGGTCCGCTCGGCCCATCCCTACTCATAAGGAGACACAGAGAGAATCCATATGCTTTACTGACTAAAAACAAACTTCTCCAAATGCACACATATGGATACAAAGTATTCATGCATGTAAACAAGAAACTCCAGTCCGTATAAGTTACCAGACAAAGGACTCAATCCATCCCACATGGGGACCAGTGTGATGATGTCACATGTTCCTCACTTCTGATGTGTTGCATCCCCCTGGACTTTCTAAAAGGCCTCAAAAGAATTTCTTTAAGGTAGTATTTTTTATGTATGAATAATGATTTTGGCAATATATGGGTGGTATTTATTTCTGATTCACATATACAGTATGTATGCAGAAGCTTTCAGGAGCGCTACGCTATAGTATAAAGGAGTTTTTTTTCTGTTTGGCGCTTCACAGGAGTGGGAGCTGCTCCTGGAGTATAGAAGCTAGATCACTTAAAGGGAGGGCACAAGAATAATATTAGTTATTTAAAGAGTGCTGTGCTGTCTTACAGAAGTAATGTACAGCACGTTGCCAGCCCCTCCCACCAGCCACGATCTACCTGTATCTATACCCTTGTCCACTTACAGGCTTCTTAAAGTATAAATCTAAGCAATTTCCAACATGGAATGGATATAAATATTTAATTTATCACTTGCATGCATGAACAATTCCCATTCCCTGTTTTGTCTATGTCATGGGCTAGGGGCCTGCGGATCCTCTGTGCAGCCTGGACATATTGTGGTGGGGTGCTTGGGGCACAGAATCTAAGGAGCACCTGGCCCCCAAACACACCCTAAACAGACTACAGCTGACCAGAATCAGAGAAGCACAGAAATTAGGAGTCTAGAAGAGCACAAATAGCTGAATTCCTAGCACGTGGATGCTGGACTTACTGTAAGGCAGGATAGATTAGGGGGCACACTGGACTTAGAAGAATGGATGCGGCTGGGGTGCACAAGAACACAAGGGAGATGGAAGGTTGAAAGCAGCTGGGGTGCACAGAAAACACATGGAAGGAGGAGTTCTGGATGTGGCTGGAGTGTACAGGGAACAAACTGGTGAGATACATCTAGATATGGATTTGGTGCACAGGGAACATGCTGGAGCAGTAACAGTTTATAGGAACTTGGAAGTGTTACTAGGAACTTGGGTTTGTCTGTGGTTAGGAACACCTCCCCTATGTTATGCAGTTGACGCATGTGAAAGATGTAATGTTGTTTAAAATGTGAAACTAAATTCATTTTTTTTTTTATTACCTTATTCTGAAATATCACGTATACCATGGCTCTGCTTTTTTTTTTTTTGTTTAAAAAGTCTGTTACCAATCTTTGCAGGATTCTTTCTCTGCATGTTCCTTATCCTCCACTGGATGAGAGTGCATTATCTCTGGTCGCACTTCCACTCTATGCATATTACAATACCCATAGAGCTAAATGTGTCTGCACGAAGATGTGTAGTCCATCTCGGGGGCAAGCAGGAAAGGGTCGCTACAATTATATAAGCAAGGAGAATGAATGTAACTACCCTAGAACATGAAGTTTGAGAATATCAGAAAAAAGCTTGCATTTGAGAGATGAGACAAATGAAGAGAGAGTAAAGGTCCATTCTACTTATATGGAGACATATTGGATTTATTTTATTTTATAAAAAAATATGAGTTTAGTGTCACTTTAAATCAGAGATGAGCAGCCTAGGCTGACAACCTTGCTCCTCCATTAATAGAGTACAACAAGTGAGCATTGTCAAGGTATTACTGGCAAATCACCAGGTTAAAAAAAAAAGCAGCATTCTGTAATCTGATAATCTGTGATAGAATGCTTTAACCCCTTGCTGACCAGCCGCCGTCATTATACTGCAGCAGGTCAGCATGTTCCCGCGAGCCATCATAGCTATACGTCAGCTCCTTTAAGCACACGCCCGCTGCACTGCGGGGGGTGCCGATGTTCATGACCAGTGGTCGCGATGACCGCCGGCCACGAGCGATCGCGGGCACAAGAGGCAGAACAGGGACGTGTGTGTGTAAACACACAAATCTCTGTTCTGTTCTGAGAGGAGATGCAGATCGTGAGTTCCTAATAGCTAGGAACCAAAATCTGTCATCTCCTATAGTAAGTTCCCTCCCCCTACAGTTAGAACACACAGTCAGGGAACACAGTTAACCCCTTGATCGCCCCCTAGTGTTAACCCCTTCCCTGCCAGTGACATTTATACAGTAATCAGTGCATTTTTATAGCACTGATCGCTGTATAATTGTTAGTCGTCCCAAAAATGTGTCAAAAGTGACCGATGTTTCCTCCATAATGTCGCAGTCATTAAAAAGTCGCAGATCGTCACCATTACTAGTAAAAAGAAAATAAATGCCATAAATCTATCCCCTATTTTGTAGATGCTATAACTTTTGCACAAACCAATCAATATATGCTTATTGCGATTTTTATTACCAAAAATATGTAGAAGAATACATATCGGCCTAAACTGAGAAAAAAAAATTGCTTTTTTTAAAAAAAATTGGGGATATTTATTATAGTAAAAAGTACAAAATATTGTGTTTTTTTCAAAATTATTGCTCTTTTTTTGTTTATAGCGCAAAAAATAAAAACCGCAGAGATAATCAAATACCACCAAAAGAAAGCACTATTTGTTTGGGTACAGCGTCGCATGACCGCGCAATTATCAGGTAAATCGACGCAGTGCCATATCGCAAAACAATGCTCTGGTCGTTGAAGTGGGGCTGAAGTGGTTAATAACAATTTCAGGCATCGTGTGCAAACTTTAGAGTATATCATAACAGCAACAGCAGCCGGGACTAACATGCACAGAATATAGGCCAGAGGAATGAACACCACAAAAGTAAAGGGGAGAAAAATCAATGGAGCCACCTTGTCTAATTATTGGCAAGATGCAATATATCACTTTCTTTCTCAGGTGTAGATACACTTTAAAGCTTACCCGCCACTCTTCCCCTCAGCTGTCATTCTGGAACCATAGAGACACTTATTACAACTCTAAACCATTTCATTTGATAATTCAAAATAGTACACTTTGTTATTTTTGCCAAATCATATTTAAATTCACATTAAAAAAAATAGTATCAAGTAGTATTGCTCCTGTCTAGATTCAATCATTTTCTTTCTAGCTCCTTACATTAGACTGCCCTTATGTTCCGAGTGATATTTAATCATTGAAAGGAATGCACTGGTATATTGTACCATTATATAGCAAGAAGTTTAAAATATGATTCGTATACATTTTCAGATTAAAATTCCATGCCTTTTGCCAAAGCTATTTCTATGAAATAGAATAAGTCGAACTCTTAAACTATATGCTTGTTTTTTTTTTAATAATTTCTTTCTAATTTCTTTTGAATTACATGTTAAAGGATTAAAGCCCTTATTTGATGGATCAATAAATAAGATTTTCTTTCTTTCCTTTCTTTGTCCTCTTTCACTAACATTTTTTTTCATAGCAGTAGTGTGACTGTGATTTCTGCCACTGCGGGTGATCTTTCCATAACTGGTCTGTAGTAGATTGTATGAGTTGCTGCAGATTGTTTATACAGTAGGTCTGAGTCTATTGCTGGCACCATCCTGAATGGTAACTGTTCTCAAATGCTTTTCTTAACACAAATTATTATTATTATTATTATTCAGGATTTATATAGCGCCAACAGTTTACGCAGCGCTTTACAATATAAAAGGGAGACAATACAGTTATAATACAATACAATACAATAGGATTAAGAGGGCCCTGCTCAGAAGAGCTTACAATCTAATAGGGTGGGGACACAAATAAAACTGTACATTTTTATATTGGCACATAGACTTTCTATTGTTCTTTTTAACATTTATTTCTGTAGGGCTGAAATTTAACAACAACGTACATTATGGCGGACAGATTTTTAAACTAAACAAAACTAAGCAGACAGAACTGTTATTTGGTTCGTAATATGCAAAAAACAGTTATCATTTACTTTACTTACCACCTGACTGACTCTGGGACATGCATAACATTACTCCCACTTCTTGACACCATTTAGGCTATAAGTGAAGGGGGTGTCTGACCCTACTTGTATATTATGGACAATGAGAAAATTCAGGATCTTAGGAAGACTAGTCAATACATATGTCGATCTACTGTCTACTTATCCAATATATGTGTACATTTCATAAATACATCAAAATTCACATGAAAAAAAAAATTCAAAATAAAATAAGTTAAAATTCTGCCCTTTGAAAAAGTTGCAGTGGTGTGACGAAACGCATTAGTGGTGTGGCCAGATGACATCATCCCACAGCAGCGGGCCGGCAGTGAGATATCCATTACATATAACCGATGCTACATCTCTGTCTTAAGGGATATACACTCTCCAGCCCTTTTATTAGGTACACCTTGCTAGTACCAGGTTGGACCCCCTTGAATCACATAAGCCTTTTGCCTTCAGAATTACCTTAATTCTTCATGGTAAGATTCAACAAGGTGTTGCAAACATTCCTCAGAGATTTTGGTCCATATTGACATGATAGCATCTTTCAGTTTCTGCAGATTTGTCGGCTGCACATCCATGATGCTAATCTCCTGTACCACCACATCCCAAAGGTGCTCTATTGGACTGAGATCTGGTGACTGTGAAGGCCATTGGAGTACAGTGACCTCATTGTCATGTTCAAGAAACCAGTTTGAAATGATTTAAGCTTTGTGACATGGTGCATTATTCTGCTGGAAGTAGCCATCCAAAGTTGGGTACACTGTAGTCATAAAGGGATGGACATGGTCAGCAACAATGCTCAGGTAGGCCCTAACATTTAAATGATGCTTAGTTGGTGGGGCCCAAAGTGTGCCAAGAAAATATCCCCCACACCATTACACCACCACCGCCAGCCTGTACAAGGCTGGATGGATCCATGCTTTCATGTTGTTAACTCCAAATTCTGGCCCTACCATCTGAATCTTGTAGCTGAAATCTAGACTCATTAGACCAGACAATGTCTTTCCAATCTTCTATTGTCCAATTTTGGTGAGCCTGTGCTAATTGTAGCCTTAGTTTCCTGTTCTTCGCTGACAGGAGTGACACCTGGTGTGGTCTTCTGCTGCTGTAGCCCATCTACTTCAAGGTTTGATGTGTTATGCATTCAGAGATGGTATTCTGAATACCTTGGTTGCAACAAGTGGTTATTTGAGTTACAGTTGCCTTTCTATCATCTTGAACCAGTCTTGGACCATTCTCTGTAAACCCTAGAGATGGTTGTGCGTGAAAATCGCAGTAGATCAGCAGTTTTTGAAATACTCAGACCAGTCTGTCTGGCACCAACAACCATGCTACGTTCAAAGTCCCTTAAATCCTCTTTCTTCCCCATTCTGATGATCGGTTTGAACTTCGGCAAGTCATCTTCACCATGTCTGTATGCCTACATGCATTGAGTTGCATGTTATTGGCTAATTAACAATTTGTGTTACCAAGCAATTGAACAGGTGTACCTAATAAAGTGGCCAGTGGGTGTACATGTTAGGAAGGTGATTGTTCTGCATGCCCTGGGATACTGTGCACTCATTTTGTGAGTGAGATTCAACCTTGTTTTAATAAATGAATGCTGCTTTTTTAATATATACTGTGCAATGAGTTCTATTTTTATATTTCTGAGTTGATATTACTGGAGGAGCCAGTGGTGGTATATGGTGTGGAGAAAAGTGCATTATCTGATGTTGGAGATACAAGTGGTGACATAGGGAATTGAGAAGACAGTATTATCTGGCACAACAGGCAGCAGTGGCCCCATTTAAAGGGCAAGGGGTATTTTGACCTTCATGGCTAAGTGGGTCAATCCCTTCTGGTTAGCAGTTTGCTTGGATGGTGGAGGAGCATGGCACTGGTAGTAAATATTATTTTTGCTGGCACAGTCAAAGTAAAGATTAATATTGGTGATATCTTAAAAAAATGACATTTTTGGCACTTTTATTGATCATATACAAAAACACGGACATTTGAACTCATATTATTATTATTATTAATATTATTTTTCATGTGGTCAATATTAATGTATTTATAAAATGTACATGTATATTGGATAAGTAGGCAGTGGACAGTGGTTCTGCTGCAGTTCTTTTTATGGTTTAGATACTTGCTTGATGTGGGAACACATGATAGTGATGAAGCTGCAACACTTGTGATTCTTTATTTTGTTTCTATTTATATTCTTATTTTCATTTTTCAACATTAAGTTAGGTAATCATAGAGGATATTTTTGCTTATTTATTAAGCCTTACCAATTATAAAACTATGTAAGAAAATAGTTTGTAAACTACTCCAGATGTTTTTATATTTGTATATGCCACACATAAGGGAATTGATTCTTTAGACAAAGCAAACTTGTCAAGAAAAAAAAAACAACCCAGCTGAGCTTGTCCAGCTGCGGTGCATACCCTTTTTGTCTTTTTTACCACGGTTCTGATCCCCACCACCACACAATAAAAATTGTGGTACTTTCAGTATTGGATAGCTATTGTAGGCAGTTTCTAGGGGCTTACATACTTCCTTCACAATGCGAGAACTAATGCCGCGTACACACGAGCGGACTTTCTATCCTACTTGGTCCGGCACACTTTCCGACGGACTTTGTCCGCCAGGTGCGCCGGACTTTAAAACGGACGGACTTGCCCACACACACCCGGACTTTCCGGCGGGCTAAGTCCGCCCGTCTTTCCGACGGACTTTCGCCGGAGTTCCGGCGGACTTTCAGAATGAACGGACTTGCCCACACACGGACAAGTCCGTTCATTTTGAACGTGACTCAGGTGCGACGGGACTAGAAAAGGATGTCAATCTTGCCGCTTTTATCGGCGAGATTGACACCTTGCGAGCCCCGTCGCGGGGCATACCAGGCCCTTAGGTCTGGTATGGATTATAAAGGGAACCCCCTACGCCGAAAAAACGGCATGGGGTCCCCCCTAAAATCCATACCAGACCCCGATCCGAGCACGCAGCCTGGCCGGTCAGGAAAGGGGGTGGGGACGAGCGAGCGCCCCCCCCCCCCTCCTGAACCGTACCAGGCCGCATGCCCTCAACATGGGGGGTGGGTGCTTTGGGGGAGGGGGGCACCCTGCGGGGCCCCCCCACCCCAAAGCACCTTGTCCCCATGTTGATGAGGACAAGGGCCTCTTCCCGACAACCCTGGCCGTTGGTTGTCGGGGTCTGCGGGCGGGGGCTTATCGGAATCTGGGAGCCCCCTTTAATAAGGGGGCCCCCAGATCCCGGCCCCCCACCCTATGTGAATGAGTATGGGGTACATGGTACCCCTACCCATTCACCTAGGGAAAAAGTGTAAGTAATAAAACACACTACACAGGTTTTTAAAATATTTTATTAAACAGCTCCGGGGGGGGGGGATCTTCCTCCGGCTTCGGGGGTCCCTCCGCTTCATCTTCTCCCGGCGTCCGGTTGGTTCTTCTCCGCTCTCTTCTCCCGGTGTTCCTGTTCTTCGGCCGGCTCCTCTGCTGTCTTCAAGTAGCTCTCTTGCCAGCAGAGGTCCGGACTTCTGGGCTTCTGGGCTTCTGGGCTTCTGGGCTTCTCTTCCCCAGATGTTGACACGACGCTCTCTCCTGCTGGACTGCTCTCCGAGGGCTGCGTTGTGACTTATATAGGTGGAGACCCCGCCCCCTTTTGATGTCACAGTCCCTGGGCATGCTGGGACTGTGACGTTTTAGGGGGCGTGGTCAACATCACCCAGTGACCACGCCCCCTAAAACGTCACAGTCCCAGCATGCCCAGGGACTGTGACATCAAAAGGGGGCGGGGTCTCCACCTATATAAGTCACAACGCAGCCCTCGGAGAGCAGTCCAGCAGGAGAGAGCGTCGTGTCAACATCTGGGGAAGAGAAGCCCAGAAGCCCAGAAGCCCAGAAGCCCAGAAGCCCAGAAGTCCGGACCTCTGCTGGCAAGAGAGCTACTTGAAGACAGCAGAGGAGCCGGCCGAAGAACAGGAACACCGGGAGAAGAGAGCGGAGAAGAACCAACCGGACGCCGGGAGAAGATGAAGCGGAGGGACCCCCGAAGCCGGAAGAAGACCCCCGAAGCCGGAGGAAGATCCCCCCCCCCCCGGAGCTGTTTAATAAAATATTTTAAAAACCTGTGTAGTGTGTTTTATTACTTACACTTTTTTCATAGGTAAATGGGTAGGGGTACCATGTACCCCATACTCATTTACATAGGGTGGGGGGCCGGGATCTGGGGGCCCCCTTATTAAAGGGGGCTCCCAGATTCCGATAAGCCCCCGCCCGCAGACCCCGACAACCAACGGCCAGGGTTGTCGGGAAGAGGCCCTTGTCCTCATCAACATGGGGACAAGGTGCTTTGGGGGGGGGGCGCAGGGCGCCCCCCTCCCCCAAAGCACCCACCCCCCATGTTGAGGGCATGCGGCCTGGTACGGTTCGGGAGGGGGGGGGCGCTCACTCGTCCCCACCCCCTTTCCTGACCGGCCAGGCTGCGTGCTCGGATCGGGGTCTGGTATGGATTTTAGGGGGACCCCACGCCGTTTTTTCGGCGTAGCGGGGTTCCCCTTTATAATCCATACCAGACCTAAGGGCCTGGTATGCCCCGCGCTCGCCGCAATAGGAAGATTTGTTTTTCCTATTGCAGCGAGCGCGAGATGCAATACCATCCCCTCGTGTCGTATTTGGTCTGTCGGACCAGCCTACACACGAGCGGGCTTTCCGTCGGACCAGCACACACACGAGCGGACTTTCCGCCCGAAACTGAGCCCGGAAAGATTTGAAACTTTCTTCAAATCTAGGTCCAGCGGGCTTTTGGGAAGAAGTCCGCCGGAAAAGTCCGCCGCCGCCCACACACGGGCGGATTGTCCGGCACACTCTGGTCCGCCGGACCAAGTATGCCGGAAAGTCCGACCGTGTGTACGCGGCATAAGTGTTTTCAGTGTATTTAGTAGGCATCCTGTGACATTCTGTGATTGGTCAAGGCACCTTAAAAAACACCAACAGACTTGGACATAGCCAGGAACACACAGGCAGTGGCAGTGCAGAATTAAAGTCAGAAGTGCAGGCCGAGTTCATAACAGGGCAAACTGAAGCAGGGTGCAGGAACACAGAAATCGGGCATCACATTAAATACGCTTCTATAAGCTACATAATTGAGTGCAGAAATTGTTAGAGCACATGAATGCAGCACAGTTGCATAAGAGTAGGGTTCAAATACAGGCTGATACCTCACCTGCCAGTCACATGTGGTTTGTGTTTAACTCTGCATTCAGAAAATCTCAAAATGATAGGACAGACTAGTTCCACATCAACATCTGCTTTTGCTGCTTATGTGATTCATAATGTTAACATCCTCAGCAGGTCTAGACTCCTCTTGTGCTCAAGATATTTCAGAGTCATATAAGACAACAGAAAAAGTTTCACCTTCCTAAAGTCCAACTCCACTTACAGTATCTCAAAAAAGTAAGTACACCCCTCACATTTTTGTAAATATTTTATTATATCTTTTCATGTGACAAACTGAAGAAATGAACTTTGCTACAATGTAAAGTAGTGAGTGTACAGCTTGTATAACAGTGCAATTTGCTGTCCCCTTGAAATAACTCAACACACAACCATTAATGTCTAAACCATTGGCAACTAAAGTGAGTACACCCCTAAGTGAAAATATCCAAACTGGGCCCAAAGTGTCAATATTTTGAGTGGCCACCATTATTTTCCAGCACTGCCTTAACCCTCGTGGACATGGAGTTCTCCAGAGCTTCTCCAGTTGCCACTGGAGTCCTCTTCCACTCCTCTATGACGAAATCATGGAGCTGGTGGATGTTAGAGACTTGCACTCTTCCACCTTCCATTTGAGGATGCCCCACAGATGCTCAATAGGGTTTAGGTCTGGAGAAATGCTTGGCCAGTCCATTACCTTTACCCTTAGCTTCTTTAGCAAGGCAGTGGTCATCTTGGAGGTATGTTTGGGGTCGTTATCATGTTAGAATACTGCCCTGCAGCCCAGTCTGCGAAGGGAGGGGAACATGCTCTGCTTCAGTATGTCACAGTACATGTTGGCATTCATGGTTCCCTCAATGAACTGTGAACTGTAGCTTCCTAGTGCCAGCAGCACTCATGCAGCCCCAGACCATGACTCTCCCACCACCATGTTTGACTGTAGACAAGACACACTAGTCTTAGTACTCCTCACCTGGTTGCTGCCACACACACTTGACACCATCTGAACCAAATAAATTTATCTTGGTCTCATGTGAGGGGTGTACTCACATTTGTGAGATACTGTATAAACAAAAATTATTTGTACGTTAAAAATTCTGTGGACGGGTGTACAAAAAAACAGCTTTGGTTTCAGTACTCCCCTTCTCTGGTGCTGCCCCTCTAGTATCTTCAGTAGAAGATGGTGCTAGTCTTTGGGTTAAATGACCTACAGCATCATTCAACCTACTTTCTGTGAGCCCAGGCCATCATTAACACGCCCCCCCCCTTCTCCAAGGGGTGTATCTCATGCCAGCCTGGATTCCTTTGCCTGTAGTTCTCATACATTAATAAATTACATACATTGGTTCTTCAACACAATAGACAATGCATCAAGAGAGAGTGACTCCATCAATTGGCTTTCTAAAATCTAAAAGAGTTGGGTGGACCTAAGCATTCAAATAGAGATATTTTAACAAAAGAGTTCCTATGAGATATAAGAAACATCATATGAGTCAGCTTACTAGTAGCCAAGCAACTGAATGGGGAGCTGATCTCTAATCATTTTTTTTAATTACAAGTTGATATGGAGTATGCACATTGCAGCATGAGCTACTTAACAATTCTAATATTTGCAACAGTACTTGGGTGAAATGACAAAAATGGCCAACTAAATGTCATGTGGCCATTTAACAAGAAGGCCTAATGAAAACAAATATGTATATTTCCCAGTCCTTTTCAACTTCTGCAGCCAATAAAATGTCACTAAAAAAACTATATATAAAAAACTATCAGTAAATGCTCTGTTAATAAAGCGTGTAGCTCTGGTCCCATCCTCTGGCAGCTTTAATGTTGTTGAGTGCTTATGGGTTCTGTTGCTTCTGTTGTGGTTGAGAGGATTTCCATTAGTTGATGGAAGACACTTACTCTGTGGAGATATTTACACATATCTGGACTTTTTCATTCTGGACTTTATTTACACAGATTTTTTAATTATTTTTGAGTCTTGCAGATGTTTTTTGCACATTATATTTTAACCACTTCAATACCAGGCACTTTCCCCCCTTCCTACCCAGGACAATTTTCAGCTTCCAGCGCTGTCGCATTTTGAATGACAATTGCATGGTCATGCAACACTGTACCGAAACGAAATTTTTATAATTTTCTTCCCACAAACAGAGCTTTCTTTTGGTGGTATTTGATCACATCTGGGGTTTTTATTTTTTGCTAAACAAACTAAAAAATACCGAAATGTTTTTTTTTTAAAAAGGTTTCCTTAGTATAAAATTTACATATTTACATATTCTTATGAAGCAATACGTAGCTTTAAATTCAAACAATCATTACTCTCTGAAGATAAACCCACTGTGGAGCAATTAATCCTCAAATTTCACAACAGAAGCAGTAAAGTCAAGCCTTAGCATTCTTCTTTCCCCTCTTCCTGTGCGCCTGCTCTGTGTTTACATTAGAGATTAGAAGGCTGGTAGGCGTTCACCTTATTGCTAGCATGGGGGAGCTGAGTTCCCAAAGGAAGGTAAAAGTAAAACTTTGAAACTTCTACTGCAATTTTGAATTGCTTCAGAGTGGCTAGAAAGGCCAGTGAAGGCTTGTTTTAAAGTTTATTTACTGCTTGTTGACAGTGAAAATCTTTTACTGCCCATAGCCTGGCCACAGGTCTAGTTAAAAAAAATCCACCCACTATCATTATAGTTTCTTTTTAACAATTTATTTAGCTAACACTCAGTCCTTGTATCCTAAAACCCAAAAAGTGGAACATCCGCTTATACACTTCCTCCCCCCTCCGGTGCCACATTTGGCACCTTTCAGAGGGGAGAGGGAACTAGGACCTGTTTTTGACAGTTTTTGACAGTTCCCCTTCCCCACTTCCGGGGGAATATCTCCTGGAAATTTTGCCCCCTCGACCTTTCCCCCGCTGCCAGGCCAATTAGAAAGCGCAGAGCAATGTGGGCATGCGCAGTAGGGAGCCAGCTGTGAAGCCCAAAAGGCTTCACTGCCGGGTTCCCTTATCAGGAATGGCGGTGGCAGCACCCGAGAGTCGATCCGAAGATTGGCTGGGGTGTCAACATCGTGGGCTCCCTGGACAGGAAAGTGCCCTAATATTAATAGTCAGCCGCTATAGCGGCTGACTAGGGATGAGCTCGATGTTCGAGTCGAACATAAGTTCGACTCGAACATTGGGTGTTCACCTGTTCGCAGAACATTATGGGGCGTTCGCGAGAAATTCAAGTGCCGCGGAATGCCCCATTATGCACTGCGAGATTGCAGTGCATTACTGTATGATGATTGGCCAAAGCATGCACGTGACCTGCATGCTTTGGCCAATCGCAGCGCGCTCTGCTGAGAGAGTCATAATTGGCCAAAGGCAGGGTGCTCAAGGGGACTAAGTCCACGCCCCACACTGTATAAGGCTGCTTACACAGCGGCCATGTACAGTGTTGTTGGCGTGGACAGAGAGATAGCTTGAGTTAGATTAAGCAGGCAGGTTATTCAGTTAGTGGCAATGTATTTGATATATAGTATCTCACATAAGTGAGTACACCCCTCACATTTTTTGTAAATATTTTATTATATCTTTTCATGTGACAACACTAATGACATGACACTTTGCTACAATGTAAAGTAGTGAGTGTACAGCTTGTATAACAGTGTAAATATGCTGTCCCCTCAAAATAACTCAACACACAGCCATTAATGTCTAAACCGCTGGCAACAAAAGTGAGTACACCCCTAAGTGAAAATGTCCAAATTGGACCCAATTAGCCATTTTCTCTCCCCGGTGTCATGTGACTCATTAGTGTTACAAGATCTCAGGTGTGAATGGGGAGCAGGTGTGTTAAGTTTGGTGTTATTGCTCTCACTCTCTCATACTGGTCACTGGAAGTTCAACATGGCAAAGAACCCTCTGAAGATCTGAAAAAAAGAATTGTTGCTCTACATAAAGATGGCCTAGGCTATAAGAAGATTGCCAAGATGCTGAAACTGAGCTGCAGCATGGTGGCCAAGACCATACAGTGGTTTAACAGGACAAGTTCCACTCAGAACAGGCCTCGCCATGGTCGACCAAAGAAGTTGAGTGAACATGCTCAGTGTCATATCCAGTGGTTGTCTTTGGGAAATAGACGTATGAGTGAGGCCAGCATTGCTGTAGAGGTTGAAGGGGTGGGGGGTCAGCCTGTCAGTGCTCAGACCATACGCTGCACACTGCATCAAATTGGTCTGCATGGCTGTCGTCCCTGAAGGAAGCCTCTTCAAAAAATGATGCAGAAAAAAGCCCGCAAACAGTTTGCTGAAGACAAGCAGACTAAGGACATGGATTACTGGAACCATGTCCTGTGGTCTGATGAGACCAAATAAACGTATTTGGTTCAGATGGTGTCAAGCATGTGTGGCCGCAACCAGGTGAGGAGTACAAAGACAAGTGTGTCTTGCCTACAGTCTAGCATGGTGGTGGGAGTGTCATGGTCTGGGGCTGCATGAGTGCTGCCGGCACTGGGAGCTACAGTTCATTGCGGGAACCATAAATGCCAACATGTACCGTGACATACTGAAGCAGAGCATGATCCCCTCCCTTTGGAGACTGGGCTGCAGGGCAGTATTACAACATGATAACAACCCCAAAAACACCTCCAAGATGACCACTGCCTTGCTAAAGAAGATGAGGGTAAAGGTAATGGACTGTCTCCAGACCTAAACCCTATTAAGCATCTGTGGGGCATCCTCAAATGGAAGGCGGAGGAGCACAAGGTC
Organism: Aquarana catesbeiana; assembly: GCF_042186555.1. Classification (NCBI taxonomy): domain Eukaryota; kingdom Metazoa; phylum Chordata; class Amphibia; order Anura; family Ranidae; genus Aquarana; species Aquarana catesbeiana. The sequence continues at coordinate 155,128,931 of NC_133329.1, forward strand.
TCTAACACCCACCAGCTCCGTGATGTCGTCATGGAGGAGTGGAAGAGGACTTCAGTGGAAACCTGTGAAGCTCTGGTGTACTCCATGCCCAAGAGGATTAAGGCAGTGCTGGAAAATAATGGTGGCCACACAAAACATTGGCGCTTTGGGCCCAATTTGAACATTTCTACTTAGGGGTGTACTCACTTTTGTTGCCAGTGGTTTAGACATTAATGGCTGTGTGTTGAGTTATTTTGAGGGGACAGCAAATTTACACTGTTATACAAGCTGTACACTCACTACTTTACATTGTAGCAAAGTGTCATTTCTTCAGTGTTGTCACATGAAAATATATAATAAAATATTTACAAAAATGTGAGGTGTGTACTCACTTTTGTGAGATACTGTATATATATATATATATATATATATATATATATACATATACATACATATACAGTCAGTCTAATATGTATATATAGCGCCCCCCTGGGTCTACTGGGAGCAGGAAGGTACCTCCAGATACAGGGAGCGGGCCTACATTCACCCCAGGGCTGAGTCCATGGCTATAATGGGAAGTTAGAACAAATGTAGACACCAGTCACTTTAGATATTTTTTAATGCTTTAATTATAACTTATAGGTTGTAGAAAAGAGGTTTGAGAGGAGGTTTCAGATACCTTTTTAGCAAACCTCTTACAGACTTCTTAAATTAAAGGACAAACAACTTTCTTTCAGCAGATCTTCAATATCTGGGTAGGCCTCTCACACAGACCTAGCAACCAGTAAGATGTCTGGATAAGCCTCTCTCACAGACTTAGCAGCCAGTGGATGCCTGGATAAGTCTCTCTCACAAACTTAGCAGCCAGGAGCGTATTACCTTGATTAGATTGTAGAGCAGCTTGACAGTACCAGAACCTTTAAGCTGACCCGGCGGTACTGTAATGGTAGTCAGATACAGGTGCGTCCATCAAGTGAGTTACCAGGCCCTTCTGAGAGACCAGCCTTCACCCTGTCTCTCTCCAGCATGGGTCCTCTCCTGGATCTCCTCAGCTTGGCTCGGCTTCTTCCATTCAGGCAAGACAGCCTAGGACCACCTCCAGACTAGTAGGCCCCAGACAGGCTTCTGGGCCTACTTGCAGAAATCGCAGCAACGTAGCCTCAGGCCAGAAGGCCCACGAAGTGAGGACTGATTAGAGCACATGGCATCTGTCCAATAAATACCTCTTTCCCAGAATTCACAGCGGCTAGGAACCTCCTACTGGGCTGTTTGCGGAAAAAGAATATTCATTACAGCTCAACCTAGTTGTTATTCTCACACTGTCCTGTGGTACCAGTGATACCTACTGGCAACAGTGGGAAATGCACAACACAGTCAAGTTTAGAACAGAACCAATAAACTATGTACAATCAATCTGAGCTGTTTACAGCTCAGCCAAAAACTAAATTTACACTATAGCCCAATTTTTAGGAATGGGGGCTATATATATATATATATATATATATACATATACAGTGGGGACGGAAAGTACTCAGACACCCTTACATTTTTCACTCTTTGTTATATTGCAGCCATTTGCTAAAATCATTTAAGTTCATTTTTTTTTCCTCATTAATGTACACACAGCTCCCCATATTGACAGAAAAACACAGAATTGTTGACAT